>NC_067481.1:87304008-87638508 GCF_947179515.1 Apodemus sylvaticus | reverse complement strand
TTTCCATTTCAAATGAGACACACCATCTACTCAAACGCAGTTCAGAGTGTCAATTGGGGAATATAGGATTTCATTGGCCAAACCACATAGACAAGTTATCTCGCTTGATTTGCTGCAACTACTTTTAAGCAGCCATTGGCTTTTTGTGAGATTTCTTAAGACTTGGAATCACTTTTCACTTTACATTTAGATGGAAAAAAAACCCTTAAAGCTCAGAACATGAAACACAAAAATGCCATGGACGTAGAAAATTGCAGAATCAAGCATCCTCTTTTAAAACAAAGGAACCTTGAGAAAGAGACTCTCCAAGTTTAAATGATTGGTTTTTACAATAAGTAGCATTGTAAGTAGTGAAGTGCAGGGTAAAGTTTTCAGGAAAAGCAAAGTCAACCAGGCAGACAAGATCAGCCAAGCCAGCATGTACTTATATACGTATCTTAGTCTATTCAGCCTGCTGTCCGGAAATACCACAAAATGGGTGACCTATGAATGAGGAAAAATTTGTCATGTGGCTGGCAAGTGTAAACTCATGGTTCTTCCAGGTTCACTCTGTAGTGGATGATCTTTCTTATTTATATATTAATTTATTCCTGTCTGTGCATGGCAAGGAATACTTAGAAGATCAATGGATATTGTCCAGGCTCTGGTTCTCACCCTCCACCTTGGGGCTCCAGAGAGTGAACTCAGTTCATACAAGGATTGGACTGCAGGTACATTTACCCACTGAGTCCTCTCACCAGTGCTGTCAAAGATGTTCCAGGTTTAGACTGCTATCACCTCTCTCATTCTCCATACAGAAAAAGAGAAGGGACATCTTTCTCCTTTGATTATATATTTGTTTTATTTGCATTTAAAATGTTATCCCCTTTCCTCATTTCCCCTCTGAAAACCTCCTATCCCACTCTGCTCCCCTTGCTCACCAACCCACCCACTCCCACTTTCCTGACCTGGCATTCCACACTGGTGCTCTGAGCCTTCACAGAAAATCTGTATTGGCATTGAGCCAATACAGAAAAAGAGAAGGTATATCTTTCTTGGGTCACTATTTTAAGAGCAATATCCCTGTTCATTAAGACTCTACCTATATAATTTAATCAATTTTATAAAGTATCACCTTGAGAACTATGATTTTCTTGCTAAGCACTTGGGTAAAACAAATTCATAGAGTACACACACACACACACACACACACACGGATACATTCCTGTAAATGTATGGATGGTTAAGATGGGAGATCCTGTGTTTGTTTAACTCAGGATAACTTTGAACTTTTTATCCTCCTGTTTCATCTCTTAGGTGCTCTAAATATAGGTAGTACTCTTGTATCTACTTATACTCTTGTATAGGTAGTGCCCTTGTATCTTATATCTACCTATACTCTTGTATAGGTAGCACCCTTGTATCTGGATTTGACTTCTGTTTTTGAAGGCACCCTTATCTCATGTTGGAATTGGTGTGATTATGATAAGTGAAGAATATTGTGTCTTTTATGTCAAGGTTTCTTCAAACTTCATTGTGTCTGGGAGTCAGCTGGGGTTCTTGTTAAAAATGCAGATTCTGATTCCCAAGTCTGGCTGAGGAAAATGTTTCTGCATTTCTAACAGTTGGAGTGGTTCTTTCCTATGATCCTGTTGCAGTAAAAATACCTTGTATTCCATCCATCCAATGAGAAGTTTACTGGCTTTACTACATATATGATTCAAGTGTAAGACAAAGAGAGCTTTGTTGTGATTTACAAAGCTCCAAGAAAGAAGTGATAGATAACTGGACAAGAAACATTTTGGCATGTGATGACTTTGAAATGTATCATTTATACAGTGGGACTATAAGAACTATAGAAGAGTGTGTGAATATGAAAGAAGATACTATATTGAAGTCACTTGCTCATAGAAAGGGTGCTCTTTTATTTACTAATATTAATGACATATTATTAGTCATCAAATCTTATCATCATCAAAATAGAACATTAATGACTGCAAGAGAACTCTAACCTGTTGTGTTTATTATGAAGACAAGGAAATTGAGGCCTCAGAAGTGGAAGTGACCTGTCTGTGCTCAAAAAACAAGTCAGTAACAGAACCTGATCTTTTAAGCG
Source organism: Apodemus sylvaticus (assembly GCF_947179515.1). NCBI lineage: Eukaryota > Metazoa > Chordata > Mammalia > Rodentia > Muridae > Apodemus > Apodemus sylvaticus. Next base: position 87,636,413 of record NC_067481.1, on the reverse strand, counting down.
TGAGTAATGAATCCAATCATGCATTTGTCAAACACTTGAGTGTCAGCTATCTACCAGATATATACTATACTATGAATCCTAAATTAGACAGACGATACTGTCTTCAAGCTACATCTAGGAATTGTTATCTAAAACAGAATTATTTAAGTAATTATACTCAAAATTGCCTTAATAATGAAAAGACTGATATAATAAAAAGGTATTATGAGTACAAATAGAAGATGTTGTAGAAAAATACAAAATCATACAAGTTTGCTAGGAAAGTACACCAGAGGATGATATGTCAGGGAAAATACAAGTGTGTCTGTGAAAGCAAAAGGCAGGGTGGGACAACAGTCCAGACAGACATACAGGTTGCTATCAGATCATTAAAGACTTGCAAGTTGCCAAATGGGCAAGACTGTCTGGTAAGCCAGAAAACCACATGAGTCACAAGAGACCAGACACTCTGATGAGTTTTGTCGCCATGTACAGTATTTTAATTTATTCAGTTAGTTTCAACACTTAGCCCTCTGGACATTTCACAGGAATAATAAGCATTTTAACTTCCCTTGAGAAGTGAGAAGGTCACGCTGCTCTGGGAATACTGGCCACACAGCAGAGCTCAGATGGAACTGGATAAAGATGGCCCTGATAAATTGTTCATCTGCTTTCTAGACTTGCTTTCTCATGGTGTGGCTAGATCTTTTTATGTGTTGTTAAGGAAGTCTGCGTACATAAATATTCCTGTTTTGAACATCCAACTGCACTGGCTAGTAAACTCCTCACTTCCTCACTACCCTTTCTCTCTCATTCTTTCCCTATTGTTTCTCCTTACTTCCTGTTTTTATTTTTCTTTCATAACCTCTTCCTTCTAGTTCTGTTCATTCTTGATTTCTCTCTCCTTCCTTCTTTCACTCTTTCTCGATTATCATTCTAGGTAGCCCAGACTGGCCTCAAACTGAAAGTTGGTATACTCCATTTTAGCATGCCTTAACCCTTCACTGCTGCCACCAAGCCAGCTCAGAGCATCTAAGTTTCTTTTCAGGTGAATGATATGCTGAAGGAACTGGTTTTCTAAATACTCTCCCAGGTTTCCTCTCTCAGGGAAGTCTATCACTGATAGTAAGTATTACACTTTGAACTTGAAGACCTTTGCCAGTCATTGATTAATGTCTGTAAAGTCAAAGTTAATAGTTCAACTTCCTTGGACTCAATGTAGGGTCCCCCATGCCAGCAGAAATGATGAAGTTCTTTATGCTAACATTCACTATAAAAATCATACTTTTCAGAAGAAAGTATTCAGAGGAAGGCAATTGTTTATTCATATAAACATTCGAATCTCCACATGAGTACAAAGAAAGGTGAAAGAAAACAAGACCTTAAGTAAAACTCATGGATCAAATGAGCACAGAGAAAACCAAAACTGTTCTGAGATTTAACAAAGGCAGAGCCGCAGGAAGACTGCTCTAGATACTAAGTGTAAAATCCTTTGCAGACTAGACACGAAAGGCCTGCAAAACCTGAGCACAGTGACCTCTATAAGTCCTTCCCCTGAAAGTGTCAATTTCTAAGAAAATAGTTGAAATCAGAAGGCAAGATGCACTACTGTTATTCATTAAAAAGTATAAAATACACTTTCTTTATTTTCTGTCATAGAAGAGATGAAATTAATATTTTATGTAGTAAAGATATATCGATTTATTGAAATCAGGCTGTAGAGAAATTATAAAAGGCATTTTAATAGTATTTATTCCTGTGTTTCCATATAGCATAGAATAAATAAAAGTAATATTGATGCTTTTAGGCCATGGTCTAACATGTTTCTGGAACTAAGTGGTCAAACAACTGTCAGAATATTCTCTATTTTCTGTTGCTATTTGTCTTTTGTTTTCCTTGTGGTGGGTCAACAGTTTGTCACTTTTTATATGTTATATATATATCTTAATAGCTCTCTACTCTCTATCCCTCCCATTTTTTCCCTCCATTTTCTTTCTCAGTCTTTATGTGTAGACCAAGGTGAGAATATTCTATGTGTCTCAGGCTAGCTGTGAAGCCTCCATCCTCCTGCCGTAGCTTCCTGACAACTGAGATTGCAGGTATGTCCTGCTGTATTTGGCTGGCCCTCTGTTGTTGCTGATAGTTTTTGCTCATATTTTAGGTTGTTATAGCTACAGTAAAGGGTGATAACCTGAAGAAGCAAAGTATACAATTGCCTTAGTTAGGCAGTTTCTATTGCTGTAATAAATCACCATGACCAAAGCAACTCAAGGAGGAAAGGGTTTATTCCAGCTTACAAGTATCAGGTCACACTACATTATCAAACAAATTCTAGCAGGACCTCAAGGCTGGGATGTGGTGGCAAGAACTCATGTAGAAGTTATGGAGGAGTGTTGTTTACACTGTCTATGGCTTCTCCAAACTGCTTTCTTATAGCACTCTGGGCCATAAGCCCTGGAGTGGCACTATCCAGAAAGGGTGCTCCCACCCCTTAACAATCACCAATTAAGAAAATGCCTCACAGAGTTGCTTATAAGTCAGTCTTACAGAGGAATATTCTCAATTTCTAATGTCTCTTCTCAAATGACTCTTGTTTGGGTGAAGTGGATATAAAACTAGTTAACAGTAATAGTTAATAACTATTAATATTTAGCATATATCCCATAATATCTATATTTTCAATATTATCAAGTCACAATTCACAAAATATGAAACTATCCTTAGAGGTATTCAAGAATTTTGGTAAATATTATGCAAATTATAATGACCAAAATCAATATTTAAAATACATTTTTGGGGCCCCAACCTTCAATTTCTTTGCAGTTTTTTTCCAATCAGCCCAGCCAAACATCAGTCCAGGATCAGGCTCCAGTAATTTTCCTTTTCTAGTCATTTCAAATAATTTGGTATGTGGCATGTGGTTTTTTTTTTTTTTTTTTTTTTTTTTTGGTTTGGTTTTTTTTTTTTTTTTTTTTTTTTGGTCTGGCTTCTTGGCACAGTGGTTTTGAGATTCACCTCAGATTGGTTTTCTTATGTCATGAATATACCATAAACAGTTAGTTTACCCATTAACCAGTTTAACCATCTACCTTAACTTTCTAGTTTACATACCAGTATTTATTAATAACTATTTTACTGGTTTCACTTTAAATGTTATCGATATCAGGGGTTACAACCTTAATACCTTTCTGCTATTGGACAGCAGTAAGAAACATTCATTAGGATTAGATGTTATCTCTAAGTTAGATTACCCTTGATAACTGTAATGTGTCCTATATCCTATCCTCTATTCAAACTAGTTAGTTACTAATTAATCAAACATGCTATAATTTAAATATGATACCAACTTTCATTAACATTTTCAGTACATAAATACTGATTTTTCAATTTTATTTTTATTTATTTATATTTTAATACTTATGTTTAATCTTTTTTATAGTCCAGTTGTTATCCGCCTCCCAGTCCACCCTCCTACAGTTCCTCATACCATTCCTTCTCCAAGATGCTGTCCTCCCCTTCCCTCCCCACTCTACCCTGCCTGGCTTCCCCACTCCCTGAGGCCTCAAGTCTCTTGAGAGTTAGGTGCATCTTCTCTCATTGATGCCAGGTCAAGTAGTCCTCTGGTGTACATAAGCCGGGGACCTTGTTAGAGCTGCCTGGTTGGTGGCTCAGTGTCTAAGATCAGGTATTAGGTGGTGGTGAAGAGGAGTGAAGCCCTGAGGGCCAGCAGAAAGTAGAAATATGTAACCTCCTGAGGTGGGAGGTTGGGGGCACCTTCTAGTATATACTAGAGACCTGGTAGGTGAGAGACATTCAGGACTCAGAGAGAGGGACCTTAGATGAAATGCCCTACACTGGGGAGAGGGGACCTATAGACTCCGTCTCCCATACAAAGGGTATGAAGTGGAGAAATGGGGTTGCTATCCCACAGTCAAAAACCCTAACACAGAATTGTTCCTGTCTAAAAGAACTGCAGGCATAAAAATGGAGAAGAGACTGAGGGAAAGGAGTTTCAGTGAGGGGCTCAACTTGGGATCCATCTCAAGGGGAAGGTCCAAGGCCTCATACAATTACTGATGCTGTGAAGTACTCACAGACTGGAGCCTAGCATGGCTGGCCTCTGAGAGGCCCAACAAGCAGCTGACTGCAACAGATACAAATGCTAATACCCAACCATTGGACTGAAGTCGGGGACTCCTGTGTTTGAATTAGAGAAAGGCTGGAAGAATTTGAGGAAGAGGGCGACTCCATAGGAAGACCAGCAGTTTCAATTAACCCGAATCCCAGAGATCTCTCAGATACTGATTTATTAAAAAAAGAAAAAGAAAAGAAAAAGAAATATGTTCACACAAATTAGGCCAAGACTGAACTACAGGAAAGAGATTTGGGGAAAGAATTACAAATGGAAAATCTTGTTGAAAAGAATATGCTTAAAAATATATTCTATTATTCTAGTGGAAGCCAAAAGGACCTGTTTTGCTCAGCAAAGCATTAATGCCTTAAGAACACACCAAAAGCTAATCCCAAACTAGTTAAAAACACCAAGTTTGTGTGATGGCAAAAAGAAATGTTATATTACTGATGGATTTGTAAAGAGAAATAAAAAGCCAGAAGGAAATATTACAAAATGTGCTGCCATATATGCTAGAAGGCATTGGGAGATCTTTTATTCTGTTCATAATCAAAATGCTCATATTGGTTGACATAAATTCAGATTGTATACACAAAGAAGAGAAAAGCAGGAGAAGGGGTAGAGGATTTAGTAGAGTATTGTATAATTTATGAGCCAGTGGAAAATGATAGAATATAACAGAAAATAACTGAGCCTCATTAACCATGCACTCAATGGAAAATAGGAACAGGCTAACCACCACTCAGAAATAGATTTTCATTGTGTTTCCAATATAACTAAACTTGTAATTAGCTTTTTTTCTTGAAATTCTGTATTTTTTGAACTTTAAATAAGTGGATATTTTCTGTAAATTATGCTCCTTCCACTCGTCCTTTTCTTTCTTTATTCTTTATAATCTGCAAGGGAAGCCTTGGGGAAAAGTCTACAACAAATTCTTGATACTACTTTGACGTGATTTCTAGTGAAGTTTCACTCGGATGGTTTTATTTTGTCTGAACTCTGCCTGAGTTCTTAACATTTGTAAGTAGTAAAGCCTTTGCTTCATTAAACAAAGTCCTCCGAATACAACAAATCTTCACACTGTAGGTCAGGGCATGAGTTTGCCATGACGCTCTCTACTGAATGGCTGGAGAGAGAAATGGAGTCTCAAGGATTCAAGATAATAGCATCATTTCATGGGTGTTTGAAAGTGCTTTATTTCTTTTTATGCTGCTTTGCTTGTAAATCAAGAGTTTTGATTTCTAAAGAGATCCTATTTCTAAAGATATATAAACTATGTGTTTTTAGGGAAATAATTCTAAAAAACTTCTTAATTTTGACTCTGTATTTATTCCAGATCCCAACTTCTAGGCAGAAAAAACAACAGTATAAGTTCCTTTTCAAATATTTCTTTTAATATTATATGTATGGGTATTGCCCCTGAATATTTGTATGAACATCATATAGATATCTGGTGCCTGTGGACATCAAAAGAGTATATTACATCTCTGGAACTGGAATTACAGAATATTACCATATACAATGTGAATACTGGGAACTAAACCCAAATTTTTTACAAGGGAAGCAAATGTTCTACCCATTGACAAATCTTTCCAACCCTAAGGAGGAAAAGTTTGTAGCTTGCATTGCAACAGTCTAGAATTTCTTAGTAGGAAAATGCTTTAGTACGTTCTCAAAATTGTCTAGCAATACTTGGGAACTGACTCTGGGGCTGTGACCTTCTGTCCATCATTTACCTACTATATCCCTCCACACAAAAGCTTTGGAATTAAGGACTTCATACAGGTATTCTGTAGATAAGGAAAAAAATGCTACATTATACAGCAGGTACTGTGACATACTTGTGCATGGAATAAGAAATAGAGGACGGAAGTCTTTGACTCATCACAACCAACTCCAGTGTAACCACAAATGGAATATTGTATCTGACTGTGGAAAACATCAAAGACTAGCTAATAAAACAGAAAAAAAGATAAGGGAGAAAGGCTACATAGAATGTTCAAGGAGGGGCTGGGAACATAGCTTAGTTGATGAGTGCTTAGCAAGCACAAAGCCAATGATTAAAACCTCCCAGTGCTACAGAATCCAATGATGGTGATGCATACCTGTATTTGGTATGCATCCTAGTATTATCCTAGGTGTGAATCCTAGTATTTGGGGGAATAGATGTCGGACACTCAGACATCCAAGATCATCCTGAGCTATACAGTAAATCTGAGGCAGTTACAAGGTGCATAATTCTCTGTTTCAAAGTCTTTTTTTCATTATCCATTTCCATCATCACTTAGTCTTTGTCGTGTGATTGCTCACATTTCTCTCAGGCGCTGGACTTTTTTCTTCACTGCTGTGTTATTCTAAATCTAGGCCCAGGAGAAACAAGTCGCTCAGTCTCATCAGCGTCCAGATCTTTAAAGTGTTCCATCTACTAAACTTGCCTGCCTTATAATAAGCAGGTAACTGTAACAAAGGAGAAGGTTTGGAGCCACTGTCTGATGTTTCCTAGCCAAGACAGAACTCAAGGTTCTCCACAGTCTGTTCCCCGCAGTTCTCACTTGTTTAAGGGTTTCCTCGGCTGATCACATATATTCCAGCTAGAAAGTTCAGTTAAATCTTGATTGTTTAGGGGCTCAGATGTAGCCATAAGTTTCTCCTTGCATATGGAATGACTTTCCTCCTATTTATATAATAGATCTCCACGCAGATGACATGTAGTCAGAATTCCATGACATAACTTTCCTTTTGTGAGATTTTGGGCTATTTTACCAATGTTCCCCTTTCCTTCCCTCTCTCACTCTCATTCTCTCTCTCTTCCTCTGTCTCTATCTCCTCCCTTCCCTCCCTCCCTTCCTCCCCCTTTCTCCCTTCCTTCTCTCTGTCTCTCTCTCTCTCTCTCTCTCTCTCTCTCTCTCTCTCTCTCTCTCATTTTGGCAGCACTTTACCATGTAGCTAATGCAGGTAAGGTTAGCCTCAGTGTACGATCAGTGTACGATCCTCCTCCCCCTCCTCTACTAAGGTTTATGTTCATGAGCCATCAAACCTAGCATCACCATTAATTAATTAATTTTTCATTAACAATGTTTTCCTGCATTAGGCTTTCCCTCCATATAATGTTGTCAGAAACATTGCATATATCCCATAATCAATGGCTAAATACTCAGCAATTAAAAACAATGAATTCATGAAATTCTTAGGCAAATGGTGGATCTGGAAAATATCATCCCAAGTGAGGTAACACAATCACAAAAGAACACACATGGAATACAATCACTGAAAAGTGGATATTAGCTCAGAAACTCTGAATACCCAAGACACAATTCACATATCAAATGACTCCCAAGAAGAAGGAAGGAGAGGTTCCTGATTCTGAAATGGCTTGTTCCAGCATTGTAGGGGAGTTCCAGGACAGAGAAGTAGGAGGGGGTTGATAGGAGAATGGGCAGAGGGAAAAGGGCTTAGGGAACTTATGGGGAGGGGGAACCAGGAAAGGGAAAATCATTTGGAATGCAAACAAAGAATATATAAAATAAAAAATAAAAATAAAAATAAATAAATAAATAAATAAATAAATAAAAATTTAAAAAATGGCTAAATACATAATCAGCTAGAAACTTCTCTTGCTCATTGCGTTCACCTGAGTAACAGAATATCTATGAGCTTTCAAGATTTTTTTCCTTTTGCCTCTGTGTGCTCATGTCTGGGAGCCCTATGGATACACTCATGATGTTTCTATAAAAGCTCTGTTAATGATGTTTCTATAAAAGCACTGTTACAATAGGCTCAAAAAAGAGCACTGTGGCTGCCGGGCATCCCAACCATTGTAGACTGGCCTCGCCTTCCCTAGATCTGTGTGCTTCGTGCCTGCAGGCACAAGTGGGCACATTCTACTTACACTATAGAGCCAGAGAGTTTGTGAATCCAGGAGACATTAAGACTTCTCACAGTTATTCTAAAACACTAGTAAATATTTTAACAGGAGTTAAGTGGAATTCCCTTTGGCTCCTGTCTTCATCAGGATTGTACAAACAGTTCTTTGTGTTTCTATTTAAAACTTCTCTTCAAACGTGGTTTGTATTTAGCCTCGGGAACACACTTCATGCTATTTTATCGAACTGACACATCTAGAGACAGAAATAATCATATAGTCATGGACACCCTACCCCTCCCTTAGATCTAACTAAATACAAGTTAGATTGCGTACATGTAAGCATAGTAGACGTAAAGTTCTCTACAATGAATATCAAGCTCATATTGATTTCTTTTCCTGTTTTTGCAATAACACACTGATAAAAAACAACTTCAGGAAGGACAGTTTATTTTAGGTTAAAATGAGAGGTATAATCTATCATGGAAGAAAGACAAAATAGGAGCATGAAATGCTTGGTCATAGGATACTCACCGATGAGGAAACAAGCAATGAATGGGTGAATACTTCCCAGATGACTTTCTGTACAGGATCCCCGGCCAGAAATGGTGGCAGGACAGGAAGTAGGCCTACCACCTTTCTTAATGGAATTAAGAAAATGCTTCTACAGGTAGGCCCAGAACACTGTAACTTAAGAGAAATCTAGATTCTGTCCGATTGACAGTTAAGCAGAAGTGCCACCAAAAGATTAAATGACAGTACTGTTGTCACTCCCTCTCCTGTACACAAGATACTCATGGGATACTGTCAACAAAAAAAATGTGGCTTCAGAGTTCAAGAGTATAAACTGACTCATTTTGAACACTGCATTATTGCAGCATGCATTAGAAGTGATGTTTTTTGAATGTGTTGAATAACCTTTTGTTATGTGGAAAAGTTTCTACTAGAATTCAACTCTGTCTGTATTATTTTCCTGACAGTGTTTCCCATAGTAAACTATGTCTAACAGTCAGTGATTTTCATCTATATTCTGTCCACAAGACAGTGTTTAAACTGGTTCTCCAAACGTTGAAGCCCATAATCTCCTGTTCCTTTGCTTCATCCTTTTAGGATAGAGCATTGCCAAATATTTTTGATGAGCTTATTAGAACCCCCTTAACTTTTATTTTCTTTTCTTCTCTAATAGGACGAAGCATGTGGGTTTACACACGCTCACCATTTCATATTAGTCTACTTTTGTTGAATGTCAATATATTACTGAAAAGATTATTGATGGTGTGCATTGCAGTTATGTTTGCTTCCTATCTACCATAACGTATAATTTTAAGCAAGTGTTATTGTCTATGTTATCTTTTTCACACTATTCTCACATACACGTTTGGGCGACCCAATCACAAAAGAACACACATGGTGTGCACTCACTGATCAGCAGATATTAGCCCAGAAACTCGCAATACCCGAGAAACAATTCACATACCAAATGATGCCCAAGAAGAAGGAAGGAGAGGCCCCTGGTCTTGGAAAGGCTCAGTGCAGCAGTGTAGGGGAATACCAGGACAGGGAAGTGGGAGGGGGTTGATGGGGAACAGGGGGAGGGAAGAGGGTTTATGGGACTTTTGGGGAGGGAGGGATCCAGGAAAGGGGATATCATTTGAAATGTAAATAAAGAATATATTGAATAAAAAAAAATCTTCTTCAACAAAAACCTTACCAAAGATTAAAACAATCTCATTTAGGCTAATGCCATTTGTAAATTTCAAAATTATTTTCTCACTTAAAATATGTATGAGCTACCCATTTAATATGTTACATATTACTGTTTCTTTCTCCCTTAATTTGTTCCTAAGCTTCATTGCAAGTAACTCAAAACAAATAGCCCCTTTATTTATTTTGCATGGATCACCACAAGTTGTAAGTGTGCTAGGCACAGAATACGTGGCTAATGTCTTTTACTGATGTATAGACTGAAGAACATAAAAAAAATTCCAGGATCAATATGCAATTAGGCATCATGATCTTTATCAAGCAAAATACTGAGCTAGTAAAAACTGTAGACTCTCTTTGGTGCATGGTTCACTTCTCAGACTTACATGCAATTGTTTTTCTTGAAATATTTACCATGGTATGCTGGTCAGAAGAAATCATTTTCAAATCTCTCGATGAGTAAATATAATTTGCAGAGGGCTAGTGTTAGCTATTGTCATTATATTTTTATACCCACTTTCACATCATATAAAGTAATATTGTATCTTAGTTTCCCTGTTGGAAATTTTCCTAGTTATTTTGATTTTCTTCAGCGGAAATTTCAACTACTAGGAAAATCATAATAAATACTCTGAGAATATTTAAGTTCAGGCTTAATGAATAAGTTGTGACCTAGCACTGGCACCTAAAGGCCATTTTGTTTTATTCCAAACCTCAAAGGCTATTTTTAATTTGGAGACAGAATATAAAATAAAGGGAAGTTCCCTATTCATCCTAAAGTATTTCTGAAGTTGGCAGAATGACCCTCCAGTAAGGAGCCACCAAGGCCTGCTGATCTTATAGTGGGTCTCGAGAGCCTATTGAAGTGCTGCCTTTAAGCATTGAACATAATATTTATTACCACAGAGTGTCTTCTAACTGCACTTCAAACCTAATACTATATAATGCAAAGTCTCAACTGTAGCTTGGCTCCTAGATATCACAGCTTCAGATTTGCATATTGTGATCAGATTAACTTTAAGAATAATTTTCAGTGACAATCAACTTTCAGATTAGCCTCTGCTTTCTCCCCTGACCTGGGCAATATATAGAAGGCATTTGTTGCTCATTCATTTATGAGACACACTTTATTCTCTCTATTGGCCATAACAAATTGCCTCTAAACTTATACAAATTACCCACACCATTTTATTCTTTGTTTTTCAAGAATCTAAGACTATTTTCAGAGTATTTTCATATATATATATAATCAGGATATATCCTGATTATATAAGGCAGTCATGATATATGGCTAACCATCCATTTTCCTGACTATATCCATATGTCTTGCCAGATTTAGCATCAACAAAATGAAGGTCCACATTTTAGAGAAAATGTACAGTATTGCTAAGTACTATTTTAAGAATCAGCAATGTTTAGTTAGTTTGGTTTTGTGTTTAATATTTTTTTATAATTGAGCTATCTGTGTATCTATATGGATACATATGTGTGTATAGGGTGTTTTGTTGTTGCTGCTGTTTTATCATACAGTCAAACTTCATAGTTCCTCCTGCATTTCCCAGAAGGTGGGCCAGAGATGAACCTCATTATCAGATACTCTTGTTTTTACACTGTTGACTGTGGGGTTATGACTTTAGCCTGTGATTCCAGAAGGCCTGAAAGGAATATTGCCTAGAGAAGGCTGTTCATAATGTTTCCAGGCACATGGAATGCTTTCCTGATTGACTAAGTCAGTGACACATGAAATCTGACCAGACTTCTATAGTCACACTGATGACAAAAGGCATTAAGAAGGAAATCCTGACACTCCTGCTGGGTCAGAGGATTGAGGACTCATATTAGCAACTTAGCCGATGCTCACTCCATGGGAGTCTCCTAGCAGCTCAGCCATGGGCACTGACAGTTTTGTAGCCCTTTTCCATCAGTTCAGGCCTCGTGGACACTGTGGCCTTCAAGGAAAGGGGCCATACATCTATACACCACTGAATATGTGTACTAACAAGAAATGTCAAGACAAGTGGTCACTTAATGATTATAAATATGTTTTTAAAACAGTTTTAATTTACAGAGACAGAGAGAGATGGAGAAAGACAGAAAGAGAGGAAGGAAGGATAGAGGAAGGGAGAGGCAGGATGTTTTGTGCATGGGGTGTTCAGGCTTGAGAGTCAGTTCTTGCCTTTTACCGTTCTGAGAAAGGGATTTTTCTTGTCATTTATGTTACTGTACCAGGTACTTTACCCTATCAGACCTGTGAGCTTTCTGCACATTCTCCTGCCTTGCACTTCTGACTTCAAGTCAGACTTCTGGGATTGTAGATGCAGGGTCCCTTTTTTGACTATTCTCACGCATCCTTGAGTTGTTCAGTTTCTGTGGCTTCTGCTTTTACGCACTGAGCCATTTCACCCTCTGGTTGATGTTGTAATCAAGAGAGCTGGAAGCTGTCTTCCCCTTGTAGAATCCATTTTATAACCTGCAGGGCATCTGTGAAAGGTAAATGACAGGCGCTCTCATGCCTGTCCCTGTGTCCTCGTAGTGTGCAGTGCCATGTCTTCAGGATAAGAGAATTGGACGGAACTTCCTTGGTGAGCCCTTCCTTACACTGTGACTAAGATATTTCTCTTTCAACCCTATCCTCTCTTTCCTCTAGTGCTTTCCTCTCCTTGGACCCTTCCTTCCTTCCTTTCAGTCTATTATTAAGCCGTGGTTCTTGGGTAAAGTGAAGGTGAGATTAGGAGTGCAGGTGTATGGATTATTGGCTAACAGAATGAATATTAGTACATTATTCTCCACCGTTTCAATTCACTGTCTATCTAATTTGTGGATGGAGTTTGTTTCCAAACCTATCTTTAGCAAATTACGACTCAGTGTATATAAGCTTTCCCTGACATTGGTTTTACATCATTGGAACCTTGGCTCTACTAACCCAGCTTAGTGTTGGTTTTCAATCATGACTTCTAGACCAAAAGTGAGACTTCAGGAAGTAGAGCAAAGCTGAGGGCAAATTCCTAGCCAAAGTTAAAAAATAGTACTTTTCAGACCAGAATTAATTATTGCTCACAGCACCAATGACCCTACTGCATGCATGTTCTCATGCCACCCAGAGTGCCACCCAGGCTCCTGGAAGTGTAGATCTGAATGTGAAGACAGGCAGGTGTACAACAGAAATTAAGCAAGGCTCTTCAAAGGAATTTGATATGTTCTACCTATATGTGGAGTAGTGTTCAATTCTTATCAACCACATATGTAAGCATACCTTTCAAAAGATCCCATTTCTGGGGAATTGTAGGCTGTCTATATTTAGATGACATGCACACACAGGAAATAAAACAGGGAAAGAAACACCTAGAAGAATGAGTAGTTGGCAATGAGGAATAGATGGTAGTCAGTTGGGTTAACAATCCTCTTACACATATTGTCTCCATTACACAGAACAAAGAGTCTGGGCACAAGAAGACCAGGCCATTTCTCAGCATGATAAAAAGCAATATAGTCAAAATTTATCCATATAGCTACATGGATCCAGAGACCCTCTGATCATAATACATTCTCCATATAACATAGCCAGGCTAATTGAAATAGCTAGATAATGGAAACATATTATTTTAAATTATGCATTAGATTATTCTCCTGAATCAAGAAGAAAATTGCCTCCATTTCCCATTTACCTTTAAATGTGGGATAAAAAATTATTGATATCTAAATTAAAATATTCTGCATCATCAGAATAAGAAATGTATTAAACATATTATTAAATCTTGACTTTGAAAGCTGACCACAGATCTTTTTCATTCTAAGTTTGACTAATTTGAGGATTAAATACTTGTCAGAAGAATTAAAGACCAATTATAAGAAAGTTGTACAATGTGTATATTGGTTTTCTATGTCATTTGAGAGAGAAAGATGCTAGATAACATACCGGATAAATATACTATAAAACACAAAACAACTGTAGAACATAGTATTAAATTATCTGGATTTGATACTAGTAGCACTTTTGGTCCTTAGCATGAATAATATGTATATTTTTCCTGAACTGATACATTCTCATTACCAATTAATAAAATAATTGATGATAAGGGAAAAGCTGGGAATCTCAGATATCCCTGACACTTTGAAAATCATATTTACCAGAATTAGTGTTAGGTCTAATGGAAACAAATTCACTATTTACATAATCCAGAGGTGACAGATAACAGCATGTAGTTGTGAGACAAGTAAGAAAAATTGTTACTTTAATCCTCAACATCCTACAAATCAATCAACACAACAAATTATCAGTGTGATAACATATTCAGCACATTTGACATTTACATTAATTGGAGGTAATGAAGAAAATATTTTTTGTTGTTTGTTGGATGAAGTTAAATGGGCTGGAAATGTGTATGAATAAAACATCGTTATTCCTCTCACTCACACCTGTTCACATTTCTATTGACAATTTGATATTTTTATTAGAGCCCAAATGGAGACACGGGCGAGCGCAAGAGACAATTTTTTACACTCATGCTAAAAGTAAACAAACAGGTTTTTTTCCCCCTTGCCCAGCTTTCTACAACTCCAGCACTGTGACAAGTGCTTAACCAGCCCCCAAACACTGCCACTTAGTCATGACTTCTGGTTTTATAAATTATTTACAGTTTGCTAGGTATGAGACTGCTGGAAAATGCCTTTCTTAGTGGCTTGATTGACAATATAATTATATCGTGTTTTTTTGTTTTAAGCACTGTTATGCAGAATTGTAATGCCATAAAGAGTAAATAGGAATTTTATGAGCTTTTAACTTTGACAAGGTCACACTGAAGCGTACCAAAGGGATGTCATGCAAAGCCATAGCCATTAGCCGTGTCCTGTGAAGTGCCATTGCACCTCTGGCTTCATTTGGGTTAAAACATGTGTTCACCACTGGCTACCTCAGCCTGATGATCTGAGGGCTGATGGGAGCTCCACAATCCCCAGACATCTTGCAGAGTTGCTTGCATCCCCTTAAGGGGAGCTTGCTTAATAGGCTGCACTTTATAAAAGTCTAATAAGTAAAATATTGTTGGTCTTAATTTTGATTTGATCTCCTGTCACACCTTATAAGCAGGGACTCCTGCTTCACTCACCACGTAGCTGGGGTTATAGATGTGCAATGCTGTGCCTAACTGAACAATTTCTAGTCTTTCATTTTTGGACTTTCTAAACTTATTACTGATGTGTGTGTGTGTGTGTGTGTGTGTGTGTGTGAGAGAGAGAGAGAGAGAGAGAGAGAGAGAGAGAGAGAGAGTATGTATGTGTGTGTCTATGTCTGTATTTGTGTGTGTCTATGTGTGTGCACCTGTGTGTGTCTCTCTGTGCGTATATGTGTGTGCCTGTGTATCTGTGTCTATGTGCCTGTGTGTGTGTCTGTGTTTGTGTGTGTGTATGTGTGAGTGTCTGTGTCTGTCTGTGTCTCTCTCTGTGTGTATGTGTGTGTCTTTGTGTCTGTCTCTGTGTATATGTGTGTGTGTTGGTGTGTGTATGTGTGTATTTGTGTTTGTATGGTTGTCTATGTTTATGTATGTGTGTGTACATGTGTATGTGTGGAGGTAGCATACACATGCTGCAAATATGCATTGGAAAATCAGGAGACAACCCTCAGGAGGGGGTTCTCTCCTTCCACAGTCGGTTCTGCAGATTCTATTCAGATTATCAAGTTCGTGAAGCCTGCTGCACCATCTCACTAACCAAACTGAAAAACACTTAGACTAATGTGGTAGTGGTGGCAGTAGAGGTGGAGTAGAGAAGTGGGAAGAGGATTTTGAGGTAGCACTGGGGAATGTGGTACTGATGTAGAAAGAGGAAAGGGAAGTAGTAGAGAAGCAGAAGTGGCTGAAGTGGAAAGAGAGATGATGTTGGAGGCAGAGTACAAGTAGGTAGTAGTCTAGGAAGAAACAGTGTTGGTGTTAATGTTGCTGATGGTAGAGACAACAATGGTGGTGGAGACAGTAAAATAATACACAAGAAGGGAGGATGGTTGGATGTGAAGGTGTTAGGAAGGTAGTGCTTTAGGTGAAGGCAATGGAGATGGTAGCAGTGTTGGTGGTTGTGGTCATGGTGATAGCAGAAAAGGGTTAGAAGGGAGAGAAGATCGTATAAGGGCAGTGGTTCCATAGAGGTGATGCTTATGGTGGTGAATACAATGGCGGTACTGTTGTACTAGAGATGAAGCAGGTGTGTAGTTTGTGGAAGTAGATGGGGAAGACTAAGGTAGGTGAGTTAGGAATGGGGTTGGTGGTATATTGGAAGGAAGAGGTGGAATAGCTGCTTCCTCAGCAGAGGGGGAAGCTAAAGGGGATATGGAAGGGGTGCTGGTTAATAATATCAGTTGTTACTATAATATGAACATCTCTAAGGTCACTACTCTCATCTGGAGCTCTCTCATGGTAGGCCAAATTTCCTGCAAAATAAATGTCTACTCTTTAAAAAAATGCAATGGGATCTTTAAAAGAAATAGAACAGATGGGGCTCTAAGGTCTTTCCCAAAAGGCCCATATACCCTGCCAAACTCACTTTATCTAACTTGGCAGAAAGTGGGAGCTACAACTACCCAGCTGGGAGTTGAAGGCATGTTTCTAGCTGACTGTGCATCCAAACATTGTTCTTTATGTGGAATAGGGCCTGAAGGTTATTGTTGGTGATGTCTTTGTTTTCTTAAAATTATATATATATATATATATATATATATATATATATATATATATATATATATAGTTTCAATAGAAATTTTCTCAATAATTTTAGATTTAGCCTGTTTTAAGTTTCTAATGTTGTAATGATATGCCTAATCTCTGGAATCCAGCCTCCTTTCTTGTACCAAGAAGATGAATATATTCATATTTGTCTTCTGCATCTTGTACCCGCTTTGATACTGTGACAACATATTTTTTCATTTCTTTCAAGTCATTTATTCTTCGTGCTCAGTCTCCATGACTGCTCTAAGAAAATGAGAAAGGACACTGCAGGATGATGGTGGCACTGGCAGGGCACAAATGTCACTTCAGACTTTCTTGTCAACCTGTATTCCAAATGCTGCCCATCTTGGCTGAGAATGAGTGATCGCTCAGCAGCAATTCTTTTGATCTGTCATCTTGGAGTAAATTGTTCTGAATAATGACCTATTCCATCTCTCCCCCTTAGAATATATATTACAAGATGCTCAGAAAAACACAATTTCAACTCTGTGGTAATTCAAGATCACCATAAATGCAAGGCAAACACTTTGAGTCTTGGGTGCCTCAGACGTGAAGCATGACAGTGAGGCAGATGCAAGCTCTCACAATTGTCTGGGTCCATTTCCTTTAAAAATACTGCTTGGAGGTGAACGTGTGCAGAAAATGCAGGAGAAATAGCGTGTGCATTCTTTATATGTTTGGGAAGGAATTTTACTTTTGCAATAATTTGGTTTGGGAAATAGAACTAGAAATTTGTTTTCCTCAGTATGGTGGCACAAGACAGTGTAATAACTTGATTACTTCCCTTGAAAAACTAAATTGTCTCCTCTTCAGCTGCTTGAGTGGCCAGATGTAAGGTCATCTTTAGCTCTGTCCTATAAAGAAGGGCAAATTTCACCTTCTCTTGTGTGTTACAGGTAGGGATATTCAAATCTCATTTGTTGTTACCAATTTTTCTTTGAAGGTGTTTACAAAGGGATCTTTTAGAAATGGTGGTAAAATTCCTCACAGGAGATGAAAGACGCATGGCTCTGTTCCTGTGTCTGAGCAAGCTCTGAGCCCATCTTTAGATACAAGAACAGCTTCGACTCTCCTGCCTTATATAAGTCATGTAAGCATGTATTTATATACATTCATGTAAGTACGCATGCATGGTCTCACACATAAATATCATATACATATGTCTTATTGTCATATATATTGCTGTGTATATGTATATATCAGACAATAAGAAAGTTAAAATTAATGTGCTATAGTAGCTTATTTTAATAGATTCTAGTGAAACACTTTCTGAATAGAAAATTCTTGAAATGCATTTTCAAATATATTTTTATATAAAAAATATTATAATCTTTCTGGTGAGTCTCATAGTACAAGCTAGACTGACTTAGAACTCATTAAGTGACCAGGTTTATCTCAAACTCACGGCACTCCTCCTGCCTCAGCCTTCTTTTTTTTTTTTTTTTATTCAATATATTTTTTATTTTCATTTCAAACGATTTCCCCTTTCCTGGCTCCCCACTACCCGAAAGTCCTATAAGCCCTCTTCCCTCCCTGTTCCCCCATCTACCCTTCCCACTTCCCTGTTCTGGTATTGCCCTACACTGCTGCACTGAGCCTTTCCAGAACCAGGGGCTACTCCTCCATTCTTTTTGGACATCATTTGATATGTGGATTATGTCTTGGGTATTCCAAGTTTCTAGGCTAATATCCACTTATCAGTGAGTGCATACCATGATAGATCTTTTGAGATTGGTTTACCTCACTTAGTATGATGTTCTCTAGCTCCATCCATTTGTCTAAGATCAAAACAACCCTGAGATTTCACCTTACACCAGCCAGCATGGCTAAGATTAAAAACTCAGGAGACTGGAGGTTTTGGTGAGGATTTGAAGAAAGAGAAACACTCCTCCACTGCTGGTGAGGTTGCAAATTGGTACAACCACTCTGGAAATCAGTCTGGCGGTTCCTCAGAAAACTGGGCATATCACTTCCGGAGGACCCTACTATACCACTCCTGGGCATATACCCAAAGAATTCCCCAGCATGTATTAAGGATACATGCTCTACTATGCTCATAGCAGCCCTATTTATAACAGCCAGAAGCTGGAAAGAACCCAGGTGTCCCTCAATGGAGGAATAGATACAAAAAAATGTATACACAATGGAGTACTATTCAGCCCTTAGAAACAATGAATTCATAAAATTCTTAGACAAATTGATGGAGCTGCCTCAGCCTTCTGACTACTAGGATTAAAGTTGAGAGACACCACACTGAGCTGTGCTTCTAGTTGATCACGGGAAAGTGTTCCCTATGATCAAAGTGTTCATTTACTTCTTGTGTAGATGATGGAGGATTTATCGGTAGGACAGTACAAGTGGAGGTACTGCTGCAACCTGTACTGCTTTGAAATTGATATGGCTGGATACATGAGTAATAGGGATGGAACTGCACCTGAGAAGGCAAGGAAGCTCACCGTATTTGTTATGTACAACAGGAAGGAGTGAGGGTCTATGGAGTATCCCAGTCTCAAGCCATAGCAATCAAGGACAAGGGAATTACAGTGGGGTATTACTTTGTGACATGCTGTTAACCTCCATACTTGGATCAGGGAAGTCCTTGATCTTCTGCTGAGCCTGGCCTAGGGAAAATATTGCCATCCCATGGGTCTGAGACATTGGCATCCTGGTCATGGCCCTGCTCATGTCAGAAATCTACATTCTCGCAGGAGTTCATCTACTTTTCACAGTGTGTGATGCTCAAATTGTATGGTGTATGGATAAATGTGTGTAGAGAACCTCGGAGAGTATCTATGCATTCCTAAAGAGGAAAAACTCATGTCAAATGCAGGCAGCACTGAACTTGTTTCCAAAAAGATAGTGAAAATAGTGGTTTCTATGGAGGGAATAATATATCAGAAGGTTTGTTCCTGTGCATTTACTCATTAATTGCTTTTGAGGAAGAAATCATTCAGTGGTTAACTTATTTAGTCTTCATTTAAATGTAACAAAGATTTAGACAAATGATGTAAAAGTCACTTTAGATAAGAGTTAACTATTGATCATCTGCATGGAAGATCTTATCTCTCAGCTTTCCCCTATTTTTCCTTTTCAAGGGGATGTAACTAATTCAAGTGTATTTAAAATTGAAAATCAAGCCAGGCAGTGGTGGTGCATGCCTTTAATCCCAGCACTTGGGAGGCAGAGGCAGGCAGATTTATGAGTTTGAGGCCAGCCTGGTCTACAGAGTGAGTTCCAGGACAGTCAGGACTATACAGAAAAACCCTGTCTTAAAAAACCAAAAAATTAAAAAAAATGAAAATCAAATATCAAATCTAGATATACGAAAATGTTATCAATATTTTGTACCCAGATAAAATTTTGTATCTGGGTAACGGTGTAAAAGCTAGAACACACCTACTTAGATTAAATACTAATTTAATTAACATATATTTCTTAAATATGTACATTGCCAGATCTCCCAGTGAATGCAATAAGGAAAACTCCTATGTTACTCCCTAGTGAAGGAACTGCAGTAAGGTCCCAAGGACAGCAGTAAAAAATCTCATCCTAAAGAATTATGATTGAGTCCTGTGTAAGTCCCGGCTAGGATACACTCAGCTGAGAAGCGTATGACTGAGCTTCTTTAGATCACTTTGAGAATAGGCAGATATCACAGCTTCTGTCCAGATGTTAAGCTCATACAGACTGAAGTCAAAGCCTGGGCAGCTGAATTTTTGCAAGCTCTCCAAGTCATCCTGGTCAAGACAAGAGTTCTAACCCTGGCTGTCCAAGATGTTATTCTGAATCTGCTTGTTTCTATAGCTTTTGACATTGAGTCTCAGCAATGTGAATAGAGCCACTATGCTCTGAGAATGTTAAAGTCTGATATATGAATTAATAGTGTGGTAAAGATCCTGAGAGACTATCTGACAGTATGTACTCTGTCAGGATTGTACCTAATTTTGTGCTTATTAAAAATTCTCACTGACCATTTATATTCTATTTTAAAGATTTATTCAGTTATTTTTATGTGTAGGCATGTGTGCCTTGGTGTATGGATGTACATAATATGAATGCAGAAACCACAGAAATCAGAAGAAAACATCAGAAAACCTAGAAATAGAGTTAGAGGTGACTGTAAAGTATGACACAGGTTCTGAGAACTGAACCCATATTCTTCTTTACATTCTTAACCATGTTGATTCATATATATATAATAGAGTTGATTATATAATCAAATTTATAAACAACTCTCAATTGTAAATATATATATATATATATATATATATATATATATATATATATATATATATATACAGAGAGATGGTAATAATATAGAGTTACTTCTATTTTATTAACTCTGGTGATAAGTATTTCAGCTTTTAGAAAGGATATCAGGAAAAATTGTAAAATTTAATTTACTCATATATCCAGTAAACAAAGGGGTCTTATATGGTTTAATAAAAACATTCACAAATACTCAAATACTGTACCTGGTCTTTACTAGGCTATAGGTTCTTCTCTCTTCCATCCTGTCCCACCCTTTCAACACTCTAATACTAGATAAGAGAGAAAAAAGACTGGAGAGGAAAAGAAAGAGATCCTCACATAAAGTCGGGGTTTGTAACTGAGGTGACATTATCATTATTGTTAGACTACTTCCGGCTGGCTGATTTGGAACATCAAATTCCTTGGGGCAAGTCTATCTCTGCTGTCAGGATATCTAATTTCTTCATGTTTCTTCTTCCTTCATGACTACTTAGCAAACTGTGGTAAACAACAACCAACCAACAACCTACTACCAACAATCCCCACCACCTCTCAGGGTCCTAGTGTTTATATACTCTCGAAAAGTTTCCAGAATTTCAAATGCAGGAACTATCTGCAGTTGGCAAAATCAGGGCTCTGGTAAAGCACAAGGCAAACCATAGCCAGCTGCTATGGACAATTTAAAGCAGCCCTAATTCTCATACTTGGTGAAAATCTCATTTGTGTTTTTAAACAATAATTCTAAATTCTCACTCTAAAACATTGTCTGTCTCCATGCCTCAATTTCATAATCATAATACCAATTCAATATTGTCAGCAAGGACATTTAATATGTTATAATCTTTAACCACATCATGTAGAAAACAATGGAGATTGCTTTCACTCACTGAATTAGTGTTCTACTTCACTAAGGTAAGAAGACTTCCAGGCTTTTCTCAGTGGAGAGCCAAAGTCTGAGCAAATGTTGTAGAATGGTGGTAACTACCTTACCTCAATCAGTGTTTGCCAAGGGAGAGAAAATGGCCAAGTATAGATGCAATTCATGCTGGATAGATAGCACAGTCAACAGTCAATTTGGAGGACACAGCAAAACATCCAATAACGAAGAAGAAAATTATTTGAAATCATTCTCTGATCTAGGATACAGTTAATGCTAGTTCTTATACGATACTTCCATTTATTTTTTTTTTCAGGAATGACTGTGTAAATCAATAGAGAATTTATCATTAACTTAAAAACATGTTCTAATCCTGCATACTCAAAGCCATAGTCACTTCATAAAGTGGCTGGGCAAGGGGTAGTAAATGATATTACATGTACTCAGCTGTTGCCAAAACTACCACAGTCTCCCACCTTAGAGCCAAGAGTGAAGGTAACAATGTTACTCAGTTTTAAATTGAGAGACTGAGCTGCATAGAAAAGGAAGCAGCTCAATGTGGAATACACAGCAAGGGTGAGGGCAGTACTCATTTAAACCAAACTGTTGGTTATGAGACTAGTTGGGGGTGGTTTAATTACAAGAGGACAGAGATGAATCATTTCAAGTTTGGGAGCCATGAGCTACAAACAATCTATGAACTTCAGTTCACTCTCACTGACTCTTGCCAGGAAAAGTACAATGGAAAGTCTTTCTGTTTCAGGCATGAAGGTATAGGCGACCTTCACTTCCTTGTGTCTATTAGTAGTACCCAACAGAACTTTAGCACAATGTAACCATTCAGGGGATTGTGCCAAACAGTGCATCTCAGTTCTGCTTAAGAGAAAGAAAGGTAAGAGGGTAAGATATCTACAAGGAAGAAAGCCTAGACTATTTGAATCCTACCAGTGCTTTATGACGAACAGAAAGTCCCATTTGCTTAAAGGTTTAGTTTTTAGAGTAAGCTCTGACATGAAATCTAAATCCTTTATCTGAGTTTATGGGAATAACAAGGGAATTTACTCATAAGCATTGTTATGGGACACAAAGGAAATAATATTGATGTCATGTCATCAGACCAAGTAGGGGAAAGGAATAGTGATTTTACAATAATTTCCTTTCTGGTATTCCCTCTTTATGGCCAGTGTATCATCTACACTATTCAGAGTGTTGAGATTAAGCACTTGATAAATGAAGTGACTGAATTTATCATGTGTATACAGATCAAAAATTCATATTGTACCCCATAAATAGTCACAGCTGCTACATGTTGATTAAAAACCAATTGTAAGTAGTGTCAAGAGCATAGTAATAAGAAAGGAGGGCTTCAAAGACCCCTGCTTATATCTTCCCTGACTCTTTCATCTCAATTAGACCTTAAAACCTTTCTGTTTTATTTAGCCTGGGTGTGATACATAGCTATCATATCTGTATCTTTCAAAAGATGGGAAATCAGATTTCTGCATTTAAAGAATGTACATGAAAAAATCGTGACTTGTAAGAATGACTTTCATCCATCAAAGCTCTTAATATTCATCACTGGAGAGTGTACATACTTTGAGTATGTACATCTAGATTCTTGCTTACAGTGAAGATGACCTTACCCATTATAAATGAGGCACGTGCTGCTTTCCCTTTGCAATACTGAAGTTAACTTCTAATTGCCGAAGAAAAGCAGCTAAAAAGAAACCTTTCACAACTGACATTTCTTCTTTCTGACAGAAAACTATCTTTGTCAAACTTACTAATTATAAGGCTATTGGCAGACATTAAATAATTATAGTCTTCTATCAGTAAACTTACAACTGGTACACAATTTCATAAATAAGTATGGTCTGGGTAAAGCTACTGCAAATATCAATGCTGGGTATAAAATGTACCAGCAATGGTAAATATAAAATTAGTGAAATTTTCATAATTGCACTATTTTGTTAGGAAATTAAGGAATTTTCAAAGTGAATCTCTCTAAATGTTATATTTAATACATGCATACTCTTTGCAAAACATCTTCCACAAATGAGTAAATGCATCAGTGAAAGCAATACATCTTCCAGAGTTAAAATTGTGCTTATATGATGTACAGTGATTTTACTTGCATGTACATATTTAATAGGTGTATAATCTTCTACTTTGAATGAGAGTCATCATATATGCAGGCTCTAAGAACTGGCAAGAAAATAAACATTAAATTGAGTTTAAATGTTCTTCAAAATTGATTATAGCAAATTACCCAAACTAAAGCTATATTTAGAAATAAACCTAGGAAATCTTTGGGCCAACTCTGTAAGTCTCCCGACTAACAATGTACAAACTCATCCCCAAGTGCTCAGAAGACTACCTCTGAGCCAAATGACAGAGCAATACAGATACTTAGTTTCTGATCCACTGTTAAATGTAATTTCCAATCCACAAATAAAATTTAAATCTCAATCCTACAGCTCAGTTTCATTAAATTATATTTCTCAAAATTCACAGTTACATATGTTTTACAATTATCTACTTGATCCTAATTGACAGACTAGTACTCTTGCCTCTCATAAACACTCACAAAATCTCTCCCCTTTCCATCTTTGTGAAACAGTGTCATTATTTTTGTAAGTTTCAAATTATTTTGTCTGTTAGATCAGGATGCATCATCAAATGGTTTCCAGTATTCAGGCAGTGCCTTTTCTGGTTCAAATATATTTCCAATGAATTCTGTTTTTATATTCAAACCAATGTTTCATGGGATAGGCTAGATGGCACCTGTAACCAAGCTCAATGATCTGAGTCCAACATCAGTGACACACTTAATGGAAAGAGAAGGGACTTCCATAAGTTCTCTTTTGACCACCATATGTACATGAACAAAGTGGCCATGGTAGCAAAGATGGAGGTTATGTATAGGCTTAACAACATGACTTCCACTCCCTAAAGCTTACTTTACTATGGCTGCTGATGAATGCCAAAGGTACCATCAGCCAAGACCAACACCGAACTCCAAATATGGCAACTATGGCACCATTCCTTGGAATGAACTGCCAGTAACCTGGTGACAGCTTGACTATTCTGGACAATTTCCTCTTTGGAAATGATAACATTTTGCCCTTACTTGTAGATATTTTTTCTGGTTATAGATTTGTCTATCCTGCATGTAATGTTTTTGCCAAAACCACCATCTGTGGGTAGACAAAATGTCTTATCTACCACAATGATATTCCATACTGTGTTGCTTCTGAACAAGAAACTCACTTCCCAGCCACAGGAGGATGACAGGGGTCATAGAATCAATTGTTCTTACCACGTATCCAACCATCCTAAAATTAGCCCCTCTAATAAAGAGATGGACTGGACTTTTAACACAAAGTTACAGAGAAAACTGTGTGGAAGGAGTCTGGTGAGCTGGGATACAGTTTGCCAGAAGGTAGTATATGGTTTGAATTAGTGTCATATACATGGTGTGGTTTCTTCTGCATCTAGGATCCATAGATCCAGGATGAAAATGTGTAAAAGGAAACAGTTCCACTCACTGCTACACTAGTGACCATTAGAAAAATTGTTGCTTCTGATCCTGCAACCTTAAGTTCTATTGGCCTAGAATATTTGATTCCAGAGTAAAGAGAGTGTTCTTACCAGAAGAAAATACAAACATTCCATTGATTTGGATCTCAGAATTCCTTCTGTCCAATCTTAGTATCTGATGCCCTTAAGCCAACAGGCTAAGAAATGAATAACAGTGTTAAAGGGGGTAATTGATCCAAATTACCAAAGGGAAGTTGGATTGCTTCTCCACTATGGAGGTAAGAAGGATTATTTCTGGAGGGCAGTAGATCCTTCAGGATTTCTCTCAGTGCTCCAGTAACTTGTGATTAAAGTCAAGTAGAAGCTGAAACACTGTAATCCGGGAAGGATGAGAAGGACACAGAGTTTTCAGGAATAAAGGTATGGTTTACTCCTCTAAAGAAAGATCCAAAATATGCTGAGATGCTTGTGAAGAAGTGCATAATTGGTAGCAGGGGAAAGTACTTATAAATACTAACCAAGAACACATGACCAATTGGGCAATGAGGATTATAACTGACACAAGTGTTTCCATCATATTTGATAAAACTGTCTTTATAAAGATTTTTCTTTCCTTGATAATCTTGTTATGTAATGTAACATCAATTAAGAGAATATTAGTGGTTATCATATTTAAGACTGAGATACAAAAATGAACGTCTCTCAAGGAACATTACCACCTAGTCTAAAATCTATGATGGTATATGTGTGTATATATATATGTATGTATATATGTGTGTGTGTGTGTTGGTGTATGGATGTGTGTATATGTGTGTATATGAGTATGTGTGTATGTGTGTGGGGGAGTATATGTGTGAGTATGGGTCTGTCTGTGTGTGTATGTGTGTTTATGTGTGTGTATGTGTGTATGCATGCATGTGTGTATGCATGTATATTCATATTCCCATATGTGTACCTGTGGAGTACAGAAGTTAATGTCGGTCCTTTCAACCATTGCTCTTCACCATATTTCTAAGACAAGTTTTCTCACATGCCAAGGATCCCCCTCTCTCTGCATCCAAATCTAATATGAGGGTTACAGGAACATGCCACTGTCCTGGCTTTTATGCATATGCTGAGGAAGGAAAAATCACATCCTCCTATATAAACAAACATTATATCCAATTTATTCATATCCCCAGCCTTCGTAGAACATTTTACTTCTTTTATGTTATATAAGTATATAGCATAAGTACTTATTATGGACCAGATGTTATGCTAGATGATATAAGCAAATATATAAGAACTAATTTTGCTTGAGAGAATCACAGACTAGTAAAGAAGTCTTGATTCAAAACAAAAGTCGTGTCTGACATGGATTTAAGGGTACAACTGTAGGCATATGGAATGGGGATTGTGGGACTTCCTACTTAGTGGTCTTCAAAAGGTGTCACAAGAACCAGCAAGTCCTATTCAGCCATAAGGAATAAGATGGGTGGACAGATGGTCACAGTGAAGGTCATCTGTGGCTCAGCATGTAGACAGTCACAAAGGTTTGAAGCACTATTGCATATATGTGCATGGCAAGGCTGAGGTCTGAATAGAAGCAGGGAAAGTTTCATGGGTCTACTCAGAAAGGTCAAGATCTATACTGCCTTGAAACAACAATGACCTTTTAGCCCATGGTGTGGGATCTTACGAATTGGGATTAAAGTAACCAGAAGTCTTATTTGAAAATGTCACCCTGCTGCAGGGAATGAGCAGTGTAAGTGTAACTTGTATAGATCACCTGATGTAATTGTCCTCTTCAAGGCATCCTGCCACCTTCTGCTAACATAGGCCTCATTCTGGAAGCTTCTAGCCCCAGTAATACTGATCTGGGTCTGGACCGTTTTCAGCTTCTGAGACTTGCTGCTGAATAAGCTCACCTCTTCCCAATTCTTTCTGAACTCTTGCTGGCTGGTTCACCTTAGCTGTTCTGGCTCTAATTTCTCTCCAAGCTGATTATTTCAATCTGGCTTCACTCTCAGCCTCTCCTGAACTGCTCTGCTTGGCCTCGTACTAACTTTGGCCATATGTTATAATCTTCTGGCTCCTTTTCACTCTCTGGCTCTTTCTGTCTTCACCTGTGTCCAGCTTGTTCTCCCTGCAAGCTGTCTCTGTACCACTGTCCCAGTAAAACTGCCTCCTTCACCTCTGTACTGACCTCTCCTTAGCAGCCTTTCTTTTCTCTCTTTTCTCTTGAAATTTGGGCATATACTATTTTAACAAATTTTCTCTGATTTGTCACGTTGTCTGCCACTCACTTAGACATCACTTTCAAACAAGTGTACATCCTTTTACAAAATAAATTTACCTTCATTGTTTGGAATGTTTTTTTATCAAAATAATGAAGTTTTTTAAATTCGATATATTTTTTATTTACATTTCAAATGATTTCCCCTTTTTTGGCCCCCCACTCCCCGAAAGTCCCATAAGCCCCCTTCCCTCCCCCTGTTCTCCTACCCACCCCTTCCCACTTCCTTGTTCTGGTTTTGCCCTATACTGCTACACTAAGTCTTTCCAGAAAAAGGGGCCACTCCTCCGTTCTTCTTGTACCTCATTTGATGTGTGGATTATGTTTTGGGTATTCCAGTTTTCCAGGCTAATATCCACTTATTAGTGAGTGCATACCATGAGTCACTATTTGAGTCTGGGTTACCTCACTTAGTATGATGTTCCCCAGCTCCATCCATTTGTCTAAGAATTTCATGAAGTCATTGTTTCTAATGGCTGAATAGTACTCCATTGTGTATATATATATATACCACATTTTTTGCATCCATTCTTCTGTTGAGGGATACCTGGCTTCTAATGGGGTACAGAGTTAAACAAAGAATTTTCACCATTGTTTGGAATTAAAGGTGTGTACTAAACCCAAATCTGTATTCCAGACATAAGGATTAAAGGTATGTGCTAACGGCTGAGCCACACTACAACTAGAAACAGTTGGGAGTTTGGAGTTTTTGTTTTAGTTTTTGTTTTTGTTTTTGTTTTCAGTAAATAACAATCTCAGGATTCACAGTGGGATCAAATATCCTGCAGCAGAGTAAGGTTTTGCTAAACACCATTGGAAAGAAAGACATTCCTGACAGAACCAGGATAATGCCTTGTGACATGCTCCAGCAAAAATATTGTTAACATAATGTAAAGAAATCAGGATTAAAGCAAAACAAAATAATTTCCTCGAGGCAAACTTAAGAAGCTTTCCATTCCACGTGTGACACCTGTTGGTTCTACCAGAGATGATCATAGGATATCATGTAATCATCAGGATTTTTTGAAGAATAAATCTAGCAGAAACCAAGAGGAATGATTTTCAGTATGTAACCTAAGGAGCAAGTTTTGTGATAGTCCAAATATGATAGAAAAAATAGCTGGAGATGAAGCCATGAGTAAAATGGAAAAGAGGGTAGAGGATCTATAGAACTTTTTGCAGAAACAGCATGACTCAGATGTAGTATCAGAAGGGAGACCCATGAGCTGAAGCAGAGTTAGACTATTTTTAAATTGCCTGTGTTCTTGTCATAATTATCTTGTGTTATATAATACATAATTTGTAGATGAACATTTTCCCCAAATAGTTTGCACCCAACAGGTTTCCCATTTCAATTCAGGGTGGGATAAACTGTAGATGGGCAGGACCCAAAGGTAGCTGGCAGAGAGACTCGATCATGTAACTGTTGAAGTTTCCCAGTAGTAGGCAACTAACAAAGGACAATGTGCCAAGTGCACTGTATCAAGAATGAGGTATATAGCAAAAATAAACACAAGGAATCAGGGAACTTGTTTCTGGACACTGAGGTCTGAAAAGGCCCTAAGGAGTCACTTATTTAAGTATAAGCCCTGATTATAGAGTCCACATAAAAACAGCAATGAGAAAGAAGATACGTGATCATAAGGGGGGGGGGGGGGAACAACTCTTAGCCATTGCTTTAAAAGTCTTAGTAGAATCAGGCAACCCTGAGGATTTGGTAGCAAGCTCTTGAAGTTTTGGAGTTGGCTCCTTATAGGTTTCCAGAAACAGGTACCTGAATCTTCAGAGACATAACTCAGACATGCTACTCACAAACATCACAGAGCCCTGTGAGAGCAGAAATTTCTCAAGAGAAGGAAAAGGCATTGCGATTTATTGAACACTTATTTCTGTGCCAGCAACTGTGACAACTGGTGACAATACTGAAATTTGGGTATTATTATTCTCATTTTGCACAGCTGGGAAGCTAATATTCTTTTTGGTAATTTGCCTTAAATCTCAGAGCTGAGCAGTAGATAAACTGAATCCATCTTGTTTCATTACAAAACATGGACACATTTCTGGCATCCTGTGCTCATTCCTGGAGTGATACAACAGGCTGTTCCCCCCTCCCTCTCCCTGTTCAAGTCCCTGTCCCTCTCCCCTCCCCTTCTCTCTTCCTTTCTCCTCCTCCTCTCTCTTTTCCCCAGTGCGCTCTCTCTCTCTCACTCTCTTTCTCTCTCACACACACACACTTACACACACACACACACACACACACACATGCAGACACACATGCACACACACACACACACACCTACTACTACTCTTGTCATTAACAAGTATCTTCTCAATTTAAAAAAAAAATGGCTGTTTTTCAATGTCAAGAAAACCTAAAACCACAATCTCTACAAAAGCTAAGAACAAGAATCTACAATTCTGCCGCCTTTCCCTATTCCCCAGTACTCTTAAGCCCTTGCCCTTCCTGCCCTCTGTGTGAATCCAATATTGTTCTAAATGAAGCAGGCACTACCAGACTTTTCTTTCCCTGCTGACTGAAGTCTACCTTACTGCTGACTTCTTCATCTTCTCTTTGCTGGGGACTGGAGGAGCAATTGTTAAACATGCTAGGATTCATCTAGGCCAAGTAAGGGACAAAGGGTCATATGACTGACAGCTTTCCAGTTCTGTAGAAACTATACATATGACCAGATCAATAAATCATTTAGAGCCATTAGGTCAGGAGCATGGATTCCCTTATCATTTCACAGACTAAACTTTAGTTTTTTTGCAGAACTCTATGAGCTGCCTTCTGGAAGTTCAATTCAAAATGCTGCCAGCAATGGCATAACCAAAGTGGTGTGAGGTGGGCCTCTGATCATCTGTCAAAGAGGCAGCAATCTGGGTATCCTCTCTGCAGATTTCACAGTATTAACATAATAGGACATATCCTTTATCATAAGAAAAATGAATTAACTGTTGTCTTAGGGAGCCTTAATTCATTTTCTACTAAACTATAACAGATACTCCAACTGGCCAAGTACTGAGAATTGTACTAAATCTTCTAGAAGGGCGGTTTTGTGCATTCACTCAGGACAAAGACTGTATCTTTGATCTTTAGTTCTTTGCTACTTTAAACGTGATAGAGAAAGATTATTTTCATTAATTCATAGACGTTCTGTAAATCATACTAACAATCAATGGATTTCTTGTATTTCTGGCTTTAGACAATTGTATCTTCTTTCCCTCTGAGTAATTATAGCATGATTTATTAAACATTATAATGCAGGTTTTATAAACTATAAATTGTCTCATAAAAGATATTTTTTATTGACATGCATGCTGTACTTGAGTGTAAAAGAACCCTAAGTCATCAAGAGCCATGATGTGGCAGTTCAGGCCCAGGGCATCCTTCTTTTTTCATCACAGACTTTAAATGGCTTCTTGTAAGGTGAGCCTTCCTTTCTGCCTCAAAAACAACACAGTTTCTACTCTACTCTCCTGCTCTGATAACCTTTGAAGACAAAAAAAGAACTTGTTCATACTTGAATACATGTTAGGAAAGAACATTTAGTTAAGAGTATCACTCAATTAATGGCTGATGTTTAAATAACCATATCACACATTTAGAAATACAGCTAAACAGAAAAGAATCTAAAGGGCCCAATACTCCACTGAGTATTGGAAAGTGCTGGGGTGTGCACAATGAGCTTCAGACTCCAGGAAAGCTCTCTACAGTGGATCTAGGCTCACGTATACCCAGAACACATGGCAATAACAAGAGAGGCTGACTCACATTACAACCAAAATACCAAACAGTCACTACCAGGGAATCAGTGTAGAAGACACCGGGCACAGCTGTTTTCCTTACTTTACATCATTAGCTGTAAATCTCCTGAAACAAAAACCATGTTCTAACCTTATGATACATTTTTTTTTCAAGTCACAGCTTAATACAAAGTAACAAGTAGGAAAATGTCCAAGGTATCTGAGCCACAAAAGGCCGGAAACTCTAGGAAATCAGAACTAAGATTTAGGAAGCACTGAGTTATCCGTAAATATCTGTTCAAATACTCAGTTTTACTAGAGTAATCCTGAAAAATTGGAACAAAATGAAGAAATGCAGAGGGATAAAAACAGAAAATAAAGACGAGACTCACAAAGCATGTTGAAATAGGAGAATGTAGTTCTCTCATACACACACTATCTCTCTATCTCTATCTATCTATCTATCTATCTATCTATCTATCTATCTATCTATCTATCTATCTATCTATCTATGCATCTTTCTATTATCTGTCCATGCTTCTATTATGAATCATCTATCTGTCTGTCTGTATGCTTATCTTTCTATCATCTATGTTTCTATCTATCATCTATCTATCTATCTATCTATCTATCTATCTATCTATCTATCTAGTAAAGCTTTTCTTTCAAGAAGGTCAATGCCATGGTTGCACTAACATTAAGTCATTTCAAACAATGTGATGCTCATTTCTTGTATGCTGGATTGAAATGATAGGTTAACAAGAGGAAAATAGCTCCGTACTAAGATTCAAATGTCCGAAGTGCAGCACCTTGGGCCCCATCTCTTGCAAGGCCTCTGACCGCAATTTACTTGACTTTTCTGGATATATGAGTTGTCAATCATCTTCTAAGATTTACATGATAATCTTTGAGAAGTTCTTGGAAGATAATGGAAGCTCAGTAAATGAAAGAAGGAAGAACAGTTGGGCATCACGGGGTATGCTGGGACATTGGGACATAAAACCAGAATAGTGACTGAGGCACGGGACTTGATTTCAACTTCTTCAAATCTTTTATAGTTTGTAGATTAAGTTTAGTCAGAGTGTTTTAGAGGGGTAAACACAGACAGCGGCTCTCTTAGGGTTGAAATGGTCACTTAGGGGAATAACAGCACCTGGGACTGGTTCCCAGTAACCAAAGCAGTTCACAATCATTTGCAAATCCCATTCTAGGGGGTGCAGCATCTTCTCTTGCCCTCTGTGGACAACAGATATGAGTTTAGTACACATATGTACTAAAGTATTCAGGTAAAACGATTATATACATGAAACAAAAATAATATTTGAGAACCATTTTTTTTAAAAAAAGCCATATTTGGTAGTTGACTGATACTGATAATTTACCCCAATTTTTATCATCATCCAATCCTCATTATAGTTTTTTTGAAGTACCGATCTAAACAAACTTCTGGCCTTATTTTGAATTAACACTTTGGCAATTCCATTGATCAGGAAGTGTATGACTTGTTAAGCCTGTTCATAGGTTCATGATCCCAGGTTATGCTACATCTATTCTGCCTAATTTTAGACCCAACCTATAGCAGAAGTTATTTTTGTTTGGGGGCTATATTTGATCTGATAATGTATTTCCATTTTTATTATCTATGCAATTAGGTGTGGTCAGAGAAGTAGTTACTACATGATTCCTGTGATTCCTGGAGAGGACTAGAAGGTCCGGGCCCTAAATTCTCTAAGAACAATAATGGTTAAAGCTGAGCAGTATATGCAAGAACACCATGACCACACACCCTCTGTGCATTCCTTATATGGCTATACTGTACCCTTTATGAATTCAGAAGTGACTCCCTCAGTTCCGAATTTATGTCTTTGCCATAAATATGTGCTTTCAAAGACATAAAATGAAATTTAGGGAAGGAAGATGTTAGGAGATATTCTAGGGGTTCTACATGTTCTTAGACGTTCCCTAGACTGCCCTTTATTTCTGGATATGAATAGTTATGATTTTACGGCTTGCAACAGCTACAGCTGACTCAATCTTGATGACAGAACACTGTAGAAAGCGGACAGAGAGCCAGGGAATTTCAGAGAGACGGAGAGTTTCAGTAGAACAAAACACTTCAAGTCCACACATTGCCTCTGGACCATTCCATCAGTCCCTTCACTTCATCTGTTAACTTCTTAATCAGTTGTTGTTGACAGTCCCAGCGTTCACAAGAGACAAGGCAGTCCCTCCACATCCAGGGACTCTGACTCTTCACACATGCGCACTGCCTGCAAGTCCTCTTAGCACTTGAGTTCCTGTCTCTTTTTATAGATAAATGCTGAAACATCTCCTGACTGGAAAAATATCAGGTTCTTTGTGCTTTTTAGGAGTCGTGGTGAAATATAGTCACTGGTGACTTGCACTCTATTTAAAAAGGAGTGACAGAAGGAAATGCCTCCTACTTTGCTATTTATGGATAAGGGTTCAGCCCAGGGGATAGTTTAAAACAGCATTTTGGGACAAAGGTTCTGCGTGCTGATCACTTAGTTATAGATCCTGATCTATAATAGTGCATCACTATTTAATAGTGCATCACTATTAAACAAAACCTTAGTATCTTTTATTGGGTACTAATATAATGATGGTATCTAAACATGTTAGATAATCACAAAAAATGAGTTAATATATCAAAATAATTTAGCAGAAACCCTACCATATAAAGAACACTCAGATGCCTATCTTAAAATACTAAAAACTACACATTAAAGCAAAGTAATGATATAAACAAATTGAAGTCAAAATAACTACAATATAGTACTTTAAGGTAGAGCTAAAATGATAGTATTCAGGACAAAAATATGGTTGATGCAGGCTGTATTTTTATTTATCATGCTTTTTAGATTTAACATTTTTAATTGGCATGATAGAAGTTAAATTTTCATACCGACAAAATAGTACACTTATTTATAATAATCATTGTGTGAGTTATTTATAACTTTCATTCTACAAGAACATACATAGGTATGATGATTTTCTTTTATGTATCAGAATATATTTTAATTATTTTATTTGATGATAGACTGTATTAGCAAAGCCTGCATATGTATTCCAATAGATTACATTTAAACTTTGGGCGGGGAGGCAAACTCCATTTTTACTTTAAATAGAAAATTATAACTCAAAGCAAATGAGCAGATAAAAATGCATATATTTGGGATTTTGATTCAAGTAATCAAAAACAATGATATTCTACCCAAAAGGCAAAAATGTAAATTGGCAGTCACCACTAATCCACTGAACTTTGTTGCTAGAATCATTCAGAGGCTTAGCTCAGGGATTTTTGCATACTTTTATTTAACAAAACCTTTTCAGTCATTAAATTAATATACACACTTTGAGCAGAATATAAATTAACCTTTCCTGACACTGCTTCATCTGTTCTGAAGGTTTTAACTCGAAAGAAGTATGATTTGACGCAAACAGAAGAAGCAGTATATGTTCCTATCTTGTGCTTGCAACCGGGTATATTCATGTTAACAGATTCTTTATAGATAAAAGAAAAAGTTGGAGATCTACCGGTGATTATTTGAGCTGTCCCACTGCATGAAATAAGCAAGCCCCTTGGTTCCTCAGTAACTTGCTTTTCATATAAAGATTGCTAGTATACATATTTCTCTTCTGTATTGCTATTTATATTATAGGGAAATATGTATGAGTTACAAATTGCTCTTATAACAATTCTTTTAAGTGTGAAGTTCAGGGTCGTCCATGCTGATACACATTTCCCCTACCCAGTGACTGATTTCTCCAGATACTGAAAACAGAAACTGTATACCTATAGGGCAATAGCTGGTTTTTGTATCCCAAAGGCAAAGACATAATTCTGCAATCTAGAACATTTTGACTCTTCAAATGGAGAGTAGGAGTAGGAGTACGTCCAGATCCTTTGCACAGTATCTTCAATGCTCACTAATATAGCAAATGCCAGAATTTCCCTTTAAATAAACAGCAAAACCCAGTTGTACATACACATTTTCCTTGTTCATTTGTTGGTAGACACATGTTGATTTCAAATTTCCTTTATGGTAACTGTGAACATGGGCCTACAGGTATCTCAAAGTCTGCTTTCAGCTCTTCTTGACATATACACAGATGGGTAATATCCCTAGAACACATGGAAATTCTCACTTTCATATTTTTAAGGAACTAATGGCATTTCCATAAACAATACCACAATGCTAACCAAGCGCAAAGGTGGCAAAGTTCTCACATACTCCACAAAAGTTGTACTTTTCTGTCTTTTTGAAGAGTAGGAACCTTCACGGGGGTGAAGTGGTACTTCGTCGCACTTGTCTCTGGTATCTCGCTGAAGATGAACAATGTGTAATCTCTTTCTGTGCACTTCGTAGCTGTGTGAATTCTTCCTTCGAGGATTTGGCTATTTGAATCCTCCAATGATTTTAAATTCAATTAACTTTGCTGCTGTCCTTGCAGTAACCACCAGACATCATCCAACTATCTCACCACTGACCCCTTAACTGACAAATGTAAGCATTCCTCCAACTCTGTAGAATGTCATTTGACTCTGATAGTATCTTTTGATGAATACACTAAAGTGTTTTTTAAAAAAGAATTGTAGTTATTTATTATTTAACCATCTCTACAGTGTGTCATATATTTAAAAACAATGAAAATTAAAATATATGGAGATTTGACTCTGTATGCTTTTAAGATTTTTAGTTTTAAGTTTTATATTTGACTTTGGATCCTTTTTTACTTAATTTCTGAGCATGCTGTTAGGGAGGAATATAGCATCATTCCTTTGAATGCTAATACCTAGTTTTTCTAGTGCCATTTGTAGAATGATCCCTTGGAATGGATGTCATACCCATGTCAATTTTTTAGACTTATGAAAGATAAATATACCTTGTCAAGGTGGATTCAATAATTCACATTGGTAAATTATTAATGCTCTAGCATATGCATTCTGATCTTTTCATTAATATATCTAAAACCCCTCGATATTCATATTAGATCAACTATAATTACTGGTTGGTTGAAATCAGAAAGTTGGCTACAGATAATATTTTGGCTAATCTGAAGGGAATATTTTTCAAGTATTGGCCAAATGGAATTTAAAACAATGTATTGCATATTTTATTGTGATTTGTAAATTATAGCAGATATATCATGGTGTTCATATATGTTATACTTTGGACATAAAGGGGTCTTT
This sequence comes from Apodemus sylvaticus, assembly GCF_947179515.1. NCBI lineage: Eukaryota > Metazoa > Chordata > Mammalia > Rodentia > Muridae > Apodemus > Apodemus sylvaticus. Next base: position 87,600,118 of record NC_067481.1, on the reverse strand, counting down.
ACAGGTTAATTTTTTTTGAATGACTTATGCCCAGTGCAGCAGTGGAAAGAGGTAGCTAGACCACGTGCTCTCTAGTTTCTACAATAGATTAATGTATTAAGGGGTTCTACTTGACAAGACTGTTGAAAAAAATGTTAGAAACTATAGTAGCTAAGGGCAAAATGCAGTATTAGGGCTAACGTGTATGTACCTCTGAGGGCTAAATCTCCTCCGTGACCTTGCCTCTGCTCTGACAATTATGAGTTAAGCTGTTTTACTTCACCTTATATGAGCCCTGCACCAGCAGATTCTGCCTCCACTTGAGTCCACGGAAATGGGACTGTGAGTTTAAAGCTCCAAGACAGAGGACAAAACAAAGCTTTCCTATTTAAGTTGTTTTTCTTCAGTATTTTGTCACATTGATGGAAAGCTAACACATATATACATACCTGTTTTATGGGAGGGCAGCGCAGTAAATCTCTGCCACAATATTGCTGCTCCAACACCTAAAACCTGTAAATATCCCAGTAAATAGCACTACACATATTGGAAATATAAGCTCTGATAGGATGATGGATGAAAGTCAAAAAATATAAAAACAAGAGTGAAGTAGGGAAACATTGCACCACTTCCTGGGGTTGGCCCGCACAGTATGCCTCAAAGGCATTCTACCAGAATTAAGGTAAAAGACTGAAAAAGTAGTGTGTGTGTGTGGGGTGTGTGTGTGGGGGGGGGGTGGGTGTGTGTGTGTGGGTAGGTGTGTGTGTGGGGGTGTGTGAACTGTGTTAGAGAAGACAGCACAAATAAACCTGCATGAGGTCAATGCTTAAACTGTAGTGTTGGGCTGCATTGGCTGTGTTCTGTTTCTGCAGATGAATTCAAAACAATAATATTGCAAGGACCACCTAAGTCATACTTGGATTTCTGCCCTTGATGATCTGCACATCTTTCCATACTTGTCTTACTACTCTCAGTAAGATAAGAATCTATGAAGATGGGCTCTATTTCTTTTTTTTCTCTCCACTGGGTGCTGTTTTATTAGTATATTTAGTCTAAAAGTCCTATGTATCTTCTGTGAAATAAAAAAAAACCCATAAAGGTATAAATATTAAAGAATCAAAGGTAGGAAACATAGAAGGTATTGTCTGTATAGTAACTAGGTAGTAAATTCATGCAATCATCCCATGAATCTTGTTACTACTATTTCTAGTAGGTCTCAATATTCGGAGAATTTAAGAAGTAGATATTATTCTCGATAGCTAGAAATAAATGACATACATAAAAACAAATATAAGTAATCTAACTGCTATTCATTTTCCTCCCCAATCATTCTAATGCAAGGCAATATGACTAGTTTTTGTCATATTATGGCATAAAATATCTCATGGCAGAAAGCATTTTCATCTCAAATAATTGCATCCATGCATGCAGACACCTCCCCTGGATGATATTGGTAGAGAGAGATGTATATTGAATTCCAACTAATAGAGATCACTACATGGAAGATCAAGCCATCAGCAAAGAAGTGGTTATGGCATGATCATTCCTGTATTGTGTGACATGCTCCTGGAGCACTGTCAACACACATAAACTTTAATCTTTGCAAGGAGAGTTTCTGTAAACTGTGTGTCATACTAATGCTTTTTATTTTGCATGGTGCTTTTCCCTAGAGAAATTTCTTTTACCTTTATTTCTTGCCACAGTTGCAATTCATTTCTGACTGACATGCTGACAAATCTATTCAATTCCTTTATATTATTGTACAACCATTGATTATTTCAACATACTTCAGCTCTGTCGTTTTCCTTTTTAGAATAAATACTGTTCCCATTGTCTGCACAGATGGCTTGAATATATATATTTAGGTTCAAGGGGAAGTACACATTCCATATATTAGGCTTGCCATGTCTAATTTAAATAGGTTAGCTTGACTTTGGACAGCTCACTGAAACCCTTTCCTTATCACTAAAAATGTCTTTTAAATTTTTAAAATTTATCAGCACCAATATAGCATAGTTTTAAAGACCAATATGGTCCATCTGTTTATGTGTAACAACTGAATAAAATACTAAGCTACCAATGGAGTCTTACATTAAATATTATGTCAGATTAAAGCAACCCCCAGATGGGAAAGCAAGTCTAATAGTTTCACAAGATGGCTGGGTAGTGAGCCATCTACTCTACACGTGCTCTACTTAGACTTTCTCAAGCATTGTTTCTATCCTAAAGTCATTGCACACCATGTTCCTTACAGCTACATTATAGTTCTCTACTCATCTTGACTTCTGGTTAATTTATGAGCATTCTCTCTTTCTGCCACTTGACTCCCTGCAGGCATTCATATTCTAACCCATCATTGCTTAGCTTCCTTTTCTGATTAAATGGGATCATAATGAGTGGGAGACAAGGATACATTCAGAGTTGCATTCTCTATGGAACAAAGACTATTTTTTTTTGTTTACATTTTAAAGCAAGGACCTTGTTGACACAAAACAGCACAATCCCTGGTTTGTAACATGAAACTCTTGACTGATAAAAATTAATGAACTCTCATGAATATATTGGGATATATATATATATATATATATATACATACATACATACATATAAAATTCTTAAGTTATATAATAATAGTTAAAAGAATGTGTCTATTTTCAGGCACTTATTTTAATGAAAATCATTTAGGTTTTGTTGTTGAATTGCAAATAACTATAATTATTGCTAGATATCTTATACTCAAGGATTTATTTTTGATATCATCATCATCACCATCATTTCAATGCTTTGGATAGAACTTTGGATCTAATGAATGCTTGGTAAGGATTCCATGGGCCACATCCATGATTTCCAATCATATGTAAAATGGAAAAAAAGAAAGGAGACTTTAACTTTGTACATAATCTTTACTGATACTTTAAAATACTATGTAGTCTATTAGGGATGGAGAGGAAAAGAACAGAAGAAAGAGAGAAGGGCTAAAATTCAGTAGGAATCTCTCAAATGGTCATAACTTATCATACTCTTAACTATTTATCTAAAATGTCTATAATACACATATGCCAGTGTAGACACACACACATATATATTGAATGAACGGCTGACTAAACAGTGCCTGAACATAGATGACAGAGATACTAACGTGGAGAAGTTCACAATGTCTTAAATCTAGACAAAACAAACAAACAAGTAAACAAACAAACAAAAAACTACAGGCAGTTAAGGAATCTGAGAAAGGATGAAACAGTCTTCCTCAGGGGAAAAGCAAATTTAATTTTTGCTTCATTTTTCATCATTAGTTTTATAGGTCATACAATACAAAATGACCATCCTGATTACATATACATACTAGTAACACTATATGGACTGAGGATATTGTATTTATGAATGTTACAATATTTTTTAAAAGCCATGAATTTTAAAGAGAACATAGAAGCCATACTGAAAGGTTTAGAGGGGGAAAAATGTAGAAATGCTGCCCTGATACTGTAATCTTAAAATATATTTTAATGAAAAAAGTACACTCTAGGGAACTGGAGTAGAGACAGGAAGATCTCAACAGTTTACAATCTACCCTGTCTAGCAAAAAAGGTGAAACTCTCCCAAGTTCAGTGATGGACCCTGCCACAAACAATAAGAAAAATACTGGTAGACAAAGAAGCCTTTACACACACACACACACACACACACACACACACACACACACACACACACACTCACCTTATCACATTTTGATTTTAATTCAACAGTGTTTCAATGTGATTTCAACAAGTCTGAGATCAATTCGCTGGCGATGTGCGCATAGCATAGCATAGCCTCTCCCAGTGATTGAAGATATACAGTTGCTTTGTATTTACTTGAAATCTTTTCACAATTCTAAACTGTAAATACCATAAAAGAAAGGAACAGACTACAATGGTGATCATGACTACTGCATCAAACAAATCGGATCCGAGTATTATTTATATCTATGGTTGATATTTTCTGTGCCTTTGTGCATTGTGTGTGTGTGTGTGTGTTTTTCTTTTGCAAGAGAGGAGGAAAAAGTTCCATAAACAACCCAACTTTAGTGATCCATTTTAATGATTTTTCCATCATTAATTAAAACTAGTCAAGATCAAGTGTTGAATTTAGTCTATACCATGTTTCCTTGACAGTCTTTTTTTTCTATAATATTTCTGGGTAGGGATTCACTTACTAATTTACTTTGTTTGGTCCTTTTGAAGCTGACCACCCATGAACAACAAGAAACTTTTAACTAAGATAACAAAAATAATATCAAATGAACACCTTTCCTAATTTTGTTGTTAAGTCAGTGACGTTGCATATTATTTCCCCAAATCATCTGCTGTCATTGTGTTGTTCCAAAGCAGGGCCTCGTCTTATGTCTTTAATGTCCTGTAACTCTCCCGTAACCGATGGATGGAGATTCACTGCTCGGAAGTTGAGTGGGGAAGGCATTCCTGTAGAGTGTGCCATTTCCAGACAATGTTCTCTTAATTTTTTAATGCAGCTATTATTGTGATTTATAATTGCATTGCAGGTTCTCTGTAATCTTTTTCAGAATATGTTCATTGTTATTAGTGAAATCTTTAACTCCTTGGAAGGGATGTTTCATCAATCTATTAATAATATAGCATTTTTTTTTTTAGAAAAAAGTTCAATCCATTTTTGATAGATCCTATTTAGTCTATTTTAATAGATTCTATTTGTTCATTTTAAACAGATTCTCTTTATTCTTGAAAACTTTGTCACATTCTATATCATAATAACTCATTCAGAAAGGTATTGGGGAAGTCTTAGGAGGAAAGACAGCTGACCATTACTTTACTCTGTCGCTATGAAGGATGTCCTATATCAGAGAATAGACAGACAAGTCTTCAATGTTCCTTCAAGATACTGTCAAGTAGTTGAGTTTCTTCAACTTGGATTAGGACTCTATGCTAATTAATAAGTCATAATTGAGCAGAGCATATCAAAATGTATTTTACATAACAATGGCAATAGCCGAAGTTAACAATGCCTAAGGTATTTCTTTTCTAAAGTCAGAATTACTGTATTAACAGGAAAAAGATGCTTAGACTACATTGGACCTCGAACACTGCAAATTTATTTAAATGAACCCTCAGCAGAATCAGAGGCTTTATGGAGTAATGTTCACAGGGCCCATTCTCCAAGACCATGGAAAGAGCTCACTACAAATGTAATTTGTTCTAGTGAGGAGAATCTTGAGCAGGGTGAATTAGTAATCTCCGGCATATGAATTATATATGCCTCATGATAGTGTATTAACACAATAATTGTAAGATAGAATTTCAATATCTTTCTCTCAAATTCTTTTAAAGTAAAATATTATGTTTCCCTGTGGCTTTCAGTTTTAAGTTGGGTTATAGGGAAGCTACTCAAGTTATTTTCATGAAACCGAAATTAAAACAAACAAACAAACAAACAAACAAAAACTGGCACAAAGAAATGCATTTAGCAGAGTTAAACATTAATTTAAAATTAAATATTTATTTTATTTTTAAAATCAGTATCAGATGTAGAATTTGAAAAACAGTTTCCCTGGAAATTAGAAGTTTCTATTGTGACTATGCATATAGAGTATATTTAAGAATATTAACAGTGAGAAGATTTTACTCAATTGCTTCTACAATAGTGTTAATAAATATAAATGGATCCAACCACACAGAGGCATATAATTATTAAAATGTGAGAAAAATATAAAGAGTTGTCTGATCATTAACTGTGGTTACAAGATGTAAAATGTAGGAAAATTAATTAATTAATAAACAAGCTATGACACAGAACAATTGATGTAAAACTTCTCTGATTCTAGATTTGAAAACACCATTTTGCATATACATGGTAGAATGCTGCTGCAGTCATTTTTGGTGGTAGAAACACTACCAGATATTATGAAATATAAAGCAACCTATAATATATTAAGAAGCCAGCAATACGTTTATTCCTACCACATGCAAAACAGTAGAATGTCTCCTGTGTCATCATTCTAGTAAAACCAACTTTGACCAACTGATAATGTCTGGGAAGATGAAAAGCTATGTCTTGGAAAAGAAAACATTTCTAGAGTCGATTAGCTATTTGGTAGTTTCATTTGTCTTAACCCAGCACCAACATGAATCATTTAGTTTTGAAAAAGAATATGTGAAAAAAATTAATACAAGGTAAAGAAACCAAACCAATTTGTGGCAAACATTACCAGATACCAAAGTCTGGTTATCAGTCATCAGTTTTTTTTTTTGTTTGTTTTTATCTTTGCAGAGTTGGAAGATGAATATGCACTTGGGGATATTTGAGAGAACCTAAAAAATCTGTGATTACATGAACTTTTCAGATGCCTTGTTTTGGCATTTGTGTCAAAATTTTGAAAAAGGACATTCTAGCTAACTGCTGACTAAGCATCTTTAAATAATAGGATGTACATTTCCAGGTTTATCATATTGCTTTCCAGTATGAAAAACACTTTAAAAAGCTTAGCTCCTCTCCTAGTCCCATCAAGTTTCTGAATTAAGACAGTAGGCCCTCTCAGCGTTTACTTCAGGTTAATTACTTGTGGTGGCCATGTTTCATTTTGGCAGTCCATGCTGCATAATTTATAATATACTACTTAATTTACAATCTGGCTAAATTGTTTTGTTGTATTGGGAGACTCAAATGGAACATATTTCATTATCTTAGGTCTTGGAAGAACACTGTGGAGATGAAAATGGGTTTAAACTGGCATGCCTCACGTCAAGCTGGGTTCCAAAAAGACAGACTCCAGGTGCTTTCAGCTAATTCAGACAAATGATCGTGCCAAAATTTGCCAATAGAAAATTCCTTTCCTTACACATGAATTCATCATATGTAGAGTCTGCCTCCACAAATGGCAAAACTAGATAGTATTTACAGACAAGAAGTTAAAACCTCCCTCAGCACTACAATGACAGATTGTCAAATTCTCTTTTCAAAATTTCCAGGTTGGAACATTTGGGTCCAACCTTCTGGTCTGTAATTCCTAGGACTCCCTTATCTTGCATAACACTTTATGAGGATGTCCTTCTTCCTCACATGCCCTGGGATTTTCCTTTAAACCAAAGCTCTAGGCAGAAAAGAGTGACGAGTGGCTTCTGGAATGTGTTCATGAGTTGCTTGTGTTCTCTCTGAGGTATTGCCTGTACTTAGAACCTTCCCACTGTTCTTGCTATGGGAGCCATTTTATCAGAGAGTCAAATCTTTTCTCAAACTCACAAGAACTAAAAGTGGCTACTGACATACATATGGCCCACAACGCAAGAAGCAGCTTAGAAAAGGAAGGCTCTGTGTTTTATAATTCATGAAGAAATAAAGCAGATTTCTATACAAACATATAGAGAGATAGATAGATGGACACAGACAATCTTAAGGACTCATTCCATCAGGCCACTAGAGAATAGCTCATTATCAGGAGCAAAACAAATACTCAAACTTATTACTAATGATGCTGGTAGAGAGATGACTCTGAAATGTTTAGAGCAATGGGAGGGGATCACATGATCTTAATGACTACTGAAATGCAAGGGATAGCCTGCATCTGAAAGAAGTATAGCTAGAGTCCATACCTTATGCAGAATGGTTTCCATGCTACAAGCAACTTAAAGGAGAAAAGCATGGAGGTTCATGAGGATGGTGGGATCCTGAAAGCACCTGCCTCTCCTGGTTCATAGAATTAAGATATGTGTACTTGTAGTAGGTGTGACATTGTTAGAGGAAGTGTGTCACCAGGGATGAGCTTTGAGTTTCAGAAGATCAAGTCAGGCCGAGCGTCTCACTCACTCTTCCTGCTGCCTGCCATGTCAGATGTAGTGTTCTATCCCTTCTCCATCACCAAGTCTATCTGTACCCCCACCATGCTTCCCATCATGGAGATAATGGACCAAACCACTGAAACTGGAAGCTATCTTCAATCAAATATCTTATTAAGACTAAAAGTGACCAAAAGAAACCCTAAGATAGCAATGTTAAAAATGCACAAAGATATCCTAAGAAAGATGTTTGAAACATTTTTTTTAATTAAGAAATACTTTGGGTTTAAGTGATGGCTCTGTGGGAGAAATGTCTGTGTTTGAATATCAAAAGGCTGAGCATTTTTCTCTGCTATGAATTCTCAGTTTAGTTCTATACCCCCATGTTTTGATTAGGTTGTTTGATTTTTTGGTGGTTAGCTTCTTGAGTTCTTTATATATTTTGGAAATTAGCCCTCTATCAGATATGGGGTTAGTGAAACTTTTGCAATCTGTAGGTTGCCTATTTATTTTATTGAATATGTCCTTTGCCTTACAGAAGCTTCAATTCATAATCTTAGAGCCTGTGCCATTGGAGTTCTGTTTAGGAAATTTACCCCTGTGCCAATGAGTTCAAGGCTCTTTCCTATTTTCTTTTCTTTTAGATTCAGTGTATCTGGTTTTATGTTGAGTTCCTTGAGCCACTTGGACATGAGCTTTGTGCAAAGTGACAAATATGGGTCTATTTTCATTTTTCTACACATGGACAGCCAGTTAGGCCAGCACCATTTATTGAAGATGCTTTCTTTTTTCCTTTGTATATGTTTGACTTCTTTGTCAAAGGTCAAGTGTCTATGAATGTGTGGTTTTACTTCTGGGTCTTCAATTCTGCTCCATTAATCAATGTGTCTGTCTCTGTACCAATACCTTGCAGTTTTTATCAATATTGCTCTGTAGTGAAGCTTGAGGTCAGAGATGGTGATTCCCCCAGCCATTCTTTTATTATTAAAAATTATTTTCACTATTCTGGGTTTTTTGCCTTCCCAGATAAATTTGAGAATTGCTCTTTCTATGTCTTTGAAGAATTGTATTGGGATTTTGATGATGATTGCATTGAATCTGTAGATTGCCTTTGATAGGATGGCCATTTTTACTACATTAATTCTGCTAATCCATTAACATGAGATTCCACCTTACAAAAATTAGAATGGCTAAGACCAAAACCTCAGGTGACAACACATGTTGGTGAGGATGTGGAGAAAGACGAACAGTCCTACCTTGCTGGTGGGATTGAAAACTGGTACAACCACTCTGGAAATCAATCTGGAGGTTCCTCAGAAAATTGGAAATAAATCTACCTGAAGACCTAGCTATACCACTCTTGGGAATATTCTAAAAAGATGCTCCACCATGCCACAGGGGCACATGTTCATAGTGGCCATGTTGTGATAGCCGGAAGCTGGAAATGACCCGGATGTCCCACATCTGTAAACAATCGTATACTACTCAGCTATTAAGAACAAGGACATCCTGAGTTTTGCATGCAAATGGATAGAACTAGAAAATATCATCCTGAGTGAGATGACTCAGACCCAAAAGGACATATGCATCTTATGTCCTTACTAATAGGTGGATATTAATTTTTTTTTAAAAGGACAGAAAACCCAAGACACTATCTACAGAATTCAAAATTCAAAAAGTCAACAAGCTGAAGTGCTCAAGTGAGGATACCTCAGTCCCACTTGAGAAAGAGAATAAAACAATCATAAGAGGGGAAGGAAGGATCAGGGATGGAAAGTGGACAGGGGCTTGGGAAGAGGGTAACATGATCTTGTACTGGGTGGGGCAAAGGACTGAAGCCCTAATGGCCAGCAGAAAGGATTAAAAGAGGAAACTTCAGGAGGTAGGAAGATGGGGGGGGTACCCTCCAGAATGAACCAGAGACCCAGAGACCTGGGAGGTGAGACAATATCAGGACTCAAAGGGAGGGACTTTAGAAGAAATGCTCAACAGCAGGGAGAGGGAACCTGTAGAGCCTACCTCCAGCAGAAAGACAGGGCATCAAGTGAGAGATAGGGTTGTCATCCCACAGTCAAAACTCTGACCCATAATTGTTACTGTATGAAAGAACTACAGGTATGAAAATGGAGAAGAACTTGAGGAAATGAAGGTCTAGCAACAGGCCCAAAGTGGCATACTGCTCAAGGAGAGGCTCTAAGGCCCGACAATATTACTGAGGCTAAGGAACGCTCACAAAATGGGACCTATCATGACTGCCCTCTGAAAGACCCAAAAAGTAGCTGAAAGAGTCTGATGCAGATATTTGCACCCAACCAATGGACAGAAGCTGGTGACCCCTGTGGTTGAATTAGGGAACATCTGGAAGGAGCTGAGGAGAAGAGCAACCCTATAGGAAGATCAGTAATCTCAACTAACCCGGACCCCCTCCCCCCCCGGAGATCTCTCAAACACCGGCCCACCAACCAGGCAGCAAACACCAGCTGATATGAGGCCCCCAACACATATACAGCAGAGGATTGCCAGATCTGAGAAGTTACACCTATCCATTAAGAGATTGGAAGCCCCAGGGAGTTTAGAGGTTTGGTGGGGTAGGGGATATGGGGATAGGGAGAGACATCCTCCTGGAGATGGGGGGCAGGGTAGAAGTAAGAGATGTGGAATAGTGGGAGGGTGGACCAGGAGGGGAATAAAGTCTGGAGTGTAAAAATATAAATAAATACAAGATTAAATTAAAAAAAATAAAGGCTGAGCATGGTGCAGTTAATATGATTATAATCCAGGGGCTGGGATTCGGGGCAGAGATAGGTGGATCCCAGATGTTTTGGGCCAGTCTCCCAAACATGGTAAACTCTGATTAAGTGGCATATTCTACATATTCACACAGGTGCCCACACACATGTGCATGGGCACACACATACACACACACACACACACACACACACACACAAAAAGAGAAAGAAAGAAAAAAAGAAGGAAAGAAAACTGCAATATCATAGAAAATAGACTAACAGGGATTACAGATACCTACCTACAAACCAGTACATTTTAGTAATATTAATAGATTGCCAAATTTGCTCTTTCTTCTTTAAGATTTCAGACAGTGCTTAAAACCAAAAGTCATTATCAAACTAAATAGGGTAAGAATGAAGTCTTAGGATGAGGCATTGCATAAAGAAGATCCTTTCTATGTCCTGTGTTTCATTCAACGGTGTGATGGCAGGACTCAATAAGATATTAGCAATTAAGGATAACAAAACACTGTTTTTAAATTTATTGTAACATTTCATTAGACCTGTATAAATGGACCCAGGTATAGTGCATGCTTAAGTTAGTATAAGAAATGACTCTAAAATATAATCACAATCTTCCTTCTTCCTCCTTCTCCTCTTTATTTCTTGTTCTCTTCCTTTTAAGGAAAATTTTGGGTGTCTTTATTTATTGTCATAGATTTGTACATTCTGATTTTTGTCTTTCATTTTTCTCCAGAGTAACATCACAAATTCCAGAAAACTCTTGGTCCTAACTCTCTCCAATGCAGTCTGGATGTCTATCTACCAAGTATATTAAATCAAGTGCAACCTGTCAGTTCAAACCATCAGCTTTAACATATTTTTCTAGTTTATGAGTGCTTGCAATGTAGCAAAAGTTTGGTCCTTTTCTAAACCCTAACACATTTACATTTCAAATAGGTTTTCAAATAACAACATTGTTAAAAATCTCAAACTACTATTAAATGATAAAAAGTAAAGACCTCCACTCTCTCATTGTTGGTACCCCAACTTAAATGTGGGTCACATTCAGATGTAATACTGTGCAACTAACCCACAATTATAAGTAATATCTTTTCTACAATAGAGTTTCACAAACTAACAATGCAGAGAGACTCATAATTATCTGATGGGAATTCACCCAAAGAATGCCTTGTTACTTCAGCCCTGATCCACTTAAACAATACAGAAGCGTATGGTGGTTGGCACACAGAAAACAGGGGTCTCATAAAGTCAGGGATAAGTGATGAGTTCCTGTTCAGCACAGCTAAAGCAAGCATTTTATTTCCTCCTGAAAGGCTTGATTTGTCTAATTTATTGAAGACAAAGGCCCCTGAGAGTTCCTGAAAACAAGATTCACACAATGTATTCTGCACACTTCAAACACAGGAAACAAATATGATGGTACTTACCCTGACCTCCGTCTCACCAAACCCTGTCTTCATTCACTCATTTCTAAGGAAAGAAAAGCAGTAGTACTTACTGTGAGTATACCTAGAAGTTATATAGTTTAATCTAGAATATGATTCAAATTAGCTACAGATTCAAATTAGTAGCAGCTATGCTTTAAAAAAAAAAATCGTTGACAAGTTGTTCAAACTGTTCAAATGTTTGCTATCATTAACCACCTACTTTACCAGTTGTCAACCAAAGTAGATTGAGACACATCTGCTCAGGAAACCTAGACTGCTCCCTTTTTCTTCAGAATCCATCTGTCTTCAGATTTTGAGTTAAATGTAGTATTTGAATGTATATTTCATTTTGGAGTTTAAATTTTTTTAAAATATACTGGGCAAGAGAACACATAAATCAGTTTTGTCTAGTCCTGTTATATATATTTATTTAGGTCTATTCTCTTTCTCTCTCTCTCTCTCTCTCTCTCTCTCTCTCTCTCTCTCTCTCTCTCTCTCTATGTGTCTCTCTTTCTCTCTCTTTCTCTCTCTTTCTCTCCCTCATTCCCTCTCTCCCACCCTCCCTCTTTCTTTCTCTCTCTGTGTGTGTATATATATATATGGATATAAAGGACAAATAACTCAGTTAATTCTTAATTCTCTGAGTTAAGAAGTCAGTATGTTGCCTGAACAGATGGCTCAGCAGTTAATGTCCTCCTGTGAGGACTGAAGTTCAGTTCTCAGCATCCACTTGACGGTTCACAGCGGCTCTAACTCTAGTTTCAGGGAGTCTGACTCCTTCCTCTGGCCTCTGAAAGTATCACACACACACACACACACACACACACCTACCTTCTGATAAAAATGGTACACATAAAGATAAATTTAGATGAACAAAAAAGAAACTGCATTTTTTCTGAGAAATGAATTCTGTATGTTATAAATATTTTAAACATTTTAAATCAGGGGAAAAAAACTGTTGCCTAGTACATGTCCCCAGATCTTTAAGAAATAAATTATTTTATGAGTCAGTAGAGCACCACCACATTTCTTAATTGAGCATAAGTTCAAGTTGAGCACTTTCCGAGGGAAGCACTGCAATTACAATAGTAGCCTAATACTGGTAAAGTCATCTCACATTTCTGCCATTGCGTAAATACTGAGCAAACACAGGAGTTAAATAAAAATCTGTCAAAGCCATATCCTTCTCTCAAATAATGACAAGAAATATAAGGAAAGCTACAACTGGACTAAAATTATGTATGCATTTCTATGAAATATTTGATTCTGAGGCAATCAGATTTGTTTTTTTTTTTCATTTATAACAGCTCTTTACTATAGTCGTAATTTCATAATTAAATGTGTCATTTTCTCCCCTGATAGTTGGTAAGGAAAGTGAGAATTCACTTCTTTCCCCCATTTCTTGGGCATTATAGTTTTCTGATTATTTTGAAATGGACAACAACTAGTTGAGTCTCTTCCCCACCTTGTGTGATACAAGTAGCCTGTCTATAATACAGCTTCTTAGGAATGAGCATCTCCTATCCTCTAGTGATGTGCTTTCTTCTGTCTGTCTTATTGGCTTCTGAGTGATACTTTAAGGTGACCTGTGCCTGAGCTTTATGAAGGATTTAGGGTTTGGTTTGTGTGTTTTCTTTAATGTAATCTCTATACACTAAGGACAGAAATGTCAAGTGATAACTTCAGATGACCTTTTTTACATTCTTTGTCATATTTAAATAACTGTGCTTTAAAACCACAGGCATAACTTGTTTAAAAAGAAACAACTGTTCAACTTTCTTCTAACAGGTTGCTAAGGGCAAAATGGGTAGGCAAGAATCATCATGAAAAGCAAAAGAAATAAAACAAAACAAAAGAGAATATAGGAAGTTTTTTGTTTTAAAATTTAAAATAGAACTAATAAATAGACCATTTTTGATAAATAGTTCACATTTAGTAAATGAGACAGTCCATTTGAGAGGCCCCGAGGTTAATAAAAGACAAATAATGTTCTGAGTAATTTCCAAAGTCATTTTGTTTTTGCTTAGGAAGCTGTGTGCAATGGTGGACAGCAATTATTTCATCTCTCCTTATATCCCCCTCATTTAGTCTTCTAGTTGCTGTTCTAGCCGAGGACTGAGCAATAGGAAGAGCATACTACTGTCACAGAATGGCAGACGGCATTCAGGTATAAACACTTTGTTTGAGGCTCTTATGACAATTTACTTATTGTTTGCATCAGCCACCTAATCCAAAGGATGCTCAACGTCTCAAGCTGTTGTTGCAGAGTGATGGAACTGCACTCTGCAAAAGAACCATTTTAAGAGCTACGAAGCTCCATTTGCCTAATTACAGAGCCAGAAGAACCAACCTCCTCCAATAACCATGGCATTCAATCGGTTTAGAGATCCTCAAACTCACACACCATCTTCTTTTGAAAATAAGTAGAGGAAGGTTATTAATCACAGAGCTATGAGGTGCAGGTGATAGAGCAAGAGCTCTAGGCAGGCGAAGTGTTCCCTCCTGTGAAAAGTATCACCATTTATTATCACTCATTAAATTTTAATTTTATAAGGCATCTTTAAAAGGTCATATTTTAAATTGGAATTTTGTAGACAACAGTACTGACTGGTTATCTACTGGGAAAAAAACAAATCTTCATAGATTTATTGTTTTAGGCTATTATTAAGTAGGCACCTTTAAACAGAACAGAACAAATTATTTCTCACATAGAGCAAGATTGCTCTCCTTTCTGTGTAATTTAATTTGCACAATATTTTCAGTTGATTTTTGCATGAGAAGCACCTCGGAAACCTAATTAGACATGGAAAATCATTAGCATACAAAAGGTTTAAACCTATAGTTGCGCTATGACAAGTTTCAAACCAGACAGAGGCTGTAAAATATAAATGGTGTAACCGAAAGAGAGGAAGTTTAGCAGTAATCTTCTCTTTGTGTTCACCGCAACCACCATCAAATGTTCTTTTTCTGAATCTTGTGTTATGACAGACTACAATCACCCCCAAATTCTGATCCAAATTGGTTTTGTGTAGCTGTATTGTTATAATAGATATTTATATTCACAAAATCTATACAAATTATATCTTTTATTCACCAAAGGCAATGAGGGGGGAATTGCATTGAGATTTCCAGATGTTTTATGTGTACTTTGTTATGTAACCCTAACACTTGGGGAGAGATGTCGAATCAGTTATAAACTAAAGGGAAGCTCTTTAGGGAAGAGAAGGTGAATGAGAAAATCCATATAAGGATGGTTGTCTGAAGAAAAAGGGAGGACTTTAACTTAGATTGCTTTTCCTTCAACAAATATCCTCAATCCTAGACTTTTTGCCAAAAGAAGGTAAGTTTAGCATCTCATGAATGGGAGGTGTCAACTAATATTTATATAAAGGGTCTGGTAGTGAATAGTTAGTTTCTTTGGGGCATACAACTTCTGTAGCAGCTATTCAATTTTACCTCTGCACCTCAAAACAGCCGGGGATGGGGTTGAAATGTAAAACAAGAGCCTGCCAATGTTCTAGTAAAACCTTAGAAATATGGGCAGAAAGCAAGACTTGGTCAAATGGCCACTGTTTGATTTGCAGGGCTGAATGTAAGCTATATAAGATGTGAACTTTATTTTTTTTCAGCTTTTTTTTTATTCGATATATTTTTTATTTACATTTCAAATGATTTCCCCTTTTCTGGCCCTCCACTCACCAAAAGTCACATAAGCCCCCTTCTCTCCCCCTGTTCTCCAACCCACCCCTTCCCACTTCCCTGTTCTGGTTTTGCCCTATACTGCTACACTGAGTCTTTCCAGAACCAGGGGCCACTACTCTGTTCTTCTTGTACCTCATTTGAGGTGTGGATTATGTTTTGGGTATTCCAGCTTTCCAGGCTAATATCCACTTATTAGTGAGTGCATACCATGATTGATGTTTGAGACTGGGTTACCTCATTTAGTATGATGTTCACCAGCTCCATCCATTTGACTAAGAATTTCATGAATTCATTGTTTCTAATGGCTGAATAGTACTCCATTGTGTAGATATACCACATTTTTTGCATCCACTCTTCTGTTGAGGGATTCCTGGGTTCTTGACAGCTTCTGGCTATTATAAATAGAACTGCTATGAACATAGTGGAGCATATATCCTTATTACATGCTGGGGAATCCTCTGGGTATATGCCCAGGAGTGGTATAGCAGGATCTTTAGAAAGTAAAGTGCCCAGTTTTCTGAGGAACCACCAGATTGATTTCCAGAGTGGTTGTACCAGTCTGCAAACCCACCAGCAGTGGAGGAGTGTTCCTCTTTCTCCACACCCTCTCCAACACCTGCTGTCTCCTGAATGTTTAATTTTAGCCATTCTGACTGGTGTAAGGTGAAATCTCAGGGTTGTTTTGATTTGCATTTCCCTGATGACAAATGAAGTTGAGCATTTTTAAAGATGTTTCTCCACTATCCAAAGTTCTTCAGGTGAGAATTCTTTGTTTAATTCTGTACTCCATTTTTAATAGGGTTATTTGGTTTTCTGGGGTCTAACTTCTTGAGTTCTTTGTATATATTGAATATTAGCCCTCTATCTGATGTAGGGTTGGGGAAGATCTTTTCCCAATTTGCTGGTTGCTGATTTGTCCTTTTGATGGTGTCCTTTGCTTTACAGAAACTTTGTAATTTTATGAGGTCCCATTTGTCAATTCTTGATCTTAGAGCATATGCTATTGGTGTTCTGTTCAGGAACTTTCTCCCTGTACCGATGTCCTCAAGGGTTTTCCCCAGTTTCTTTTCTATTAGCTTCAGAGTGTCTGATATTATGTGGAGGTCCTTGATCAATTTGGAGTTGAGCTTAGTACAAGGAGACAAGGATGGATCAATTTGCATTCTTCTTCATGCTGACCTCCAGTTGAACCAGCACCATTTGTTGAAAAGGCTATCTTTTTTCCATTGGATGTTTTCAGCCCCGTTGTCGAGGATCAAGTGGCCATAGGTGTGTGGGTTCATTTCTGGATCTTCAATCCTGTTCCATTGATCCTCCTGCCTGTCACTGTACCAATACCATGCAGTTTTTAACACTATTGCTCGGTAGTATTGCTTGAGGTCAGGAATACTAATTCCCTCAGAATTTCTTTTGTTGTTGAGAATAGTTTTAGCTATCCTGGGTTTTTTGTTATTCCAGATGAATTGATAATTGTTCTTTCTAACTCTATGAAGAATTGAGTTGGGATTTTGATGGGAACTGCGTTGAATCTGTATATTGCTTTTGGCAAAATAGCCATTTTAACTATATTAATCCTGCTGAATGAGCATGGGAGGTTTTTCCATTTTTTGAGGTCTTCTTCTATTTCCTTCTTCAGAGTCTTGAAGTTCTTGTCATACAGATCTTTCATATGTTTGGTAAGAGTCACCCCAAGGTACTTTATACTGTTTGTGGCTATTGTGAAGGGTGTCATTTCCCTAATATCTTTCTCAGTCTGCTTATCCTTTGAGTATAGGAAGGCTACTGATTTGCTTGAGTTGATTTTATAACCTGCCACTTTGCTGAAGTTGTTTATCAGCTGTAGGAGTTCTCTAGTGGAGTTTTTTGGGTCACTTAGGTAAACTATCATATCATCTGCAAATAATGATATTTTGACTTCTTCCTTTCCATTTTGTATCCCTTTGACCTCCTTATGCTGTCTAATTGCTCAAGCTAGTACCTCAAGTTCAATATTGAAAAAATAAGGAGAAAGGGGGCAAGCCTGTCTTGTCCCTGATTTTAGTTGGATTGCTTCAAGTTTCTCTCCATTTGGTTTGATGCTGGCTACCAGTTTTCTGTATATTGATTTTCCTATGTTTAGGTATGGGACTTGAATTCCTGTTCTTTCCAGACTTTTTTTTTTAATTTATTGATATATTCATTTACATTTCAAATGATTTCCCCTTTTTTGGACCCCCACTCCCCAAAAGTCTCATCAGTCCCCTTCCCTCCCCCTGTTTTCCCACCCAACCCTTCCCACTTCCCTGTTCTGATTTTGCTCTATACTGCTTCACTGAGTCTTTTCAGAACAAGGGGCCACTCCTCCGTTCTTCTTGTACCTCATTTGATGTGTGGATTATGTTTTGGGTATTCCAGTTTTCTAGGTTAATATCCACTTATTAGTGAGTGCATACCATGATTCACCTTTTGAGTCTGGGTTACCGCACTTAGTATGATGTTCTCTAGCTCCATCCATTTGACTAAGAATTTCATGAATTCATTGTTTCTAATGGCTGAATAGTACTCCATTGTGTAGATATACCACATTTTTTGCATCCACTCTTCTGTTGAGGGATACCTGGGTTCTTTCCAGCATCTGGCAATTATAAATAGGGCTGCTATGAACATAGTAGAGCATGTATCCTTATTACATGGTAGGGAATCCTCTGGGTATATGCCCAGGAATGGTATAGCAGGATCTTCTGGAAGTGAGGTGCCCAGTTTTCGGAGGAACCGCCAGACTGATTTCCAGAGTGGTTGTACCAATTTGCAACCCCACCAGCAGTGGAGGAGTGTTCCTCTTTCTCCACATCCTCTCCAACACCTGCTGTCTCCTGAATTTTTAATCTTAGCCATTCTGACTGGTGTAAGGTGAAATCTCAGGGTTGTTTTGATTTGCATTTCCCTAATGACTAATGAAGTTGAGCATTTTTTAAGGTGTTTCTCTGCCATCCGAAGTTCTTCAGGTGAGAATTCTTTGTTTAACTCTGTACCCCATTTTTTAATAGGATTGTTTGGTTTTCTGGAGTCTAACTTCTTGAGTTCTTTATATATATTGGATATTAGCCCTCTATCTGATGTAGGATTGGTGAAGGATGTTGAATTTTGTCAAATGCTTTTTCAGCATCCAATGAAATGACCATATGGTTTTTTTCTTTGAGTTTGTTTATGTAGTGGATTGCATTGATGGATTTCCGTATATTGAACTAACCCTGCATCCCTGGAATAAAGCTTACTTGACTATGGTAGATGATCGTTTTTATGTGTTCTTGGATTTGGTTGGCAAGAATTTTATTGAGTATTTTTGCATCGATGTTCATAAGGGAAATTGGTCTGAATTTCTCTTTCTTTGTTGGATCTTTGTGTGGTTTTGGTATCAGCTTAATTGTGGCTTCATAGAAGGAATTCGGTAGTGTTCCTTCTGTTTCTATTTTGTGGAATAGTTTGAAGAGCATTGGTATTAGGTCTTCTTTGAAGGTCTGATAGAATTCTGCACTGAATTCTATCTGGTCCTGTGCCATCTGGTCCTGTGCTTTTTTTGGTTGGAAGGCTTTCTATGACCCCTTCTATTTCTTTAGTGGTTATGGGACTTTTTAGATGATTTATCTGGTCCTGATTTAATTTTGGTATTTGGTAACTGTCTAGGAAATTGTCCATTTCCTGCAGATTCTCCAGTTGTGTTGAGCATAGGCTTTTCTAGTAGGATCTGATGATTTTTTTGAATTTCCTCAGTGTCTATTATTATATCCCCCTTTTCATTTCTAATTTTGTTAATTTGGATACTTTCTCTTTGCCTTTTGGTCAGTATGGCTAAGGGTTTATCTATCTTGTTGATTTTCTCAAAGAACCAGCTCCT
Organism: Apodemus sylvaticus; assembly: GCF_947179515.1. Classification (NCBI taxonomy): domain Eukaryota; kingdom Metazoa; phylum Chordata; class Mammalia; order Rodentia; family Muridae; genus Apodemus; species Apodemus sylvaticus. The sequence goes on along the minus strand of NC_067481.1, from coordinate 87,580,599 downwards.
GGATTCGTTGATTCTTTGTATGGTTCTTTTTGTTTCCGCTTGACTGATTTCAGCCCTGAGTTTGATGATTTCCTGTCTTCTACTCCTCCTGGATGAATTGGCTTCTTTTTGTTCCAGGGGTTTCAGGTGTGTCGTTAAGCTGCTAGTGTATACACTCTCCATTTTCTTTTTAGAGGCACTCAGGGCTATGAGTTTTCCTCTTAGCACTGCTTTCATTGTGTCCCAAAGATTTGGGTATGTTGTGCCTTCATTTTCATTAAATTCTAAAAAGTCTCTGATTTCTTTCTTTATTTCTTCTTTGGTTAAGTTTTCATTGAGTAGAGTATTGTTCAGCCTCCATGTGTATGTGGGATTTCTGTTGTTTTTGTTGGTATTGAAGACCACTCTTACTCCATAGTGATCCAATAGGAGGCATGGGATTAGTTTTATCTTTTTATATTTGTTGAGGTCTGTCTTGTGACCAATTATATGGTCGATTTTGGAGAAGGTACCATGAGGTGCTGAGAAAAAGGTATATTCTTTTGTTTTAGGGTGAAATGTCCTATAAATATCAGTCAAGTCCAATTGTTTCAAAGCTTCAGTAAGTTTTATTGTGTCCCTGTTTAGTTTCTGTTTTCCTGATTGTTCCATTGAGGAGAGTGGAATGTTGAAATCACCCACAATTATTGTGTTAGGTGCAATGTGTTCTTTGAGCTTTAGTAAAGTTTCTTTTACGAATGAGAGTGCCCTTGAATTGGGTGCATAGATGTTCAGAATTGAAAGTTCTTCTTGGTGGATTTTTCCTTTGACCAGCAAGAAGTGTCCTTCTGTATCTCTTTTGATGACTTTAGGTTGAAAGTCAATTTTATCTGATATTAGAATAGCTACTCCTGCTCTTTCCTGAGACCATTGGCTTGTAAAATTGTCTTCCAGCCTTTTACTCTAGGTAGTTTTTGTCTTTGACATTGAGGTGTGTTTCCTGTATGCAGCAAAATGTAGGGTCCTGTTTCCTTATCCAGTCTGTTAGTCTATGTCTTTTTATTGGGGAGTTGAGTCTATTGACATTAAGACATATTAAGGAATAGTGATTATTACTTCCTGTCAATTTCGATGTTATTTTTATATTTGTGTGGTTATCTTCTTTTGAGTTTGATGAAAGAAGGTAACTATCTTGCTTTTTCCAGGGTGTTGTTTCCCTCCTTGTATTGGAGTTTTCCTCCTATTATTCTTTGTAGACCTGGGTTTGTAGAAAGATATTGTGTGAATTTGGTTTTGTCATGGAATATCTTGGTTTCTCCATGTATTGTGAACAATAGTTTTGCTGGGTATAGTAGTCTTGGCTGACATTTGTGTTCTCTTAGTCTGCATGAGATCTGTCCAGGATCTTCTAGCTTTCATGGTCTCTGGTGAGAAGTCTGGTGTGATTTTGATAGGTCTTCCTTTTTATGTTACTTGGCTTTTTTCTCTTGCTGCCTTTAATATTCTTTCTTTGTTTAGTACATTTGGGGTTTTGATTATTATGTGACAAGAGGTATTTCTGCTAAGGTCCAGCTTGTTTCGAGTTCTGTAGGCTTCTTGTATATTCTTGGGTATCTCTCTCTTTAAGTTGGGAAAGTTTTCTTCCATAATTTGTTGAAGATATTTGCTGGTCCTTTCAGCTGTAAATCTTCACTCTCATCTATACCTATAATCCTTAGGTTTGGTCTTCTCATTGTGTCCTGGATTTCCTGGATATTCTAGGATACAAGCCTTTTGCATTTTGCATTTTCTTTGACTGTTGAGTCAATGGTTTCTATGGTATCTTCGGCATCTGAGATTCTTTCTTCTGTCTCTTGTATTCTCTTGTTGATATTTGCATCTATGGCCTCTGATTTCTTCTCAAGGTTTTCTATCTCCAAAGTTGTCTCCCTTTGTGATTTTAGTTGTTTCTACTTCTGATTTTAGATCCTGGATGGTTTTGCTTAGCTCCTTCACTTGCTTGTTTGTGTTTTCCTATAATTCTTTAAGAGATTTTTGTGTTTCCTCTTTTATGACTTTTGCTGTTTGACTCACTTTCTCCTGCATTTCTTTAAGTTTTTGTGTGTGTGTGTGTGTGTGTGTGTGTGTGTGTGTGTGTTTCTTCTTTATAGGCTTCTATCTCTTGAGACTTATTCTCCTGACTTTCTTTAAGTGATTTTTGTGTTTCCATTATACGGGTTTCTAGCTTATTCATGTTCCCCTGTATTTCTTTAAAAGATTCGTTTATATCCTTTTTGTGTTCTTCTAGAAGCATCATGAACAGTGATTTTAAATCCAAATCTTGTTTTTTCTGGTGTGTTTGCGTAACCAGGACTTGCTGATGTTGGAGAGTGTGGTTCAGACACTGCCATATTGCCTAGATTTCTGTTAGTAGCATTCCTGTTCCTGTGTTTGCCCTTTGCCATCTTGTTATTTCTGGCATTAGTTGGCCTAGTCTCTAGCTGGTGTTTGTGACTCCTGTGAGGCTTTAGGGTTATTTCTGCAACACTGGATGGCTGGGTTTCCCTTGTTACAGATTGCTGGTGTGCTGTCCTCCTCTTGGGTGCCCTTGGAGCCCTAGTGTGCTTTGCCCCAGATTGTCTGTGTGAACCAGGCAGTGCCCGTTTGCTCCTACAGCGAGGGCTGATAGTATATGCTGTGGAACCTTTTTAGAGTCCTGGTCACTCTGCTGGGCAGCCGATCTCCCAACTGGGTTGGTGCACACAAGGTTAGCCTAGCTTCTGAGGCCCTGAGTCTAGGCAAAAGCCTGGCAGGCTAAGGCCCGAGCAAAGTTCCCCTCGGGCTATGACTGTTAATTGGTTCTGTCAGGTGGCCAGTATGGGGGAGTGTGCAGCGTGCTCCCTGAAAGTGCCTGGAGAGTCTGCTGGGCTAACAACCTCCTGGCCAGGTTGGCACACAGATGGCCCACCGAGCAGCCCAGGGCCTGGTGTCAGTCCAAGGCCTATCTGGCTTAGACCCCCCACTATGTTAGCCTCAGGCTATGGCTCTTAGCTGAATTTGCCTGCTAGAACTCTCTGGAGTCCCATAGTCAAAATGGCAGTGCGTGCAGGCGGGCAAACAACCTCCTGGCCAGGTTGGCACACTGATGGCCCCCGAACAGCCCTGGGCCTGGGTGCAGGCCAATGACCATCGGGCTTAGACCCCCAGGATGTTGGCCTTGGGTTATATTTGCGTACCTCAATCTGTCTGCTTTCTCTGGCTCTCAAGATCCAAGAGGCCATGAACTTTATTTTTACAACATTCTATGACCCAACACTTGAAATAGTAATCCATAATTAGTGGGGATGTTGTAAATAATGCCAGCTACTACTTATGTGGACCTTCTTATGGGCTGAACACATTTGTATGGAATAACTCAAATATTTTCACAATGTCCTTGTAAGCTAGTTATTACTTATTTTAGGGCTTAAAGGAATTGAGAGTAAATTATTAATTTGTCAACATAAGTATCACATGAGAGTGAGGAATTCTGGGTTAAAAGTACCTAAGTACATAATATAGATTGAGATTACAGATAATTAAATAATTGAATAAATGAATGAATGAAGAATTAAGTGAGTCATTCCTGGACAGTTTTTCAAACAGAATTGTATTTCTTGGTTATTTGCAAAATATCACTCCTCAGAAATTATATAGCTCGAGGTAATTTTTTAAAAGATACATAATTAGTCTTTGAATATTTCTTTAGGTGCTTCTCAGCCATTTGAGATTCCTCAGTCGTGAAATCTCAGTTTAGTTCTAAACCCCATTTTTTGATTGTGTTGTTTGGTTTTTTGGTGATTAGTTTCTTGAGTTCTTTATATAATTTGGATATTAGCCTTTAGTGATCAGAGAAAAGCAAATTAAAATGACCCTGAGATTCTACCATATCCCAATCAGAATGGCTAAGATCAAAACCTCAGGTGACAACACAAGTTGACAAGGATGTAGAGAAAGAGGAACACTGTTCCATGGTTGGTGGGATTGAAAACTGGTACAAACACTCAGAAAATTGGAAATAAATCTACCTGAAGACCCAGCTATACCACTCTTGGGAATATACCCAAAAGATGCCCCACCATGCCACAGGGGCACATGTTCCACTATGTTCATAGAGGCCTTATTTGTGATAGCCAGAAGCTAGAAGCTGCCCAGATGTTCCATGACAGAAGAATGGATACAGAAAATGTGGTTCATTTAAACAATGGAATACTACTCAGTTATTAAGAACAAGGACATCCTGAGTTTTGCAGATGAATGAATGGAACTGGAAAATGTCATTTTGAGTAAGGTAACTCAGACCCAAAAGGACATGCATGGTATGTACTCACTAATTAGATGTTGGCCTCCTCACCCACCCCCCAATAAAACTACAGACTACCCAAGACAGAGTCCACAGAACTTAAGAGTTCAACATGCTGAAGTACCCAAATGAGGACACCTTAGTCTTCCTAAGGTGGACTGGGAGGGAGAAGAAAGTAATCACAAGTGGGGAGGGAGGGAGGGACATGGGAGGGAAAGTAGACAGTGGGGTAGCAAGCAGAGAGGAGAGGGGAAACTGATCTAGTATTGAATGAGGGAAAAGGACTGAAACCCTGTGGGTCAGCAAAAAAATGAAAACAGGCATCCTCAGGAGATAGCAGGTTGCAAGGAACCTCCAAAATGCTCCAGAGACTTGGGAGGTGAGAGACTCTCAGGACTCAAAGGGAGGGACCTTAGATGAAATGGCTGACAGCAGGGAGAGGGACCTTAAAGAGCCCACCTCCAGCAGGAAGAAAGGGCTTCAAATGAAGAAGGGGAGACTGTCCCATAGTCACAAATCTGACCCATAATTGTTCCTGGCAGAAAGAATTACAGGGATGGAAATGGAGAGGAGCCTGAGGAAAAGATGGTCCAGTGACAAGCCAAACGTGGACTCCAGCTCAGGGGGAGGTCCCAAGGCCTGCCATGATAACTGAGGCTATGGAGTTCTCACAAGTGGAGGAACCTGGCATGGCTGCACTCCGGAAGACCCATCAAGCAGCTGAGGGAACTGGATGCAGATACTTGCACTCAACCAATGGACAGAAGCTGCTGACCCATTGTTAAATTAGGAGAGGCTGAAGGAAGCTGAGGAAAAGGGCAATCCTGTAGGAGGGCTAGCAATCTCAATTAAACTGGTCCCCGAAGATCTCTCAAACACTGGACCACCAAACAAGGCAGCACACACCAGCTGATATGAGGCACCAAACACACATACAGTAGAGAACTGCCTGCCGGGTCTGTGTTCATTCAGAGATAGTACACCTGATCCTCAAGAGACTGGAGGCCCCAGGGAGTTTGGAGGTCAGGTGGGGGTGGGGAGTGGGGACATTCACATGGAGACAGGAGGTGGGGAGGAGGTATGGGATGTGGAACAGGGGTGGGGGAAATAGAAAATGGAGTGTAAAAGGATAAATACATTAATAAATTTAAAAAGAAAAAAGTGGATAGGAAAAAAATTGTAAAGTTAATGTATATGAGATTAAAAAAACAGCAAAAAAAGATACATAATTAGATTCTGTCATTGAGTACATATTGTTGCTATTGAGCATTACGCTAGTTGTTATGTTTTAATAGAATAATGCATTCGGTACTTGGGTAAGAACATTTATTTTTTTAGGAAAGGCAGAAAGATGATGGAAGGGAAGGCAATAATATAAAAAGGGTAGAAAAGAAAATTGAGCCAGGGGAAGGGATGCTCTGGTCAAATGAGACAGAAATGTACAAGAGATCTTTTATTCAAAAACATTTACCAAAGGCTTAGCATCTTAGAGGCTCTTAGCTCTATCCTGGAGATACATTGATTAGAAAAAGAAACAATAATCAGAGCTGCGTCAATCATAAGGCATATAGTATATTAAAGAGACAACATAAAATAAACAGCATGTAAATATAGGATTACCAATCATGGCAGGTGCCAGCAGGAAATAAATAGAAGCTGTGAGAGTATACCAGCAGAATTTAATTTCCAAGGCGAGCTTGGAAAGGTCTCCTTGAGGAAAGGATATTCAAAATGAGCTCTGCAGAGACGTAGGCCTTCTCTGGAGGAACCTCTGCTGCAGAAAGCTGCAGGCATGGCGATGGTTGAGATTGTCTCATAGAGAAGCTATGTGTGTTGTAGACCATTGGGCCAGTAGGTGGTGTTACCAAGTCTTTGGAACCCAAATGATTCCCTCAGGATCTTGTGTGGCAAACATGGAGTTGCAGGCTTTGAGGTTGGCCAAGTTGGGTGTCTGTCCTGTTTTCATAATTTCCTGCTAAGTCTCATTTGTCCATTCTGTATATTAGAAGTACATGTCATTGTATATTAAAAGTATGTAAGTGGTTTCTGATTTTATAGGAGGTCCAGTTAACAAACTGCTCTGAATCCTGAAGAGACTTTGGCATAGAAATAGTATTGGCGATGTTACAGAGAAAGGGGATTTTGAACGAGGAACTTAATACAGTTTGTATCCTGAGGCAGCCATGAGCCTCTGAGGACAAGTGGCAGAAAGTTATAATTTGAAAACAGCAGGCTTGTGTGTCACCATTATAACAAAGGATGGAACCGTGATGGTTAATCTTATCAATTTGATGAGATTAAAATCATGTAGAAAATTTAAAAAAATAACAACAACATCACCATCAAAACCAGCAACAACCAAAATAGTACACATGCCTATAAGTCAGCTCCTAAACTGACTTTATTGAAATGGAATGGCCCACCCTAAATGTGTGCAGGTACACTGCATGGTCTGGGACCCTGAGCTGAATAAAATAAGAAAACAAGCGCAGCACTATCCTTCCTTTATGTATCGGACAGCAGACACCATGTAGAGCTGCTTCAAGCACCTGCTGGCATGACTTCTCCATCAGGATAGACAGTACCCACAAACTGGGAGGAAAATAAATCTTTTAGCTCTCCAGGAATTTTGCAAGATATTTTTATTACAGCAACATGTATCTTTTTACAGTTTCTGAATTATTGAACAAGAACAAACACCGCTCTTTATAAAAATGGTGGCTCTGGAAAAAAAAAAAAAGAGAAAGAGCTAGGAAGAGTGGCAGGCTTGTGAGATAGATATTTTTGGTTGTAAAACTGTCAGAGTGTAACCTTTGGCTATGGTTTTGAGGCACACAAAAGAAAAGGGTATATCCTAGGGAAACCTAACCACTCTGCTAGGCTGTGGTCAGAAGGGCTTGCTTAGATGGCAGTGAGGGAAGAGGAAGACTTCTGATTGACTTCTGCCATGATGACCTTGGTCAAGGTCATACAGGTGCTATTTAGTGGAGTATCACAAACTGCTGCCAATTAAAAAATCCAATTAAGTTTCCTGAAAATGGAATAAATTTTAATTTGCAGCGCTATTCTATATTCCTGCTGGGCCCCAAGGGTCAAAGAAACACAGGTGACCAGGTAAGGCCAGCAATGAGTGTCTGGTTAAAAAGAGAAATCTCAGGAGGTCTGGACAGGCAAAACATTGCATTATCAGATTCAGAGAGAAAAGACCAAATGGACTAGATAATGGTGAAATATAAAGTATAAGAAGGAATTATGGAAAGAGGAGGAGGTACCTATTCCAATCATAGGTAAGGGGATAGCACTTGTTCAATCCAGAAGAAAATGGTAACAAGTAAAATAAGCCAAAAAATGTCTACAATAACTACACCCCTGCCTCTGTAAAATAAACTTAATTATAACTTTTCTTTAGTATAAAGAAGGTGATCAATTCTTGAAAGTCAGTGGAGATAGACACACACAGATGGCTGTGATTTCTCACTGGGGCATCAGTTAAAATAACATTCACATGTATGGTGTGTGTATGTGCGTGTGTGTGTGTGTGTGTGTGTGTGTGTGTGTGTGTGTGTGTAGTTTGAACAGAAATATACAAGAACTTTGGGAGGAAAAAAAAAAGAGTAGCAAAGAAGTCTTGCTGCCCTGGAGGAGTTCTTAAGAAATCACCTTGACTTACAGCCTCAAAAAATACAAGTATATAAGACAGGTATTTGAACTCCAAATAGTAAATAACAATATGGAGACAGAAATATTAACTAGCCTGGTTTGATCAATACTCATTGGATTTGAAAAGTGAAATAACAAACTGAATTGCATTTATGTAGTACAAAATTTATGTAAAAGTCTCATTTAACAGGAAAAAGGAATGAGTCTTTTCCCACCTTTTCCTGAAGTTACACAATAAGATGAGATCCAGCCCAAAGCAAAATTGTCCAATTTGAAAATATCATCCCCTTACCAGTTCTACAGACTGTCATTTCCCATATTAAATTATGACAATTTTCACCTTAACAAATTAACCTGAACCAAAACAAAAGTGATTGTATTAAAAATACTCCTTTGCCAGTATGAAAAACAATTAAAGGGTACCTCTAGTTTTGCATCTTTTCTATACGATGCTATTTATTTATTTATTTATTTATTTATTTATTTATTTATTTATTTGGTAGCATCATTTAGGGCAAAGGGGAAACCATTTACAATAACTCCCTGGAGCTATGTTTTAAGTGGAGTCAGGGCTCCGGGTCATCCATTAATTGGTAAGAGGCTGGAGGCTCCTGATTTGTTTCCAAGGCTCTTTAGTCTTCGGACACCTTCCTGTTTACCTGGACAGGCAATCCCAGACTTATATTATTTTGGTTTAAAAACTTTTAGTCTTTGATCTTTGGAAGGGAATGGTATCTAGATTCAGTAGAAGCTGTATTTCAATTTTTGAATTTGTACTTATTCTCCAGAGTAGAGATATAACAGAATATGTGGCATGCTGATAACACTGGGCTGTGGCAATGAACCCAGACATATAAAGACCAGGGTAAATAGCACATATTCTACCAGGCATGTGTTGTTGAGCTAAACAATCAGTAATACAATATACTCGGGGCATTGCTAACTAATGTCTTCAATCTATGAATTATTTTATTGGTACACTATCATACTGTAACTCAATAGAATTGTGTCTTCCCACCAAAGCCAAACCTACCCCATGATATCTTTTAGTTTAGACTGTCATCTATATTGTATAAAGGACTAGCCATTCTCTCAGTTTCCCAAGACGTTGGTCCCCATCTTTGCCCTAACAAGCTGCTCATTAGTGTAGAGCTTTCCTCACGTCTACCTTCTTCTCTCTGAGTTCCTGGCCTGGCAAATGTTCCCTAAGTAAGAACATATGTGCATGAGCAGTGAATACTAGTGGAATGTAAAATATGACAGGGAGGAACCCCTGCAAGTCACTAGTTCACGCCCAGTAAGGCTGCTGTGTTAATATATGAATGACTCCGCCAAGGCTTAGTAATCTGCAAGTAATCTTAGAAAACCATTGGTCAACCTGTACAATCTAGTACCTGAAGCGAAACCTTGAAAGTTCCACAGTTTATGTCTGCAAAGAGAAGCAAAGAAAGAAACTGGATAAATTCTGACTAAATCATCATTTTAATGGCCAACACAGAGAACGTGTGCAACCTTTCCAGAATTCTGTGCCCCATAGTAGTTACAAATGCATCTGGTTTTCAACTATAGACTCAACAGTATAAACCACATGGCCTTACCTTAAGAAATAAGATCTCCAGTTATGATATATTAAGTGCTTTGTTTATTGTAGCCTGTAAATGAGTGGAAACAAAAGGAATGTATCCTCTAGTTTGACTGGAAAAGTACTGTATCTTTTTTCACACATATTTATAAAGTCATAGTGATAAGATTTTCCATTAAATTTAGAAAAAATTGTCCAGACAATATCCATATTTTCCCTTATTTATGTGTGTGTGTGTGTGTGCACATGTACATATATATATTCCTGGACCTCTAGAAATATGGCACACAATTTGAACAAGAGGGGTGAAAAACTGCAAACTTCTGTCATTTCCCAATGAAGGAAAATAAAGAAAATTGCTCCAAAACATGAAAGACAGAGGGACAATGGTCAGCAATTGAAGGGGGATGACTGCTTCAGGAGGCATTGTGCTTCCTATTTTCACCATTTAGTAGAATGCACAGTGTTGTGTTTGTGAATGAAGTGACATCTCAACTTAGCTGTTTGGTCCACATTTAAGTTGAACAATCAACACTGTCATCAGGAGATCCTAGACCGTGGTGGACAGGACTGTGTATCACTAACTGTGTGTAACTACGGAGGGGTGCTGAAGTTGAGGAGGAACCAGCCTATTATGCTTCTCCACCAGGAAACCGCTAGAGTAATTATCCCTCTCTTGTTCTGCATCAGTCATGCCACAGGCATACGAAGCTTAAAGAATAAAACATGCAAAGCAGAGATAGCTCTCCCGCTGCAGAAAAAAAAAAGCAGGAAGCCTCTATTTTGTCTGCTCTGATTTCCTTGATTTAGCACCTTCTCATTTTGTTATGTGTGTTGCCCAGTGTTTACTGGTCAGACACAGTCACATTTACCTCATGTATCATTTTCTGATATTCAAATTCCCTCTGGTGCTTCCTCTAATGACAAGTCCAGTCTTCTGTTGGGACACAATTACACTCATGTTGCTAATTTCTTAATTTCCTTGCCCCTACCCTCTTCCTTTATTGCAAAGTATCACTTGAGACTAAATGAGGTTTGTTGTGCTTGTTGTTGTTTTGAAGCCTTCAACTGTCCTGCTGCTCAATTTCCAGCTGAAGTTATAATCTTCTGTTTGGGATACCACATCTGATTACTACAGAAATGGCTGTAATGTTCATTATACACCATTTGTTGAGAGAGTGGAAGAAGGCTGTGATTAGGGAAAAATCGGCTTGAGTTTTGCTTCCAACTTCTCCACTGCTTTAAAGATTTAATCAAAATTTTGCTGCTGGTGTTCTTAAAGTTTTCATCTCTCTTACTTGCTTGTTCAGTACAAATAGAGTGGGCTGGATTAACTCCTTTGCATCTGCCAGGATCTGCAACCTTCCCACAGTTGTATCATTCTTCCTGCCACAGAGACAATGCTTATTTCCTCCTTGACTTTGGGAGAGTAATGGTGCTTGCGCCAGTGAATACACTCACGTGATGTTTGTCCATACCCCACTATGTCTTTGTTGCCTTCTTTGAAAAGAGCTTAACCCAAGGCTGGAGAGTTGGCTTATTCCTTAAGAGCAATTGTTGCTTTCACTCTCAGCTCCCACACTGTGGCCTACTTCCATTTGTAAAACCAGTTCCAGAGGATCTTGTGCCCTCTTCTCACTTATGAAAGTGCCCAAAACACTCATAGATATAAATTAAAAATAAATGTAATTTCTTTAATAGATTTTCCTAAGATGCTGTCATGAGGAAGATGAGGGATACAGAAAGATAGGCGAGTTTTTATACTTGTATGTTCCTTGTAGCCTATTTTTTTTTCTTTTTTTGGCCTTTCCACAACCAAGCAGACAGACTAAATTGCTTCAAATGGCAAATGCTGTTGATTCTTCATCAAAATGAACTAATACAAAGCCCTATTTTATACATCATGGAAAAATACTATTAACCTGAATTACATCACCAATTAGCAAGGGAAAGCATTGACGAATTTTAATATGTGTATAAACCATGTATTCGCAAAGTCATGCAAGATAATACGAAATATTTGTCCATTACATTGAAAAATGTTGCTAGAGAAGCACAAGACTGGCCTAATGTGTTATTTTAATCACATATATTGAAAGTTTATTCTGTGAGACACAGTGTTCTATAGTATAGAATAAAGATCAACCTAGAGTAGACCTGACCTCAACAAACACAAAAAAGGTCAAGAAGAAGCAGACAGACCACAGAATAAAGTGGAGCTGTTCAAATCCACATGCACAAAGTTCCATGTTGCTTATAGTTGAATTATGTGCTCACAAGGTATTTGTATCCAAGGGTGCTATTAGAGTGGCAGGTGAGACTACAGACTGAGGGGGCAGTGAGGCGGTTCACTGGATAAAGACACTAGGCATGAAGGCTGACATACGCAGTTTGATTCTGGAACCCCTAACATAGAAGTGGAGAGTGGCTTCTCCACATTGTCCTGTCCTCTTACCTTCACACCCATGCCACTGCAGGTATCGTGTGCTCAAACATATAAGCACACAACAACAAGTAAGAAAATAAATACACAAATACATAAACAATACACACAAAAAATACTTTTAAAAACCATCTAGGTTGAATCATTTCCACGTTATTTTCTTTAACTCCCTCACTTAAGTGAGTGATGGTTTGGCACTTCTAACAGTACATGGCATATTTATAAACTCAATACTTGATGTGAGTACTGTTCATAGTTATGGTAATATCACAGCACCATTGTGAAAGATGGAAGGACCAACATTTCATTAGGTACACCTGTTTGGAGTCACTGAGGATAGTGGTAGATTTATGTGTATACGTGTTAGTGTGTGTGTCTATGTGTATATGTTTAGCAATTATCTTTATTTCATTTTAAATAAGCATAACATTATTGTAATAAACTTATAATAATAACACAGCTAGATTAAGGAAATATGCAAATACTTGTCCAATCCCAAACTCTGTGTCACAATGACTGTCTATATGTTGAATGGCCATTCTGAAACTGTGAGGGTTTCCCATTTCAGTGCACTTAGCCAGAACACATGGATACACACATACACACTCAAATACACACACACAGATACACTAAAAACCATGGCAAAGTTGACACCTTTAATCCTAGTGCTCAGAAAGCAGAGATGGGCAGAACTCTGTGAGTTCAATGCTAGCCTGAAATACAGTGTAAGTTCCAGGACAGCCAGGGATAAACAGAGAGTCTTAGTCTCAAAAACAAAAAAATTAAATAAATAAATTAATTAATAAAACCAAGCCTCAGAAAGTAACATGAGACCTGGAGTTCACTTCTTTTTGGAACTGAGGGAGAGAATTTTCTTCTAGTTCATTGATGCCTTACTTAGGGCTTATATTTCTGTGATGAAGCACCATAAACAAAAGAACTCGAAAATGGAGAGGGTTTATTTTATCTTACAACAGTCAGGTCAGACCTTCATCCCTGAGGGAAGACAGGCTGGTACTAAAGCACGGGTCATGGCGGAATGGTATGTCCTGCCTTGCTAACCATGCCTCCTTCAACCTACTTAGAAAACTCAGGACTCCCTTCCCAGGGGGTCACTGCTTGCAGTGAAATGAACCTTCTCACATCAATAATCAGTTAAGAAAATGCCCTACAGATTTAACCTACAGGCCAAAACTGACAGAAACAGTTTCTCACCTGAAATGTTCTCTTTCCGTATGACCCTACTCTGTGTCAAATTGTGTGTGTCCAGCACAGTAGGTACATTGGTTTGGAAAAAACTGAAGATACTGGAAAGGGTATAAACATAGGATACTTTCACCTTCCAATTGGGCATTTGGCTGATTACAAAGTTTATACCTACAGCTACCCCCACACAAATGCAAGTCAGCAAGATATATATCTTTATAAACATGGATAAGTAGATATTAAGAAGTGACTGGCAGAAAAAGGAATATAAATTGTTTGGCTTTAGTAACCTAACTGCAAAAGTTAAAATAATATTAGACTAAGATTTAAACAATTCTTTCTTCTGATTAATCAAACTTTCACAGATAAGAGCTTAAAACAGAATTTCCTATTTTTCTGCATCAACTTTCTTCTGTTTTCCTTTTTCAAATTTAATTTTATTCATTTACTTTCCAAGTATTGACACCTTTCTGGTCCACCTTCCACGAGTTCATCATCCCATCTCCCATTCCTGTCGCTTCTGAGAGGGTGCTCCCTCCTGACCCACCCACTCTAACCTCACCCTGTTAGCATCTCCCTTCCATGGGACATCAAGTTTCTACAGGACTAAGAGCACCCTAACCACAGAGGTCAGACAAGGTAGCCCTCTGCTACAAATGTAGCAGTGGCCACAGACCAGCCCATATATACTCTTCGGTTTGCCCCTTGGCCTTGCGAGCTCTGATGGATCCAGGATAGTTGAAATAAAAATGGAGCAGAGGCTGAAGAAAAGGCCATCCAGAGATAGGCACCAAATTGGGATCCATCACATGTGCAGGCACCAAACCCCAACACTATTACTGATGCCATGTTGTGCTGGCAGACAGGTACCTAGCATGGCTGTCCTCTCTTGGGAGGCTCTACAAGCAGCTGACTGAGACAGATGCATATACTTAGGACAGCCAACCATTGGACTGAAGTCCAGGGTGCCTATGGAAGAGTTAGAGAGTTATGAAGGAGATGAACTGGAAGGCAACCTCATAGGAAAACCAGAGCTCTTACTTTCTAAATATTACAGCTTTAAAAGATTTTCAAGAGACTCACATCACCCTCATAAGTTTACATGTGTATAATGTCTAGCCTGAGCCTTATAGTTATATCTGTTTATAGCAAAAAGATGTTTTATACATGCACAGTAATATGCATAAGGCTGAACTTTTCCTCCCTGTCTTTAATATGAAAAAAACTGATCCAGCCCCATCTCCATCAATATGAGAATAGTTCATAATAGTAGTTTCCTGTGTGTTGTAGTATGTATCTGTAATTCCAACAGCCATAAGTTTAAGACAAGAGGATATAGAATTCAAGATCAATCATGGTACACAGTAAGACATTGTAAAAGACAAAGGGAAGAAACACATTATTCTGTTTCATAAATACTATGCTACAAGCAAGGCTGTCATAAAAACAAAAACCATAACAAATGTATTCCTTACAGCAGCATGAGGACATGGGAAGCCCAGGCATAACTGAAAGTGCTTCCTGAAGTAAGGAGACAGTCCAAGTCCTGAGAGTCAAAGCAGTGAAGAAGCTCTGTAGGGACAATATATCAGAGGAGAAAGAGCTGTGCACAGTGGCCTGCTGAGAGTTCTAGTAAGTACTAGTGGTTACTCACCCATGAATGTATGTGAACCAACTACTGGGGCTGAACGAAGAACCACCTGCAGGGGACTGTGAAGAGAACTGTCTCCAAGACACAGGGACACAGGCTACAGTCAACAGCAGGGGCTCTCTATGCTGGTCTCCAGCAATCAGCAGGAAATATAGTATTGTTCCTGTGTTCCATTGAATATGAATACCTAAACTGTTAAGGAGTAACATACCAAGAAATGTGCATGCCCCCTATAACATGTCTAGTAATATGCACCTCAACAATCAAACAAACAAATTTAGCAAGATTTAAGACACAATGCCTTTTACCCAAAAATTCATTCAAGAAAGTTAAAATAGCAATCACAAAATGAAAGGAAGAAGCTTTTAAATGTGCTCCTCAAATAGGCTTTGAATAATATAAACTGACTCAGATATTAGAGTTTGCTTAGGAAGACATTAGATCTGTTATTTAGCATTGATGTCTGTATTATACCCAAAAGTTAGATGGAGAGATGGGGATACTAAAGGCAGACAACTTAAAATCTTGGAGGTGAGGCAGTAATGTGAAAGAGCAACGATACAATGGGGTTTAATGACAGTAGGCATTAAAAAGAAATTCAGAGCTTACAGACACAGAAATAACATCAGATGAAAACAAGAGTGAAGAATACTTCTTTTAGAAATTCTGAGACTGGCTAGGATCTGTCAATCAGGTACAAGTGCTCTAATAGGTGCAAAAGGAAATGAGAAAAATACGAAACAAAATGACTCCAAAGATTCCAAATTTGTTCAAAATTCTTCATGTTCAGATGTAAGAAGCAAGATGAGTCCTTTGGCTATAAGAAAGGCATACCATAATCATAATTGAATCTCATCATCCAAATTGCTCAAAACCAGTAACAAAAATAAAACTAAGCTATATTCTTAAGTACCAAAAACAAAGAAAAGACTATTATCAAGTTTCTTTTTAAAAACAAAATGCATCCAAAATCACTGTGGTAAGAGATGATATACTAAGGTAACATCTTAGGAAAGATAAATAGAGAAAAGGATGATAGATAGATAGATAGATAGATAGATAGATAGATAGATAGGTGATAAATAATTTCATAGCATTTAAAATTATTGAAAATACCTTGTGGAAGCAAAGGGAAACTAAAGACGCCTTTCAAACCACCATAATCTCAGAAGTGCATATAAAGTGGACATATATATTATATGGTAACAACTAAGATAACACAGGGTTAGCTAATAAAGAAACAAAGAAAATGCACTTTGAATTTAATAAGGACTTCAAAAAGGTCTAGTGACAGGGATGGGAAAAATTCAAAAGCAAAGGCTACATACAACACATAAAATATGTGAATAGGTTGATGACACCTTTAGATTCTAACATTCCAATGATCACCATAAAAGCACACATCTAATATGTCCCCTGGTGGATGGCAATATAGGGAAGTATTAAACCACACAAGTAAACTAACCATTTGCAGGCCACAAAGTAATTTTGTACTGAAGATTGACATATGAAAGACACAAACATAGGAACATATCATACTAAACCTTTATAGTGCTAAGGACAAATCAACACATACACCCATGCTGAAATATCCCTTAAATGACAAATACCACTGTCACAAGTATGATGACAATGGTGATGATGATAATTTTTTAATGAAAGTGTCAATTTATTCATACACTATTACAAATTTTTATTTATCTAAAAAAGGAACTTGAAAACAAACATGTGAAAAAGAAATAACAGAACAAATTCACCAACTTAAATTTACAGCCCAAGGTTTTAATATAATCAATAAAGATACCAGCACTCTTTGGGTATACAAAATAGGTGAGAAAAAAATAAAAAGAAATTCTGCAAATTTACCTGAAAATTATGAAGTGAAAGTCTTTAGAAGATCCTGCTATACCACTCCTGGGCATATACCCAGAGGATTCCCCACCATGTAATAAGGATACATGCTCTACTATGTTCATAGCAGCCCTATTTATAATTGCCAGATGCTGGAAAGAACCCAGGTATCACTCAACAGAAGAGTGGATGCAAAAAATGTGGTATATCTACACAATGGAGTACTATTCAGCCATTAGAAACAATGAATTCATGAAATTCTTAGGCAAATGGACGGAGCTAGAGAACATCATACTAAGTGAGGTAACCCAGACTCAAAAGGTGAATCATGGTATGCACTCACTAATAAGTGGTTATTAACCTAGAAAACTGGAATACCCAAAACATAATCCACACATCAAATGAGATACAAGAAGAAAGGAGGAGTGGCCCCTGGTTCTGGAAAGACTCAGTGAAACAGTATTCGGCAAAACTAGAACGGGGAAGTGGGAAGGGGTGGGAGGGAGGACAGGGGAAGAGAAGGGGGCTTATGGGACTTTCGGGGAGTGGGGGGGGGGCTAGAAAAGAGGAAATCATTTGAAATGTAAATAAATTATATCGAATAAAAAAAATTAAAAAAAAGAAAGTCTTTCCCACCTAAATGTTACAGCAATTGCTATTTTTATGTTTATGTCAATGATACAGACAGATTGTCAATACAGTCACAAATAGTCAAAACTCAAAAAACTCTAAATAAAAGTTTAGAAAACCAATTAAAAAATCTTCTAAAGTACATCATTCATCATTGTCATACAAAATTTATACAAAAAAATAGGTTTACCTTTACCATCGTATGTTAATGTTGCTCTGATTTTTAACAGTCTAAGGAGAATGAAACTTCAAAAATCTTAAAGATGTCAAAAAAAAAAAAGCATTGGCAAAATACAGTAGTCATTCCTCATAACAATGCAAAGCTAATGTGAAATAGGATATCTCCTACATTTGAAAAATACGTCTAAGAAAATCCTAAGTTAATGATGGTAACAGTGAAATGCTAAGTGCTTTTGTGTAAGGTGAGGGATCAGAAAGATGTCATACCCAAAACTTCTATTTGATAGTTCTTCCTAATATAGTCTATAGTCTCAACACCATGTCAGGCAATGTACCATCAGGCTATTCTTCCAAAGCTTCCAAATTCTTTTAACATTTTTTATTGCAAAGAAGCAGTCAGTTATAACCAAATCAAGTATAAAAATAGACAGAAATGAAGAGCTACCAGTCCACAATTTAAAAATTTTTGCATCTAATATTGTAAGACTTATCCTAAAGAACTAAGACATGATGCAGGGACCAACAACTAGACATCAGAAATATGTGTAGACAATCACTTCTTAGAAAACATCTAAGATAAATAAGTAATGAAATAATGACATTCACTCAGTCACACTCCATTTATACAACCTACAGGACAAATATCAACTTCCAATTGAAGCTGCAATCTGTAAGTAAGAACATAGTGCGAAAGTATCATTGGCATAAATACATGACTGAAGACAAAATTTTTACCAAAACACAAACCAAAAAATTTCATGTCCTTGGGCACATAGGACTTAAACATATCAAGAGCATGATTCATAAGCCTATAAATAATTCAATTATAATTCCAAAACAATCAAATAAAAATCTCTTCAAAGACACTGTTAGAAAAATGAAAAGACAAATGTTATACTGAGAAAAACATGTTTACAAAGAGGATGTTTGGTAGGAGAGTTATCTCCCAAATATAGGAAGAACTTTCAAAATTCAGTAAGAAAAAACAAATATCCTGACATTTAATGATAAAAATAGATTATAATAAGTATGAGACTCAAGAAGATAAATGAAAACTAATATGAATATATAAACATGTACCATAAAACTACTAGGGAAATAGAAATTTAAACTTTATTATGAAGTAAGTTCATACCTATTAGGATAGCTAAATGAGCAAAAATTGTCCTGCCTGAGAATTGGTACGGATAAGTAGGAACGACCCTAGATTATCTTCACTTAATGCAAAAGAAAATGATAAATAAAACAGAGGGATTCGAGACATGAAACATAGGAAATAACATGATCTCCTATGGATATTGTTCTAAATGGATGAATCATGTTCAAGGAATTCTTTTCCCTTGTATGTAGAGTCATTATATATTGGTTGGTTCTACATTCCATAATTTAATTCATCTACTATCAACAATAATTATTCATGCTGTATCCATATCTTTGTCATTATAAACCTACCACAATGGACATCTTTACAGAATTGACTTTGAGATGCCTGTTTATTGGTTGGTTTGAAAACTCCCAACTGGCATCACCCAGTGACTGGCCTGGTGGAAGAGTCCTGTGTACACTCACGTCCAGCTAGACTGTTGGTGCTGCTGCTTATTCTGGGCTTGCGCTCTTAGCGAGTTGTTTCGTATGTTCTGTTATTTGTTTTCTTGACACTGCACTTAATATCATGTATTTATTTCTGCTTCTTTTTCAAAAGCAGTTGGGTCTAGGTGAGAGGGCTTTAAATAATTCTCACGGTTATTTAGTTGGTAAGAAATGGAATTGAAGATTCAAACACTTCTTTTTCTGACAGAAAGGCCATACTCCACGACACTTCTTTATTATTGCATTTAACCTAAACCATCCTCTGGAATCCAAAAATAAGGAGTAGATTATGGAAATAAATGAATATTTACATGATGAAACATTTAGCAAACAGTTGAAACACATATTCATAACTCATTAATTCAAATAATACTGAGCTGTAATGCATAATGATCCAAATTTCTATCACAACTGAAAATGCAGGAGGGGGTAAGAGAAACATATATATGCTTTCTTCTTGCTTCAAAATATTATCTCAAAAATATAAGAAGATCGAACTAATCCCATGCCTCCTATCAGATCACTATGGAGTAAAAGTGGTCTTCAATAGCAACAAAAACAACAGAAAACCCACATAAACGTGGAAACTGAACAATATTCTACTCAATGATACCTTGGTCAAGGAAGAAATAAGGAAAGAAATTAAAGACTTTTTAGAACACAATGAAAATGAAGACACAACATACCCAAATCTGTGGGACACAATGAAAGCAGTGCTAAGAGGAAAACTCATAGCCCTGAGTGCCTCCAAAAAGGAACAGGAGAGAGCATACATTACCAGCTTAATGACACACCTGAAAGCCCTAGAACAAAAAGAAGCTATTTCACCCAGGAGGAGTAGAAGGCAGGAAATCATCAAACTCAGGGCCGAAATCAATCAAGTAGAAACAAAGAGAACCATACAAAGAATCAACAAAACCAGGAGCTGGTTCTTTGAGAAAATCAACAAGATAGATAAACCCTTAGCCAGACTGACCAAAGGGCACAGAGAAAGTATCCAAATTAACAAACTTAGAAATGAAAAGGGAGATATAACAACAGAAACTGAGGAAATCCAAAAAATCATCAGATCCTACTACAAGAGCCTGTACTCAACACAACTGGAGAATCTGGAGGAAATGGACAATTTCCTTGACAGATACCAAATACCAAAATTAAATCAGGACTAAATAGACCATCTAAACATCCCATAATGCCTAAAGAAATAGAAGGAGTCATAGATAGTCTTCCAACCAAAAAAAGCTCAGGACCAGATGGTTTCAGTGCAGAATTCTATCAGACCTTCAAAGAAGAGTTAACACCAATACTCTTCAAACTATTCCACAAAATAGAAACAGAAGGAACACTACCCAATTCCTTCTACGAAGCCACAATTATGCTGATACCAAAACCACACAAAGATCCAACAAAGAAAGAGAACTTCCGACCAATTTCCCTTATGAACATCGATGCAAAAATACTCAATAAAATTCTTGCCAACCGAATCCAAGAACATATCAAAATGATCATCCACCATGATCAAGTAGGCTTTATCCCAGGAATGCAGGGTTGGTTCAATATATGGAAATCGATCAAAGCAATCCACTACATAAACAAACTCAAAGAAAAAAACCACATGGTCATTTCATTGGATGCTGAAAAAGCATTTGACAAAATTCAGCATCCTTTCATGCTTAAAGTCTTGGAGAGAACAGAAATTCAAGGCCCATACCTAAACATAGTAAAAGCAATATCCAGCAAACCGGTAGCCAGCATCAAAGTAAGTGGAGAGAAACTTGAAGCAATCCCAGTGAAATCAGGGACCAGACAAGGCTGCCCCCTTTCTCCTTATCTTTTCAATATTGTACTTGAGGTACTAGCTCGGGCAATTCGACAACATAAGGAGGTCAAAGGGATACAAATTGGAAAGGAAGAAGTCAAACTAATATTATTTGCAGACGACACGATAGACTACCTAAGTGACCCAAAAAACTCCACTAGAGAGCTCCTACAGCTGATAAACAACTTCAGCAAAGTGGCAGTTATAAAATCAACTCAAGCAAATCAGTGGCCTTCCTATACTCACAGGATAAGCAGGCTGAGAAAGAAATTAGGGAAATGACCCCCTTCACAATAGCCACAAACAGTATAAAGTATCTTGGAGTGACTCTTACCAAACATGTGAAAGATCTGTATGACAAGAACTTCAAGACTCTGAAGAAGGAAATGGAAGAAGACCTCAAAAAATGGGAAAACCTCCCCTGCTCATTGATCGGTTGAATCAATATAGTTAAAATGGCCATTTTGCCAAAAGCAATATACAGATTCAACGCAATACCCATCAAAATCCCAACTCAATTCTTCACAGAGTTAGAAAGAGCAATTATCAAATTCATCTGGAACAACAAAAAACCCAGGATAGCTAAAACTATTCTCAGCAACAAAAGAGAGTCTGGGAGAATCAGTATCCCTGACCTCAAGCAATACTACAGAGCGATAGTGTTAAAAAGTGCATGGTATTGGTACAGTGACAGGCAGGAGGATCAATGGAACAGGATTGAAGATCCAGAAATGAACCCACACACCTATGGCCACTTGATCCTCGACAAAGAGGCTGAAAACATCCAATGGAAAAAAGATAGCCTTTTCAACAAATGGTGCTGGTTCAACTGGAGGTCAGCATGCAGAAGAATGCGAATTGATCTATCCTTGTCTCCTTGTACTAAGCTCAAATCCAAATGGATCAAGGTCCTCCACATAAAGCCAGACACCCTGAAGCTAATAGAAAAGAAACTGGGGAAGACCCTTGAGGACATCGGTACAGGGAGAAAGTTTATGAATAGAACACCAATAGCATATGCTCTAAGATCAAGAATTGACAAATGGGACCTCATAAAATTACAAAGTTTCTGTTAAGGCAAAGGACACCATCAAGAAGACAAATCGGCAACCAACAAATTGGGAAAAGATCTTCACCAATCCTACATCAGATAGAGGGCTAATATCCAATATATATAAAGAACTCAAGAAGTTAGACTCCAGAAAACCAAACAACCCTATTAAAAATGGGGTACAGAGTTAAACAAAGAATTCTCACCTGAAGAACTTCGGATGGTGGAGAAGCATCTTTAAAAATGCTCAACTTCATTAGTCATTAGGGAAATGCAAATCAAAACAACCCTGAGATTTCACCTTACACCAGTCAGAATGGCTAAGATTAAAAATTCAGGAGACAGCAGGTGTTGGAGAGGGTGTGGAAAAAGAGGAACACTCCTCCACTGCTGGTGGGGTTGCAAATTGGTACAACCACTCTGGAAATCAGTCTGGCGGTTCCTCCGAAACTGGGCACCTCACTTCCAGAAGATCCTGCTATACCACTCCTGGGCATATACCCAGAGGATTCCCCACCATGTAACAAGGATACATGCTCTACTATGTTCATAGCAGCCCTATTTATAATTGCCAGATGCTGGAAAGAACCCAGGTATCCCTCAATAGAAGAGTAGATGCAAAAAATGTGGTATATCTACACAATGGAGTACTATTCAGCCATTAGAAACAATGAATTCATGAAATTCTTAGGCAAATGGATGGAGCTAGAGAACATCATACTAAGTGAGGTAACCCAGACTCAGAAGGTGAATCCTGGTATGCACTCACTAATAAGGGGATATTTACCTAGAAAACTGGAATACCCAGAACATAATCCATACATCAATTGATGTACAAGAAGAAAGGAGGAGTGGCCCCTTGTTCTGGAAAGACTCAATGAAGCAGTATTCGGCAAACCAGAACGGGGAAGTGGGAAGGGGTGGGAGGGAGGACAGGGGAAGAGAAAGGGGCTTATGGGACTTTCGGGGAGTGGGGGGCTAGAAAAGGGGAAATCATTTGAAATGTAAATAAAGAATTATATTGAATTAAAAAAAAGAAAGAAAAAAATATTATCTCAAATATTTTTTTCATTTTTTGGCATTTGTAAGCCTGGAGCTCTACGTTTATTTTGTTCTTATCAACACATATCAAATGTCTCTTTTTATCTCTGTTCACCACAGGTAACATGAAGTTCACATGTTCAAATGATTCCTGTTGAGGTCTGATGAAGTTTCCAATGAGGTAGAACTGTGAGTGACTATGAGAAACAGTTCCTATCAATCGGCCTTAAGCATCTGTATGAGTTGAAGACAATTTTCTGTTCTGTTAAGCATGTGAAAAACAATTTGTTACTACTTATAATATCTCTACTTATCCTATCTATAGTGTCTCTCCTTATCTTATCTAATGCTTTCTTCCATTTTGCAAATTCACAAAGATGTGCATGCATTCGAGCATATGCACACGCATGCACAGAAGAGTGCCAAACACAGAAAAGTATGAGATACTGAAATAAATTTTTCTTTTTACATTTTGATATAGTATCATTTGGTATTTTCCTGTGTATATCTCATAGCTATATATCTCATAGCTAAAAATTTAAAGTCATCTCTATACCATTGGCATCATATTGATTAAGACAGACTCGATATTTCAGAGAGTTACCAACTAGTTTTACCAAAAGGAGAACCTGTTTCTGGAATGTGCTATCAGCCTCTTTGGATTCCAGGACAGAGCTAGCCCAGCTAATGACGTACTGAGTCTCACCTGCAGAACTCTTCCAATTTCTGTCAGCAATGAAAAGCTGGGCAGGAGGTTGGAACATGTGCAGAGAAGAGCAAACACATGGTTCCAGTGGCTGCCTGTTACCAGGTTCCTAACTGTAGCCAATATAAAGCTCCCTCCACTCTCTCCCCTTCCATCCCTTCCTCCTTCAATCCCTCCCTCCATCTTTCTCAAAGTTTTAACAAAGCCATCATTCATTTCCTGTGGTGTTCTGACAATCTACTTCCTTACTCTAACACAGGTGGCTTTACATTTTAGTAGTTGTGCACGACAAATTAATGTTTTTTATTAAAACTTATGCTATTTCTTGTTCTCCCTAAAACAATCCAGTCTTTCTTTCTTTCTTTCTTTCTTTCTTTCTTTCTTTCTTTCTTTCTTTCTTTCTTTCTTTCTTTCTTTCTTTCTTTCTTTCTTTCTTTCTTTCTTTCTTTCTTTCTTTCTCCTTTCCCCCTCTTTCTTTTCGTTTTTTGAGATTGGATTTCTCTGTTTAGCCCTTGCTGGCCTTGAACTCAGAAATCTGCCTGCCTCTGCCTCTGCCTCTGCCTCTGCCTCTGCCTCTGCCTCTGCCTCTGCCTCTGCCTCTGCCTCTGCCTCTGCCTCTGCCTCGGCCTCGGCCTCGGCCTCGGCCTCGGCCTCCCAAGTGCTGGGATTAAAGGTATGTGCCACCACTGCCCTGCAAAACATTCCAGTTCTTAGATGTGTTTTAAATTTCCCAAAAAGTGACTTTTGTTTTACCAGGTCCAACACCATACAGAGATTTTTCTAATAAAAGAAACCTGTCTTTAGTTTTTAGTATTTTCCCAAAAGCTTAAATATGGCTTTGACCTCTACTATATACCCATCTTGGGTCTACAAAATGGAAACCTTGCTTATAATTTTCAAATAGTTTTTTATGAAGGTATCAAAGTAATAGATATTGACATCCTATGCATACCAACTGAGAGGAATTGATTTTTGATAAAGAGAGCCTTGAATCAATACTTAATCAAGCAATGATTTCCAAAGGACTCTAAGAATTATGTATTGATTATTGATATGTCTGAGCTAATAAACCTATCAGTTATATTTTATAAAAGTAAACATAAATACTTCTTAAATCAGTATAAAATGAAACTTCTGTTGTTTTTTGTGCTTATGAGTAGGCATTAGTATATTTTATTGTGATTTTGTATCTATATATGTAACAGCTGAGAAAGTTAGGTTGACATAGTTCAGTGGGTAATGGGACTTGACAGTGTGAGGTTAATTCTGAAGAACCTACATGGTAAAAGGAGAAAATCAACTCCAGTGAGTTGTAGAGTGTGACCTCTACAAGTACATTGTAAGGCATGCATGCTCATGCACACGTTTGTTAAGTCTGCTTACCAACTGGATCCTCTTCCTTGTGAATAGAAACAACAAATAAAAGCTCCTGTGATCCTGGAACCAACCAACAGCAATCCCAGGGGAGAAGACCCTGATCTCTGAGCATTAAATTGCTTATAAATGAATGGGGAATAAAAGTAGCTTATCAAAAACTTGAGCTGTTTCAGAAATCATAGACTTTTGATTTACACATTATGGCTATGACCACAAAACCTACACAAAAAGAGCTGTCCAGAAAACTAAAATAGAGTCCTGAAAAGAAAAAAAAAATGCAAATGTTCCCACTGCTTCTTAATTAGGGACTTACACATTCTTTAAGGAAACATGAAAAGGCAGTGGGCTAACTTTTAAAGAGAGACATCCTGAAGTTGTGAAAAATGGAAAAGAGCTCCCAGGGTTGAAGAGATTGTATTAAATCTTAACAATGAAGTTCCTATGCTGAGCAAATATTACTTGTTTCAAAGAGGGCACGTGTCTTTCCTCCTCTTACTTCAGTCTCACAAAATTGAAAGTCAACATGGAATGTGTTGCATTCTCATATCCTCTGCTCCCAGGATCCCACGGATATTTCAGTTGCAATTTCACCCCTGTTTCTTTGTAAAACTCTTGATTAACTCTAGTCTACACTTCTTCCATGCTTAATCTCGGTCCCTCCACAGGTATCCACACACATCCAGCAAGCCCGGAAAATGGAATGTGGGAAAGGACACGTCAGAAACCAAATGTCCTGCATGACACAGTTTGCAAACTCTTCCTTGTTTGCTGATGCTGTCTGTTTTTAAATAATGCACAAATCAACTTCACTGCCATAGGAATAATCAACACAGGATCAAAACCTGGAGTTCCTAGTCATGCACAAATCAAAAGCTGTAGGAATCCGACAGCTGGAGCCTGTCTCATTATTTCCCCATCCTTTGATGTGCCTTTCAGCCAAGTATCTTAGAGAATTACTTGCAGATATGTCTATCTACAAATTCTACATTGCTTACACATTATAGTTTCCAACAGAGATAAATACTGTAACTCAGTTCTCATTTTCAAAATAGAACCCCCTCTTTTCTTCATCTTCTATTATGCACACAATCTTGTAAATGACAGAGCAAAAATCAGCTGCATCTAATAAGAGAATCAAGTTTGTTATTGACTCTGAGATGTTAGTTTCCATTAGATCATCCATCACAGCTTTATTATGTGATCAACTGCCTAATTAATTTTGTACTGGGGTATTTAGACAGAACACTGAATGTTTCAGTGGGGTTTTGCTATAATCCTGCACCTGCGGCCTCAGAGATTTAGATACCCTCCTATCACAAGTTTGTACCATGCCTATAATCACTTCTGCTTCAGTAGGATTCCAGCAATTCAGTCCAGCAGAATTCAGCAATATTAATTTCAGAAACACCAGAACATTTGCATCTGTGGTTATGTTTCTTTGGACTTTAATCAGATCAAAGTCATTGCAAGATATTAAGAGTGCTAGATACAATATTTTGTTCAGACAGTTTTAGTGGGTAAATCAGACACTGTTTTGATTTTTCTGTGCTTATCTGTTAATATGGACAGATGCAATCATGCTACTGTATAATGACTCTTGATTGCCAGCAGTATTTGATTTTGCAACCATTCGGTAGTGATAATTAAAGATAACGGGATATCCTATACAGTAATAATTAAAGATAGCTTTGCGAGGTTTATCACATGAATAAATGCCA
Organism: Apodemus sylvaticus; assembly: GCF_947179515.1. Taxonomy (NCBI): domain Eukaryota; kingdom Metazoa; phylum Chordata; class Mammalia; order Rodentia; family Muridae; genus Apodemus; species Apodemus sylvaticus. The sequence goes on along the minus strand of NC_067481.1, from coordinate 87,553,815 downwards.
GGGAAGAAGAATTGGTTCTCTAAAGTTCATTATGCGATGTGTATTTTTGGAAGGCCATGTTTGAAAAGTATGAAAAAAGAGACATTTAGGTGCAACAGGATTAGCTAAATCTGAGTTCATTTTGAAATTCTCATTGGTACGGGTTACCAAATGTTGAGGCTTTTGTTCTTTATTTGGGAAATTATCAGCAGGAATGTAGTCTTCAGCGATAGAGAGGAGGCCAGTAATATGCAATCTTTTTATTTCACATGTAAATAGGCAATCATAAAGGCACACATATAGAATATTTAAATCTATGTTGAACTGGAGAAAGGAATAAATACTATAATACTTTACTGTCTGAAAGACAGGGCATTTGAAGAGGCAGAAAATCCCCCTCTTAAAACTTTGTTCCCTTCTAGAACTAAAACAGAGGCCAACAAACTTCTTAATTAGTTTTGTCAGTTAATTTGAAAACACCACAATGTCTTGTCAGAAAAAGTTATCCTGAAAACCATCAATGAGACAAGCAAATCACAGCTGCTTCTAAGAGAATATTCTTGTAAAAGTTCAGATGCCATTGAAGTATAGCTCAGCTATTTAAATTTGATTTTATATACAAAAACCCTCTTCTCTGAAATTCAGCCTTGTAATGACATTTGCTTAATCTGCACTCCCATAGAAACATCTATAGTTTTTATAATGCTCCTATACACCTTTTATTTTTTTCATCCAGTTTGTGAAAGATTTAATTAGTCTAGATATATAAATTTATGCATGCCTATTACCTTATGTGATGTGTCATGGGGAAGAGGAAACAAAACTGAAAGCAAAATCTTGTGAAAAGTAATAATCAAGGTCTGAGTGTGGGAGGGAACATCGTGGACAACCAGGTTGTTGCCTGGGAAGAGGTACTTTCCTCACTTCCAATCTGCACCCATGGCCCTTCCTGCTGGTCCTCAGTTCTGAAATAGTACTTGAAGGTGACACCCTGTAGGTGGGAGGAGAGTTGTTGGATTATTAACCTTAGAGGCTCTAGTCTAGACTTAGTCAGAAAGGAGAGCTGATGGTTTCCATCAACTTGTTCAATAGATGCACCAAACAAAAATCTGCTTTCAGCCCTCCATGTCATCATTGTGTAGCAATCCCGGAGAAATCTTCCCAAGAAACAGCACAGATACTAAATATCTGGAGATGCAAAATATCCTTATATAAAACTTTGTGTTCCTGGGAGGTTTGCAGCCCACACATATCCACAGGCTCAATGTAAGCAGGAGATGATGTTAGTGCTCAGAACACATGCCACACATGTTCTGGCAAACAGCATCTACTGAGTTAACACTAACTATTACCAAATAGGAGCTGATGGTTCTTAATCAGTTCAGGTTTTCAAATTTATCTTTATATTATAATTCTGTAAACATTTTGACTAAATCCTGTCCTCTCATAAGGCAGTTTTACATAGGCTTGAGTAAATTAAACCAGAAATGTGACATTCCCCAAAGCTTAAAGGAGTGAAGTCTGTACAGCTCAAGGAAGGGGGAACTTAGAAGGACATCAGGAGTTTGATGCAACAGGTTTCTGACATTAGCACTGGATGCTTCATAACAAAAGTCTGTATAGGCTTTGGTTGACTCAGCTTCCTTACAAGGTTATTTATTTATTTATTCATCTATCTATCTATCTATCTATTTATTTATTTATTTTGAAGATGCACCTTTGATCCAATGAAACCGGTGGAGGGAATGGTTTGGTTGCATTACACAGGATTTCTTCTGTGTGACAAGCTAAGTGGATATATAGAAATTTCAGTAAGTCAGTGGATGCATCCTTTGAAGGAATGTACCAAACGTACCTGCTGGCAAACCTCTGTGAGTCACACAGCTTCTCTTTGCCTACCAGCATTCTCTCTGACTGAATTCCTTATCCATAGTGACCCAACAACTCTTCAAACCTCTGGTCTCACTAGCAAAAATAATGTCTAAACCACTCAGGAAATCAGTCTGGCAGTTCCTCAGAAAACTGGGCACGTCACTTCCGGAGGATCCTGCTATACCATTACTGGGCATATACCCAGAGGATTCTGCGGCATGTAATAAGGATACGTGCTCCACTATGTTCATAGCAGCCCTATTTATAATGGCCAGAAGCTGGAAAGAACCCAGGTATCCTTCAACGGAAGAATGGATGCAAAAAATGTGGTATATATACACAATGGAGTACTATTCAGCCATCAGAAACAATGAATTCATGAAATTCTTAAACAAATGGATGGTGTTGGAGAACATCATACTAATTGAGGTAACCCAGTCTCAAATGATCAATCATGGTATGCACTCACTAATAACTGGATATTAGCCTAGAAAATTCGAATACCCAAAACATAATCCACACATCAAATGAGGTACAAGAAGAACAGAGGAGTGGCCTCTGGTTCTGGAAAGATGTAGCAGTATAGTGCAAAACTAGAACAGGGAAGTGGAAAGGGGTGGATGGGAGAACAGGGGGAGGGAAGGGGGCTTATGTGACTTTCAGGGAGTGGGGGGGCTGAAAAGGGGAAATCATTTGATATGTAAATAAAAAATATATCGAATAAAAAAATAGAAGTAAACAGAAAAAAAACGAAAACCTAAAAAAAAAGTAGTTTTAATAATTTAAGTCATGAGGTATGCATGTCTGTACTTGTGTTTGTTTGGTTGCCCAGAGAGTCCAGAAAAGGATGTCAGATCCCCTTAGCTGGAGGTAAGAGGAACCACTGGATATGGGTGCTGGGAATGACACTCAGACCTCCTACATGATCCTTAATCTCTCGTCTGCTGAGGCATAAACCCACATATGAACTGTCATACATATTACATGTGACAAATTCATTTCTTAACCATTTAACATGAGGAACAATAAAATTGTATTTTTTCTAATATTAGTAATCAGTCAATAACAATAAAATCAACAACAATCCTCATAACCATTTTGCTTCCTTGTTTCCCACACAAGCCCCTGGATTTTGTTGTATGGTATGGCAAAGTGAATTCGGGAAATATTTTTCTTTCATTTCAGCAGAATTCTCTTAAATAGTGAAGATGCACATTTCTCAGATGTGAACTGATTTTTTACAAATTGGTTATACACCTCTATTTGACATTCCTTTGTGGTAGAACCATTTAAATCACTGGACAGTCTATAATTTGAACATTTGTCTGAAATTAGAGGATAAAAGATGCTAATATTAATTATTTTATATTAACGGTTATATTATTAATGATAATATTTTGCCTTATGTAAGTGGTAGCTTACTCTCTAGTAGTTTCAGGGATATTTAATATCCTTAATTCAATATGTTATGTATTCATAATGAGTAAACATATAATTCACAGTAACACAGACCTCTAAATTGTTAACAGTTTCATAATTGTATTTAGTAATATGATTTAATAATTTTAAATCTACTTTAGCTTCAAAGCTGCTTCTCCCCTTCCCCGACTTGCAGCAGCACACAGATACTGACTCCATTTCCAGGATGAAAGCTTTTCTCTTTTCTCTCCTTTCTGCCTCTAGCAGGCTGACTTTCAGCGGGCACATGCTATTAAGCAGATGCTGGCATTTTCCGTGTGGCATTCGATTGCTTGTCACTAAATTCCAGATAGCATGATTAATTTTGATCCTCATTCAGGATCCTGCCTAGCCTACATTCCAGTGAGTCCACTAGTTGTACATCTAATAATAAGGGGGCAGGGGGGGGAATGTCAAAATTCTTATGAGAGGAACCTCCATTCTGTTTAAAAGGTGATGCATGCCATATATCCTAAAGCACCAATTAAAGCATCTCTTTTCTGTGTTAAACTAACTGTATAATAACAAATCTGTGTTTAAAAACTGGGACATCACAAACTCCTTTCTCTCACACTTACATATTGGTAGTGAACTGTGGGATTGTATCTTTCTATACAATAGTGCATGGAGAATGGTGTTCCAGATGTCCTCTTCTTTCCTCTGGTTCTATGTCTTAGGAAAGAGATTTGTTTTCTTCACCAGGAAGAACTCTGCTGACTCTACACTGATGCTTTCTTTGCTCCAATTTGCGCAGTATAAAGTGAACCTGTTTTGTGGCTCTGGGCATGCCCTGTTCATGTAACAGTGTGAACCTTGGTGAGCTCATCAGAGATCAACCTCTTTAACAAGGTATAGACACTTCCAGCTTTATACCCAAAAGTAGGTCAATTTTTTCACTTCTATCAATTTTATCCTTTTGCTTACAGGAGCACAGGCATACAAGGGGGAGACAGCCTCTTTGTGGAAAAAAATTGAGTTGACAGTCACTATACACAAAGGAGCCCATTCTGAAGAACTCCTCTCATTAAAAAACAAAAACAAAACAACCCTTAGTATTATGCCTTGGTATAAAACCCAGGCTTCATTACAAAACAATGGCTATGTATCTTGCCATGACTATGAGTAGCTTTTTAGGATAGTTGGTGCCAAAAAATCAAATGGACATCAAGACTAGGCTAAGATCAATGCAAATATGGCTGTTGTGAGGGTTTTGAAAAGTTTCATCCATGACAGTAGTAACTAAAATCATTCTTTGATGTTCCTGTGGATTTACAATCTTTTCTCAGTAAAATGTGGATTTCTGTGGAATCAGCAGTTTCATATCTAGTTCCACATCTAGCCTGTCTCTCTCTCCCTCCCCTTCTCTCTCTCCCCCTCCCTCCTTCCCTTCCTCCTTCCCTGTCTTCCTCCCTCCCTCGCTCTCATGTTGGCTAAGCACGCTGCTGTTGATATTGGGGAAAAAGAATTTCAAAATAAAACTGTCAATAAAATGAGCATTTAATAACCATGGACAACTTTCATTTTTAGCATTCTATTTAGCTGAATTTTGTAGGAAGGAGAATAACAACACAATCGAATCCATGCCTTTCCCTGACTATATAACTCATGGTAGGAATTCAAAACTAAATAAAGACCCCTTTCCCTTAAAAAATAGAATCTAGCTGGGATGTGATGGCACACATCTTTATCCCAGCATTCAGAAGTCAGACAGATGCAGATCTCTGAGTATGAGACCATCCTTATCTACAGACAGAGTTCCAGGACAGCCAGAACTACACAGATAAACCCTGTTTTGAAAAACAAACAAACAAAAAAACAAAACAAACAAACAAACAAAAAAAACCCTGTCTATCTGTCTATCTGTCTGTCTATCTACCTACCTACCTATCTCTGTATCTTTGTATCTATATCTATATCTCAATCTATCATCTACCTATCATCTATCTGTCAACTATCTACTATCTTTCTATCATCTTGTTTGTCTGTCTGCCTATCAGCTATCTATATATTTGTAATAGCGAGAACATAATTTGCAATTTCTGGTATTCTTTTGCATTTATTTTGTGATGAACCACTAAATCTGCAAAACATGCCTAGGTTAAAATACTTAACGTGTACATATGCTAATTATTAGATTTTTTAAAGAAATTAGAATAATAGTCTGAGCCAGAAATGAGACCCATGGAGAGCCTTATTTCTTAATTAAAACACATGAATCCTAAATATGCATTCTTGGCCAATCATGTCATCTCTAAGGATATGCCATAAAAATCAGAGTGCACCCATATATTCCAATTAATATTTCTATCTTGGCTGACTCACAGGGTAGGTTCAGAAAGCCAAATAATTCTAACCACCTCACATACACAGCATGAGAGATGGGGTTCACAGTTAACCATGGTAACATTCTAGTACAAAATACAAAATATCAGGTGTAGCTCCAAAGTAACACTGCGAATCACACACACACACACACACACACACACATACAAGGAGAGAAAGAGGGAGAGGGAAACACAGAGAGAACACAATGCTATTATACAATGATGTGTTTATGGATACAGGAAAATCACGTGGGTTATGAATGTCAGCTATTGCTTACAAATTCATGTGTGGCTTGTGTTATGATCCAATGAGTACATGAAGGCCATGAACCTGAAGGACAATGTGTTTAAAAGTGCTAACAAAGCTTAGGATGAATGAATTTAAGGATATTTCTGTGTACCAAATTGAGTCATTTATTTTATTTGTTTGGATAATACTTCTGAAATAAAAAAATTCATATGAGTTGAACATATCTCTCTTTTATCCAAATGTTCCACAACCAATTGAATTTCACCATATGTCAGGCCACTGGTGCCCAATTATCCTCTTAGGAACAGTCCCTTTAAACAAAGGCAGACAGATAATAGGAAGTGGGGGAAATTAGAAATTTCAGGAATTGAAGTATCTTTTAGCTGGGAGAAACACCTTTCAGGATACTATATGCTCTTAATTTGTCTCTTCCTCTGACTTGCTATTTTTCTTAAACATTGTTTAATACTTTTTTTTTTTAATCAGTTGACAAATTCTGTCCCATTGCTGCCTGGTATTTAGGTCTTTTGTTTGTTGTCAGATACTGAAGCATGTAGTTTTCTTTAATCATCTCTTTATGCTCTTAGTGGAGGTGTGGGGTGGTGGTGAGTAATTTATGTGTGGGAAGGAAAGGTGCACACATTCCAACCTCATGGTGTGGCGTATGGTGTTGTTGTGTTTACTTTGCATGTGGAATGCTTGCAATATGGATGTGATCTTTGTGCATGTATGTTTTGTTTGTATATACATGGTATATAGTGTTTATGTGTGGTATGTGTGTGTTCTCACCTTTTCAATATTCCAAATCTGGTTATTTATGCTACATTTCCATAACTACATGGAAACTTGGAAATTTTTTTAATGGCGGAAAAAGAATCCCTTGAAGAGAATGGCAAAGGGAATTTTTTTTAACCAAGCTTCTTTCTGGGACTCAGCACACCCTGAGCAAATCTGATGTCTAGGGTCATAAATACACGATATTAACCATTTTCTCAGTTGATTCTCATGTCCACTAATGTTTGGAGATGCGTGCTTTCAATAATTTCACAGCTCAATAAAAGCTCCGCTGTAGGTTAATGAGCAAATCTTAAATGGGGAGAATAAAGTGTCATTGTATTTGTTAGTCACACTTTGGTGGAAGCCAGAGGAAAAATACTGGCTAAATGAGCTTTTGGAATTGTGCCTGGCTTTTTATTAATTCCTGTCATTTTCCCCCCTACAATTGTGAAATATAAAAATGTGATGATCTGAACTGTGAGTCCATTATATGAACTGCATTTCTGAATACATGTGTGGAAAACCATCTCATAACTAGTGGAGAAATGTTTTATGTATTCACACATCCATTTATGCCTTTATGCTTATATTAATCACACATTAATTGTCCCATGCTTATGGAGCTATCATTATTTTAAATATGAGACTGAAAGGACAGGTAACATAAAACCTTTTCATATAGGGTCAAGCAAAAATCATAGCTAGTACATTGGAAAACGAATGTAGTCAGGATCATTTTATTTTATAAAATTATGAAAATCTTATAAAATTACAAAATTTAAGTTTAACAAGGCCATGTGAGATGACAACGGAGTATTACATTTGCTCAGCTTTTCAGGAAACTGTGAGAAGTTCCAGTCACGGCTGTGTGATGAGAGTTAACATTCCACATGTGAGAGATCAGCCTGAGCCTATAATGCAACCTTGTGCAGGAGAGATGGTCTCAGGAAATAGGTTAGCAAGCTTCCCCTCTCACGGTGCATGGGAATTCAGGCTAGAAGCTGAGCCTGGATGATCTGTGTGAGGGTGTTCTTTTGCTTATGTTTGAGATGGGTTAAGGACATTGAAGCTGTTTAGGGAGATAAATAGAATCTGCTGTCAAATGATGAAGTAGTATTGTGACACTAGGAACAAAAGTCAAATGGACAAAAATGTAGTTATGCTCTGCCCCCTATCACTGTAAGAGTGTTGTTTTGTGGCCTTGGAAGTATATAAGAAGTATCACTATCAGTTACATTATATAAATTTAAAGGATTAGACCAGGATTAGAATGCAAACAGCTGTAAATTCTAAGACAAGAAGTTTAATGTTATTTTAAAAGGAAATGGAGTAAAATGAAAACATGCATGAATGAACTGGAATTATTTAATAGGGAAGTAGTATGACTACAGGTCTTTTTCTTTTAAAATGATAGTTGTATTGTCATTCAGTATGTCTTATATTATTCCTTATGTTGATCTTTGGATGATGATAATGATGATGATGATTACTGAGCATAATTGCATTCTATTGATGTATGAAATAGTATATAGTACCAAAAATATACTATGAATAGTTTCCCAACATAACATCTGACTCACATACGCAAACTAAGGTAAGTACGTTCCGTAAAGTTTACAATTGTCTTTGCATTGTGTATAAAATCAAGTGACAGGACAAAACCAAGTTATGCTGAGATGGTAAAGCAATTAAATGATTACAATAAATAACATCACATAGGTTCATTTGGAAATAAGGTACTAACATTAAAATGGGAGGAAGAGATGATACAGGTATAGACACAGATCACAACACAACTACAGACATGAGTAGGCTTTATAGGGGTAATGGGCTTACAATATTGAGACTTTTAATTTATATTTATTTCTCTGTCCTTACTTAAGACTTAATATACACCAATACTTTTTAAGGTACTAAGAAAGTGGGATATCAGTTAGATTAATAACTAATAAATATATGTGTATGCATCTATCCCTTTAGCATTTCAACAGTTAGTTATGAGTCAAATGTAAAATTATCTCAATTAAACCTTAAAAGTTTTACGTTCTCTTATTAGAGAGGCCCCCTTTTAAGTGATAAAAAATCTTCTAGTAGAACTGGTCAAGTTTTATTTCCAAAGTTAATCCATATCTATTAGAATTGTTTCTCCTAAATTCTTTTTCTGTATCCAAATTGAATTTTGCAGTTGAAATGTTAGGTGTGCATTTGTCTTCATCTACAAAACCCTATATGATTTGCTTGTTCTAAAGACATGTATATTTCAGACATCTCTTAAAAGTAGAGACAATGTAAAGACAAACTTAATACTTGGGATAAGTTTTAACTAATACAGTATCCACTTTTATAATTTATCCCCAAAGACAACTCAACTTTTATTTTATTTCTTCTTATACTGTATAACATTTAACACCTTTTTTAAACCACAGTTTTAGAAAGAAAACTGTTTGAGAGGATCAAACTAAGTAAGACCTCCAATGAAATCTGGCACTACTTGCCTGTGATCCCAGAACATGGCAAGTTATGGCAAGAGAAGAGAGAATTTAAGGACAAGCTTGGCTCTAAAAGGAGAGGCTAATTCAAAGTAGAAAGAGGGATTGAAAGCAAGATGCTCATGCCCTTGTCCCTCCTATTACCTTACACATAAGGCAAAGAGATAGGAAGACAAGGTCCTGATGTTGGGGCAGGAGAACAGGGCTGTGCTTGCCGTCACATGACACATTCTAGAGAGCCATTCTCAAAGACTTCAGTCTCCCTAGTGAATTTTTCAATGGCCCCAGTCTCCCAATACATTTTAATATTATGATTGCCTGTGGCTTCACAATCTGAATGAAAGGGTGATGTTTGGTTTGGTGGAAATAGGGCCTTACCAAGCTGCTATGTTGCTCTGGAACCTTGAGGCTCAAGTCATCCTCCCACTGATGCCTTCCAACTAGCTGGAACTATGCACATACCAGTAAGCTTGGCTAGGAGGTCTTTATATCACGCGATCATCTGATGTTTACAAAGTAAAGCTGAAGTAACTGGTTTATATAAAAGGGGATGTGTTGGAAGAATAAAGAACAGATCCACAGAGAGAGATGTGCTTTGACAGAATTAGAAGTTATCATAAGAGTACTCCGCTCAAAGCAGAAGATGAGATGAAGTACTGTCTTTAATTGTCTACAAGAAGGACTCAGGACAAACCATTTTCCATCTTTATCTGACTGCTTAAAATTTAAATATGGAATAAGGCAAATTTAACTTGGTGTAATCTTGGTCATGTATCCATCCAGCCTGAGCTCAGGAAAGTGCATTTTCTCCAGTGGCAGCCACAACAAACTCCAGAAAAGTGGGCATAAAGGAAAGTTCACTAACGGCCAAGAAAATGAATAATTTCATTCCAGAATGGTGATGAAATTCTGGGAAGTAAAAGCTTGTCTATGAAGTTATGCAATGTAAACCAATGAATATGTTTTGGGTTTGTTTTGTTTTTAATCATAGCACCCCTCCCTAGAAATGCATAATTTATACTTAACAGTTAGCAAACAGCCAGAGATTACATGTTAGAGTCACAATTGTTCCTGACATAGGCACAACATATGATGTAGTTATAAAAACCATGGAGGAAAGGCAAAGGCTAATTTACAGTAATAAGTGTCAAAGTGATAATAAAATTTTATACTAAACTCATACCATTGGATTAAAAAATATAAAGGAAGAGAAACATTCAGCTTTAGGCAATACCCTCCTACTATTTCCCTTCATGGCATTGCTTGGTGAATAGCTTCATGTCTTTCTTTTGTGGCTGAGAATCCCAGGTACATCACAGCTGCCTGGCCCAGCCCCTCCTGCTTTCAATAGTGGGCTTTGGATTTTGTCCTGGACAGCTCACAGCCCTCCAGATGGGTCTGGGAAAGATGCCATGAGCCTCACTTACTATCCCAACACGATTTTATGGCCTCATGTTGGAGAACGGTACTACGCTAGTGAGCCTGGATGACACTTTTAGTCAAAATAATGGCATACTGCACTGTCTTCATAGCCTGTCCATTTGGGAGGGAAAAAAATAATCCCTGCTTGTTTTCTTAAAACGTGGGGGCTGAGTGACTGCTGCAGCTCCTGCAGTGGACACTCAACGTTAATGAGCGGTCGCCTATGGTGACCTATTCAGAATAGAAGACTCACAGTGTGAGTCATTCTGTTTAAGTGGGCTAAATGATTGGACATCACTCACAGGAGTTTAAAGGTCTGAAGAGACGGCAAAATATTATTAATTTAATATCTCTTTAATGCTAAAGAAGTATGGCCATAGGGACCCTTTGACAATTTCTTGGGCTACCAGAATACCTAATTGGAGATTAATCTCAAATAACTCCTTAATACCATCCAGAAGTTTAAATAAAGCCCAAACAAGAAATTGTCAGTTCAGTCGTATCATTTACAGCTCATACTATGGATAATTGTTTAATTCAGAACAGTAACTAGGGGAGGGGGTGGCGAAGTCTTTCCATTTTATTCTGTTTCTGCCAATCAAATACACTGCTAGTTAGATGCTAAAATTAGGAAATGGAGATGGGCAGTAGTGGCACACACCTTTAATCCCAACACTTGGGAGGCAGAGAAAGGTGGATTTCTGAGTTTGAGGCTGGCCTGGTTTACAGAGTGAGTTCCAGGACAGCCAGAGCTATACAGAGAAACTCTGTCTTGAATTGTTTCTCAAAACAAAACAAAAACAAATAATAAAAAGAAAGAAAGAAAATGGCAATGCTTAACTCTTGGATTTGCTTCTTCAGATACTATCTGAGATGATGCTTCAGGTTTCATGTTAATCATCATCCCCAAGGGGTGCTCTTCTCCCACACTAGGGCTTCTTTTAATAAAAACTGAAATTATCAATCATCCTTCCTAGCTATAGTACTGGTATTCATCTCGCTTAGTAATCTTTCTAAATGGAAAATAAGCAAATGCTCACCTCCTCCCTTTAAACAATGAATGAATGAATGAATGAATGAATGAATGAATGAATGAAATAAAAATATACTGGATCCTGGAATTTACATCTGAGGAGAATATTATATATTTACTCTTGCTTTACTACTATAGTCTCACTGTAACAGAGTTTTGGAAGAATTAAATAGATGCTGGCACCTCCATCATTTTCAGGCCTTGGATAAGTTGTGCATTTGGTCATGTGCTTCTAGCCTGTCAGGGCCTGTCAGTGGGCAACAATAAGGATTGTATAGGACATATATACAAATGAAGGTTTCAGATACTGACTTTCTTCATATTTCTTTTCCATAATTTCTTTTCTCAGCAGTGTCTCAATGCCCCTTGCTTTACATCTGTCTAGTCCAAGGGATATTGTCCTTGGATTGTGGAAGAAAAGAGTCTCTAGATAAGAGAAGGGCACTCTAGCTGTACAGAGGAATGTCATGAAGATAAAGAATCTGATTTATTGCTTTTATGGATTAATTGTATTTTCTCTTTTGCCTTATCAGTACATGGACCCTTTTTTGGCCAGTGTGAAAACTTCAAAGGTAACACACCCCAGCCCCTGCTGGACCACATTCCCAGAGACCCACTCCAGACTTATTGAAGTCTTGGCAAACATCTTTTTCTCTTTATCACTATAGACTTAACATGCCTATTTCCTTTAGGTATACCTCCTATGAGAAACAGATATTTTGCAGTCATCAATTCTTAATATTCCTGTCAACTAATTGTAATTTACAGTGTGGCACTATTACTTTCAGCCTGATGGAAACTGATTTCAGTTTTATCTTGGCTATTTTGTCTCAAAATAATTCCAACATATTTATAGTGAACTCTCTAGAAAACTCTTCATTAAAATCCCCATTGAAGGGTGATGGTTGAGTGGTTAAAGCCATGGCCATTCAGATATTTCAGGCTGTGCTTAACTCCCTAGAAGGCACATAAAACTATGCACAGTAACACATAGCTATAATCCCAATGATCTTACAGCAAGAAGAGAGGCACAGACAGAAGAATCTCAGAAGTCTGTGGGCCACTTAACCTGTCTATGTACAGCAGAAAAGGCATGGAGGGCCTTTCTCAAACAAGAATGAAGGTAAGGACCAATACTTGAGGTTGTTTCATGGCCTTCACACATGTGTGGTGAGACACAAATACATATCACACACATACATGCAAAAGCAAACTTTCTAAAATGCATATTTGATTCCTTGTAAACTATTAATTACCTTAATGTAAGGTATTCTAATTGAAATAGTTATAGTTTTGAAACCTGATTTCCAATTTTACTGAGGTAAGGTGGCTGAAATTGAATGTGTAAGATATAACTGACAACTCTACCTAATGTAAGTCAGTTGACAGAGCCATCTGCAGTTATGGTTATAACCACACATAATTTTTGTGTGTACATTTGTGTTAAAATATTTATAGCCTACATGCACAGCAAAATTTCAAGAATATCCAAGTTTTGCTAACTGTAATTTATACTATCTATTGAAATCCCCAAATCACTTATTTAACAGTTGAAAGTCTTTATTCTTTGACCAGTACTCACGAATCCCTCTACTCCTGTCTATTAACATTCTGCCTTATGCTCCTCTGAGTTTGTGTATCTCAGTTACTATATTCAATATCATCTGGTTCCATCCATGTTATTGGGCATGTCAGGATTTCTTTCATGTTCATATTATACCATATGATATGAGTAATTTTCGGTACCATTGTATGTACAATGCCTATATGTATTCACATGCCCTTGGAAAAATGACTATTAAAAATGGCACGTTAACACAACACATGGGACGAAGGTCCCTTGGAGGTAGCCTACAACATACTGGAGGATTACTGTAGTAAGAAAAGAGTGGAATTAGACAGATACCAAATACCAAAATTAAATCAGGACCAAATAGATCATCTAAACAGTCCCATAACCCCTAAAGAAATAGAAGGGGTCATAGAAAGCCTTCCAACCAAAAAAAGCACAGGACTAGGTGGCATCAGTGCATAATTCTATCAGACCTTCAAAGAAGACCTAACACCAATACTCTTCAAACTATTCCACAAAATAGAAACAGAAGGAACACTACCCAATTACTTTTATGAAGCCATAATTATGCTGATACTAAAACCACACAAAGATCCAACAAAGAAAGAGAACTTCAGGCCAATTTCCCTTATGAACATCAATGCAAAATACTCAATGAAATTCTTGCCAACCAAATTCAAGAACACATAAAAATGATCATCCACCATGATCAAGTAGGCTTTATTCCAGGAATGCAGGGTTAGTTCAATATATGGAAACCCATAAATGCAATCTACTACATAAACAAATTCAAAGAAAAAAAAACACATGGTCATTTCATTGGATGCTGAAAAAGCATTTGACAAAATTCAGCATCCTTTCATGCTTAAAGTCTTGGAAAGAACAGGAATTCAAGGCCCATCCCTAAACATAGTAAAAGCAATATACAGCAAACCGGTAGCCAGCATCAAACTAAATGGAGAGAAACTTGAAGCAATCCCACTAAAATCAGGGACAAGACAGGGCTGCCTCCTTTCTCCTTATCTTTTCAATATTGTACTTGAGGTACTAGCTCAGGCAATTAGACAACATAAGGAGGTCAAAGGGATACAAATTGGAAAGGAAGAAGTCAAACTATCATTATTTGCAGATGACATGATAGTCTACATAAGTGACCCAAAAAACTCCACTAGAGAACTTCTACAGCTGATAAACAATTTCTACAAAGTGGCTGGTTATAAAATCAACTCAAGCAAATCAGTAGTCTTCCTATACTCAAAGGATAAGCAGGCTGAGAAAGAAATTAGGGAAATGACACCCTTCACAATAGCCACAAACAGTATAAAGTACCTTGGGGTGACTCTTACCAAACCTGTGAAAGATCTGTATGACAAGAACTTCAAGACTCTGAAGAAGGAAATAGAAGAAGACCTCAAAAAAAGGAAAAACCTCCCATGCTCATGGATCAGCAGGATTAATATAGTTAAAATGGCTATTTTGCCAAAAGCAATATACAGATTCAACGCAATTCCCATCAAAATCCCAACTCAATTCTTCATAGAGTTAGAAAGAGCAATTCTCAAACTCATCTGGAATAACAAAAAACCCAGGATAGCTAAAACTATTCTCAACAACAAAAGAAATTCTGGGGGAATCAGTATCCCTGACCTCAAGCAATACTTCAGAGCAATAGTGTTAAAAACTGCATGGTATTGGTACAGTGACAGGCAGGAGGATCAATGGAACAGGATTGAAGATCCAGAAATGAACCCACACACCTATGGCCACTTGATCCTCAACAAAAAGGCTGAAAACATCCAATGGAAAAAAGATCGCCTTTTTGACAAATGGTGCTGGTTCAGCTGGAGGTCAGCATGCAGAAGAATGCGAATTAATCCATCCTTGTCTCCTTGTACTAAGCTCAACTCCAAATGGATCAAGGACCTCCACATAAAGCCAGATACTCTGAAGCTAATAGAAAAGAAACTGGGGAAGACCCTTGAGGACATCGGTACAGGGAGAAAGTTCCTGAACAGAACACCAATAGCATATGCTCTAAGATCAAGAATTGACAAATGGGACCTCATAAAATTACAAAGTTTCTGTAAACCAAAGGACACCATCGAAAAGGACAAATCGGCAACCAACAAATTGGGAAAAGATCTTCACCAACCCTACATCAGATAGAAGGCTAATATCCAATATATACAAAGAACTCAAGAAGTTAGACCCCAGAAAACCAAATAACCCTATTAATAATGGGGTACAGAGTTAAACAAAGAATTCTCACCTGAAGAACATCGGATGGCAGAGAAACATCTTAAAAAATGGTCAACTTCATTAGTCATCAGGGAAATGCAAATCAAAACAACCCTGAGATTTCAACTTACACTAGTCAGAATGGCTAAGATTAAAAACTCAGGAGATAACAGGGGTTGGCGAGGATGTGGAGATAGAGGAACACTCCTCCACTGCTGGTGGGGTTGCAAATTGGTACAACCACTCTGGAAATCAGTCTGGCAGTTCCTCAGAAAAATGGGCATGTCACTTCTGAAAGATCCTGCTATACGACTCCTGGGCATATACCCAGAGGATTCCCCAGCATGTAATAAGGATAAATGCTCCACTATGTTCATAGCAGCTCTATTTATAATAGCCAGAAGCTGGAAAGAACCCAGGTATCCCTCAACAGAAGAATGGATGCAAAAAAATGTGATATATATACACAATGGAGTACTATTCAGCCATTAGAAACTATGAATTCATGAAATTCTTAGGCAAATGGATGGAGCTGGAGAACATCATACTAAGTGAGGTAACCCAGTCTCAAAAGATCAATCATGGTATGCACTCACTATTAAGTGAAAACAGGAATACCCAAAACATAATCCACACATCAAATGAGGTACAAGAAGAACAGAGGAGTGGCCCCTGGTTCTGGAAAGACTCAGGGTATCAGTATAAGGCAAAATCAGAACAGGTAAGTGGGAAGGGGTGGGTGTGAGAACAGGGGGAGAGAAGGGGGCTTATGTGACTTTCAGGGAGTGGGGGACCAGAAAATGGGAAATCATTTGAAATGTAAATAAAAAATATATCGAATAAAATAAAAATACATAAAAAAGTGTGGAATAATAAAAATGAGAAAGAACTCCAAATTGTTGTTCTCAATGGGCAACTTTAGTCTCAACCAACCTGAAGTATAATACCCTTTGGAACCTCTGGTAAAGGACTTGCAGAAGCTGACAAGATAGTTTAGTGGATAAAGTGTTTTTCCAACAAACAGGAGGACCAGAGATCTGAGCCCCCAATCCAAATCCAAAGGATTAGTGATAGCCAATAGTCCCAGACATAGGAGGTAGAAACAAAGGATCCTCAGGGCAAGGTGTGCTACACTAGGCAGAACTGATCAGCCAGAACTGACTAGCCATAATTGATTAGGTACTTACTCTATGTGAGAATATACCTCAATAAATAAAGTAGAGAGAAATCATGGAAATTATCAGATATCAACTTCATGCCTTAACATAGCTGCCCATGCTTTATGTAAACCTCTCCTGGACACTTACCTATCCCAAGGAGAGCACACACACATACCCATCCTCATATATACTACATGCAAGTGTACATGCAAAACAAAAATTGTTTGCAAAGGCATAGTTTCATGCTTAAATTCAACCTGCCTATTTTCTACTTTCTTTAATAATTGCTGTTGTTGTTGTTATTGATGATGATGATTAATTTCATGGATAGAGGTGTGCGCACCATGCTATGTGTATGCAAAGTCAGAGAAGAGCCTTACAGAGTCATCTCTTTTATCTACTGTTCCATGGGTTGCAGGAAATGAACTGAGGTCATCGTGCCTGCAAGACAAGCCTCTTACATCCAGAACCATTTCATCACCTCAAGGGCTTTAAATTTAACTTCTACAAAATGTTCTATTTTCAAATAAACCAAATGCAGGAAAATAAGCAATGTCAAGCCCTGAGAATGGGCCTACTCATTTTATTTTATTTTTGACACCTACAAGTCCTTGATTCCTTGCTAACCCCCCAGGAGGCCAGTTCTACCCCCAAAGAGAAGTTGTCATAGTGGGACAAGGAAACAAAAAGGTGTTAAATTCCTGGCGCACAGATATAGCAACAATAAAATATTTATAGATCCAAGACAAAAAAACTGTCAAGAATATTTGCTATGATATCTGTTTTATCTAAGATACCTTTAAGATGGTAAGGGAGCCAAAAGGACACAGGGTGTTCTATCTAGTCTAAAACACTGCAGACGGTTTTACAAATAAGCTCTTTGGGGACAAGCTAGTTTACTTCAACAAGTTAGAGGCACTCCATGAAATCTGAGACAGGAAGCTTCTCTTTGTTTTCTCACAGAATAAAAGATGGTGAAATTCTGACACGAAGAGTTCTCAGACAGAGAGGGATACCAGACTTGTTGCAAATAGGCTAGAGAAAGATGTCTGTCCTTATGGATAGAGAATGGGTGTGGAAGAGAAGTTGAAATAGAGCTTGCAGCCTCACTCTTGGCAAATTGCTGGCTATGCAAGCGAGACAACCTGACTTGGGATGGATATCCAGCACTCAGGTTAAATAGAAGAAAGCCAAACATAGCTGTGGGCATGTGTAGCTATCTACAGTAATGCAGTTGTATAGACAGGAAGATCCCTGTAATCAACTGACCAGTCAGTCCATTGTACTGGATGAGGGCCAGGTTCAATGAGGAGTAAACAATTAAACAAACAAATAAATAGAAATAAGATGGAGAGTGACATCAAAGGACACACTGTGTTAGCTTCTAATCTCTACACCTCATGACAGAAAATATATGCACACCTTCAGATATGTACCCACACACAAAAATATGTTAACACACATTTATCACTCACCTTTGTATCCCCCCACACTAACACATACAAGGGTTGAAAAACGATGGACATGACATTCATGAAGTCACACAAACCACAAATCATGGTGGTACCCAATTAAATATCATCTAATCCTACAAAAAGGATAGATGTGCGAGGTTAACTAGGACTTAGTAGCTAGACCCGAGGTAGTAGAACAACCCGAAGTACAAACTACTGATCAAAAAGAAAATATTATATTTGAATTATCATCTGCAGCATCTCCAGTTAATATTTTTGTGATAGAGTAGCCTGTTATCTTTGTCCAGGAGAACTCTCTGAACCAAATACTTTCTGAAATATCTCTGACTGTTTTACTAAATAATATTCCGAAAGCAAAATGAACAAATCACTAAGGACAACCCCTGTCCTCTGGTAGATTCTGCATAAGTGATCTCAGTTAGCTTCCTTTCATCAAGATTTTTACCAATTAATTCATAAATATTAGCATTTCATTAACTGCACCAATATTAACATTTCATGTCAGTGGGGACTTTAAAGCAAATTTCTAATTACTTTCCAAAAGTAAAACAAGGAAAAGGTTTTTTAATAATGCTGGTATTAGCAGGCTCTAGAATTAGTTTTTTCTTGAGTACACATACATTCTAGTATAAAAATCTCCTGCTCTGGATTTAAATGACCAAATTCAGGGTACATTATGAATAACATATTCCGAGTACCATTAATTGGCTAGTGAATTTCAGTGATTAGTATGACTTGAAGCAGCAATGCCTGTACATTATATATGATTTTTATTAATCATGAAAAATTAAATGCAAGGTAAGCAAAATATTTTCTGTATGGCAATTTAAGTAATGAACAGTCCAAATGCATACCCAATAGTGTTTTTGGGTATTGGTGCTTCTGGTAAAAATATTATTATATCATGGAAATTATGTTTCCATGATATAATAAATCAACAGCAGACAACAGAGTAAGAGATACTTCTGCTCTTGGGACTCTTTTCTGCCTCTTAAGTTGCCTTGTCCAACATAAATATGAAGGCTTTTGCTTGGTCTGCTTGTATCTTGTTCTGTTGGGATTGTTTGTTGTCTCTTGGAGACCTACTCTTTTCTGAAGAAAAATAGAGAGGGGTCATGGATCTGGGGGAGTGGAGAGAGAGGAGGGGTGTTGGGAGAAGTGGAGTGAAAAGAAATTGTGTCTGGAACATATTATATGAGAGAAGAATCTATTTTCAATGAAAGCAAACAACAAACAAATAAATAAATGCCCAGAAGTTCTCTGAGGATACAAACCTTTTTATTTTTTATTTTAGTCACATGACCTGTATACTTACAATTTGGTTTCTTCACTCTTAACAGCAATAGCTATTTGTAACTTAATTTTTCTGTATATGTAAAATATTATTATCCCAGAACACATTTGACTAATAAAACAATATTTTATGTTTTAATAATTTTATAGTAGATTCTTGGTAGGAAATTTGGAAGCAATGAGATTAGAGCTTATACTGGCATAAATAGCTTTATGTCTCTTTAGTCAGACCCACATTAAATTTTATGAGAATCCCTAAATAACTTGATTTCTTTTGAAGAACAAAAGAAAAACTATTTCATTAGACCTGCACTATATCCTAATTCTGATTCATTCTTAGATGACCATGAATTGTCCTCTGTTTGGGGAATAATTCTTCTCAAATTTTCAATTTGCTCATGATGGGGTAATTATTTTTTCTGAAAAATTTTAGAGGGTTAAAATTCTTTGTAAATTCCCCCTTCCTCTATTGACCCTGACATTTGCCTAGTCCTTCGTTGCATCTGAGGTTTCCCCCGTGAATTGTCTTGGGCATATGCTATGATGTTCTTATAATGCTTAACTGTTGAAATCTCATTAATCCACACATCAAATGAGGTACAAGAAGAAAGGAAGAGTGGCCCCTTGTTCTGGAAAGACTCAATGAAGCAGTATTCAGCAAAACCAGAACGGGGAAGTGGGAAGGGGTGGGTGGGAGGACAGGGGGAGAGAAGGGGGCTTACGGGACTCTTTGGGAGTGGGGAAATCACTTGAAATGTAAATAAAAAATATATCGAATAAAAAAAGATTCAAAAAAAAATAAAAAAAATAAAAATAAAATAAATAAATAAATAAATAAATAAATAAATAAATAAATAAGGCTTCTATGAAAAAAAAAAGTAAAATTTCAATTCTAGGAAACTTTCTGTAGTATTTTACCTGGTTTACACACTCCTGCTTTTATCTCAAATGGCCTTTCATTCTTTAGATTGTCAATGTTGAACATATCTGCATTATAGTATGTGTGTGTGTGTGTGTGTGTGTGAATTTTATTCTATTTTTGCCCACCTCTCAGAACTCAAAACAGGGGTGTGTCTGTTTTGTTCCATTGTTGGGGAGAGAGAAATGTTTTGCCCATAATTGGAACTTAGTAAGTAAACAGAAGGTGATTATTGGGACTTTGTAAATATGTTACAGAGGGTGATTAAATGACTAAACAAACACAAGAACTTGCTTGTGGGACCTTGAAAGGTAGCCTTCTCCCCTGTTGAGCTAAGGCTTGAAAACCTGGTGATCCTGATTCCTGGACACAAGGCCCCTGTCATTAGCCATAGCTCCCCATAGATCTGTGGTCTTCAGTCATGTAAGGGTAATGCCCCAAGCCCCTCCACAGGTAGAGGATGTGATCTGTGGTCACGTAGGCTCAAGATAGATCTTCATTTTAATGAGGCAACTAAAGGCCTGGAGGACTTAGCCAATAAACTTTCCCAGACACTCTTCCCTACAAAAGGTATTTAACCTCAGGCCCACCCTGAGAAGGGGGATATAGCTTTATCATCCATTTTCCACCATGACAATAAATGTCTTAAATACAGGGACGGGCTCTTTTCATTGGGATCTGCTGTGGGGGCGCCATTGAGAACACCTTTGCCTATAGAGTCTTCTAATCTCCTGTAGAAGGGGCCTCTCTGTGCTCCCAGCCATGGCTGCCACCAAGCCCAAGCTCAAGTCTGCCACCACTGTCAAGCCAAGGACTATCACTGCAAGAGCAGCCAGAGTTCCCCCTCTCTTTTCCCTCTTAACCCCGACTAGATCCAGCTCGCAGACCCCCACTTCATTCTCAGCTCTTCCCTGGCATCCAGCAGCACCTGGGTACCTGAGATCCTGAGGAACAGATGGCCCTGATCTTCTAGCAGGCCTGGGGACCCCCGAGCCAGGTCTGGCTGTCCCGTGCCTCAGATGGTACTTCCCCACCTCCAGAGGAGTGTTCCGAGGCTACCCTACAGACTGACACCCATGTAGGGTAAGCTTGTTGGTCAACTTCCCATGTCCTGCCTCTCTGAGTCGAAGAGCCCTTGGAGAAGTATATGGGGACCCTATAACCATACACCTGCTTACTGGAAGATTTGACTTATTATACCCTAAAGCACCTGGCAGAACATGACTTAAAACAACACCTAGATACTGGCTGTTCAAAGACATCTTCCATAGTATTCCAAATCTTCTACAATGTACAAATACATTTTATACATACATACAGAAAATCACAAAATGGGGATAATAACTCATGCCTTTAAGCCCAGCACTCTGCAATCAGAGCGCTTGAGGCCAGCCTGGTCTACATAGCAATTCTACATGATAAGAATCTGACATAATAATTTTATCTAATTGGGGCTGGAAAGTCAGCTCACACCTTAATAGTGTGTGCGGTTCTTGCTCCCCTACAGAGGACCCCGTTTGAATATTGTCAAAGACACACACACACACACACACACACACACACACGTACACACACAATTAAATATATAAAATGTCTTTTATTAAATAAAATATCAGAAATAATTATCATAAAACTTTTAAACAGTGCTTAAAGGAATATATACACATATATATGTATATATGTATATATGTGTGTATACATATACCTCATATTTCTATTCAGACCTGTTATGCATTACAGAGCTTGAGAATCATTTCTGCTCCCTCAAAATCTAAATATTGATTTCTTGAGAAGATGCAGATCTGCAGATGTACATCTGGTAAAGTTTTTAAACTTTAAGATTTTCATGGCAGTTTATCAAATTGCAGCAAGAAAGAAGTCAAGAAATTTATAAACATAGCCTGGGCAAATGCTGCAAATCCAACACCTCATCATTTTTTTTCCTATTAATTATTCTAGACTTTTTTTTTTTGAGTGTGAAGAGGTAGAGATGAAAATGCAGAAAGGCCATCCAGAGACTGCCTCCTTTGGAACGGCGTCTTAGGAAGAGCCAGTAACTGCCATCCTGATTGACTGAGAGCAACAGAAAATCCCTGAGGCCTTCTGGTTCAGTTGGGATTGTAATGATAGACTAGCAATATAAAAACCTGCCAGAACACTAGCTTCAGCTGTATGACAATGCCCTCCCCAAGAAGATAAGATGCTGTGTGGATGAATATAGATTGGAAATGTGGATCCTGTCAGCAGCAGTGATTTCACTCAGTAAGCCTATACACTAGGAGGATGCTGTGTCTGCTCAGGGTGAGGACTCCAGCAATGTGTGAAAAATTCCTTTTCGCAGCTGGAAACACTCATGTGTCTAGATGGAGGAGTGGGAAGTTGGAGGGGAGGTGGCGGTCAATCATCACGTTGCAGCCCAGAGAAACAGAAATTTATAAGCTTGTCCTTATTAGAGAAGAAAGGGTTTGTCTTGGCCTAATCCTAAGGCATGAGGAAGGCTTCACACAATGCTCAAAAATCAACCCTCTGCCTAGGATTCTGGGAGCCCTCTCCGACTGTACCCTGATGCCATAGCAATCAATTTTCCTCTCCTCCACAGAGATCACTTGGTTGTCATCATTTTCATTATTTCCAAGACCGAATCTCTCCTTTTGACATTCGTGAGGAGAAAATTTTACTCTCTTAAAGTGCAGAGTGGATGAAATCCTTCCTTTTAAACTCTTCTCCAAATCAGAGACTTGAAAGTAAAACAGAAATTTCTATACAATATGGCGACAGTGATGAAAAACTCTGACTTTGGAACTAGAGAATGGTGACTAGTTACATCCTAGCTAAGAGGTCTTACATCTCCACAATCCTCTAGACATCACATAGACTTAATGATATAAATAGTATAAAAATAGAAACATGGACCCTCTCTGTAAATATTAAATGATTGCACTATTATTACCATGAACACAATGACACAATGGGGACATCACAACCACCTTCCAGTAGTATGCATAGATCTTTTGTTCAATGTACTTTGTATAGTATCAAGCTGAAGGATGTCAATTGTTAAGCTTTTTTTTTTAAGAGAATGAGCCAGACATAGTGTAAAAGTTCATCTGAAAATTTCTCAGCAAAATGGGAATGCATACATTTGGACCTTCACCCTAGAGAAAAGGTGGGGGAAAGTCCTTTCCGTGACATGACTGTGAAGATGTTCTGACATTTGGAATGAGAATGAAATATTTTTCACTAAAAATTAAACTGTCATTGGACTCTGTACCTGTGGGACATGTGTAATTCAGTTCTAGCAATTCAATGGTAATTGTTAGTCCTTCTACAATATAAATGAAATCTTTTGCATTTTATCTTGCCAGTGGAATGGATGGCTTCTTTTCTTACTGAATAACAGAATACTAATATTGCATGGGCTGTCAATCTTGGTTGATATGTATTTGTTGATAGTGTATGAATATTATGGCATTCTGACATTAACTAAATTGTATCTACATTATCTATACAGTTTGTAATTCTTCTTCATTTACTTCCTGATTTTATAACAGTAAAGTGGCTGAATATTGAACTTTGGTTGTATTTAAGTCCCAGTGGTTCTCAATCTGTGGTCTGTGACCTCTTTGTCAACCATCCATCTTAAAAAGTATTTACATTATGATGCATAGAAGTAGAAAATTGGAGTTATGAAGCAATGATAAAAATAATTGTAGGGTTGGGATTACCACAGCATGAGAAACTATATTAAAGGAAGGTTGAGAACAACTGGTCAAGGGTAAGTGATTCTAAATAATCATATTTCTGTTAGAGATTTAAGGAAGACTATTGTCATTTAGTCACATTTTCTTATTACAATATTTTTTTACTGATTATAGATGATTTTTCTCATACCCTATGTTGGGATTATAGTTTTCCCTCCCCATACTACTCCCAGTTCCTCTTTAACTCCTCTACTGTTGTGATCTACTTCCCGTGCCTCTCAGTAGAAAACAACAGGCTTGTTTCTAAGAGATAACAACCAAACATGACAAAATACACATTTTGGTTTCATTTTCCTTTGTTTTCTATATAAAATCTTTCTGAAACCCCTAAACTTTAGACAATTAAGAATTAAATACTTTAGTATTGTTTTATATAAAATATGCTTAACAAAAAAGTAAGCAATTCATTTTAGAGAAAAAAGATTTTAGTTTGTTTTTTCCTATTAATTAGGTGTGCAAGTTCAGAAAAAGAAGGATGACATGCTCTTTTTGAACATACTGATTCATTCATTCATTGATTTTATTATAGGAAAGAGTCTCACCATGTATCACTGGTTGGCCCAGAATTTTCTATATAGAATAAACTTGCTTTGTTTTCACAGTAGTCATCCTGCTTTCATTTTTGAGTGATACTGTTGAGCGTTTTCCTCAGTGCATGCATCCAAGATGCACTGTCTTTTATATAGTTATATTGCTTATCTTTGGATTTTACAAACACTAAAACATAACTCTGACCAACAAGATAATGTTATGAACTACTAAATCCACAGAAAGTATCTTGGGGCATGGCTGGGTGAAGTACAGATCTAAATTATAAGAATGCTTCTTAAACTGCAATGTGTTTATAAAGGAATCACCCAGAGATCTTATGAAAGTATATATTTGAGGTCTTGTGTCTGGGAAGGAGGTTCTTCAATTGTAAGATCTCATAGATGTTGATGATGGTTGATGAGAAGCAAGAACTTAGACCACTCAGGGCAAGAGTGCATGATCTTGAGGATGACTATGGACACACCAAAATATATGGCCAAAGAGAACAATGAATAGGACAAAATTCTACAAATTACAGAGAATAACAAGAACTCAAATAAGAAATATAGCCATTCCTGGAAGAAATGGAATTTTCAATAGATTATGGGCTGCTCAAACAGAGCCAAATGGTGCTAAAAATCAAAGCATGGAAAAAGAAATGAAGCCCCTATATAGTAAGTGACTAAAAGAATGGAACCAGTTTCCTGGTAGTCTTTTCTCAAATAAATGTATTGTGACTATTTTCTCATGCCATTTCTCAAATACTGTTGAGTACATGTCTTCAATTTTATGAAAACCAATGCTTAATATTTTTGATATTGGCAGAGTATTCTCTGCCCCACCTAAGAAATTCCAGCGTTCCTGCTTATCCTATGATTACAAAGTAATATTTTTTACTTTTTACTAATGTCATAGTTTACATATCTTTTCTTTTTAGTATATTATCTATTTAGCATTTATGAATTTGTATTAAGTAGTAGTTTCATATCACTTAATGAGAATAATTTTTAAAACTCCATGAAAATGCAAAAATATTTGAATAACTCACAATAAAAAAGTAAAGTCAAGCAAGGTGATCATCAGCCTCATTCATGGAATATAAAAACTAAAAACACAATAGGTCACTATTGGTGTCATCTGTGTTTAGATCTTGTAATATCAAAGCAGAAATATTACAAGCCCCAAAAATAGGCAAGGAGGTACATACAACTGTGGAAAGCTAACAGCAAAAGAATAAGTCTTCCTCAGGAAGAAGAGCTCCCAAATTGATTTTTCAATGTCGACTGGTCATCCCTGAACAAACATATGTATATGTATATACACTGATATACATATATTTATGTATATTTCAAACTGGTTAGTTTTCAAAAATATGTATATGTATATACGTTGATGATATATTAACATCAACGGACTCAAGTTTATATATATAAACTTGTTAAGTTCCAAAATTACTTTATATGGACTTAACAGGTTGTTTATATATTTAGACACATGGCCTTTTATCTCTATATCTCTATCTATATCTCTATATACCAGGAATTAAAAAATAGAAAGTATAAATTGAAGGAGAGTAGTGGTTTTTGAGTGAGAACTTGGAAATAGTTGAAGTGAGGAAAAAGAAGAGGGAAATTATATAACTATATTTTGATTACAAAAATAATAATTAAAACACAACAGGATAGGGTTACACACTTGCTAGAACTGTTAGAACTAAAGTGGTTGAAGGTATCCAGTGTTAGCAAGAATATTCAGTAGGTAGAATATCTATACTCTATGTTTGGAATACAGAGAAGTTGGGTAAGATGCTTCTCACAGAGTTGAACACATATCACCCTATTTAGAATTTCCATTTCTAGGTATTTATACAGGAGAAACTGAAGCATCTTCACCAAGGAAACCAGGATTTCTCATAGCAATTTTACTAGCATTCATCCCAAACTGTAAATAACACAAGCACCCTTAAAGAAGGCAATGGACTCATACATTCAAGTACTTTGATTAAATGGGGCACACTCAGCAGTGAAAAGAAACTGACTCCTACTATGGATAACAACTTGGATGAAAGTAAAAACCATTACATTGAGTGAAGCACATAAGATGGAGAAGAATCCACATGTGTGATTTCATTTACTTGGCTTGTACAAGCAGACCTTTCACCATACACCTAGACAGTCCTGGCTGAAGCAACGTTGCTCTTTACATTAGAGACTCAGCATTGCTCACACATATATTGCTGCTTAGGTACCACATACTAACCAATTGCACCACAGGAAGACACTAATTCTTTTTCTTAGAGGATGAATTGGAATGTACTGTAATTATATACATATAGTATTATCTATGTAATTAAGTGTTCTATAGTGTATTCATAGTTTCTACATTCCATAAACTATACATTTCTTTAGTATGCATATGATGTGGGAATTTCTAGTTTCTTTGGAGAGTTACTCATGTCAAATGATGTTTGCTGGGGCACATATGTGGAAAGGATGATCTGCTAAAGCAGACACAGGTGAAAAGATGTTTTGACATAGCAGACATGTAAAAAGACACTTGATGAAGCAGTGTAAATATGACCCCACAGACAGTGGGAGGAGAGCACTAAGCTTTGGTTTGTTCCATGTCGTTATTCTTCAATAAGAAGATTCATGTATTGATTCACCTTGCATAGCATTGTTGAGCTAAACTTGTATTAATGCTGACATTGAGAGGAACTTATCCAAGAGTACTCATGAGGTTCCTAGAGCAAGTTGCCACAGTATTGAACTGCTGCCAAAGAAGATCGAGCTCAGTCTCAAAGAACTATTGATGAACAGGTTTACCTCCCCCATATCCTAATATCTTTTCTCTTCTACTACCTGTTTGGTGGTGAGCTAGAGGAGAGATTGAACCTTTATTAAATGTAGAATGCCAAAAATGTACACCTATATACATTGGTTCCTTCTAAACTTTGAGAATGGTATAAGACAAAAAATAATGAATTATTAATTACAGTCAAAGTGATATTTCAATAGAGTGATGGATCAGATTCTTATATTGCAGTGAAGAAAATGCAAAGACTCCATAATGTTGGCATCCACAATAGTGTCTGGGTTTTGTAACTGTATATAGTATGGATCACTAGGAGAGTTGTTCCCTCAGTCTCTCCTCCTGTGGGTATTTTGCTCCTCCTTCTAAGAAGGATCATACTTTGTTCTTCCTTCTTCTTGGGCTTTATTTGGTCTGTGAATTGTATCTTGGCTATTCCAAGCTTCTGGGCTAATATCCACTTCTTTTAGTGCATACCACATGTGTTCTTTTGTGACTAGGTTACCTCACTCAGGATGATATTTTCTAATTCCATCCATTTGCTTAAGAATTTCATGAATTCATAATATGTAATAGCTGAATAGTATTCCATTGTGTAAATATACCACATTTTCTGTATACGTTCCTCTGCTAAGGGACATCTTGTAAATAAGACTGCTATGAACATAGTGGACCATAGGCCTTATCACATGCTGGAGAATCTTCTGGGTATATGCCCAGGAGTGGTATAGCAGGGTCCTCCAGTAGTAGTATGACCAACTTTCTGAGGAACCACCAACGTGATTTCCAGAGTGGTTGTACCAGTTTGCAATCCCACCAGCAGTGGAGGAGTGTTCCTCTTTCTCTACATTCTCACCAGCACCTACTGTCACCTGAGTTTTTGATCCTTGACATTCTGACCTGTGTGAGGTAGAAACTCAGGGTTGTTTTGATTTGCATTTCCCTGATGACTAAGGATGTTGAACATTTCTTTAGGTGCTTCTCAGACATTCGATATCCTCAGGTGTGAATTCTTTGTTTAGCTCTTTACCCCATTTTTTAATAGAGTTATTTTGTTATCTGGAGTCTAACTTCTTGAGTTCTTTGTATATGTTGGATATTAGCGCTCTGTCAGATGTAGGGTTGGTAAAGATCTTTCCCAAATTCTTTGGTTGCCGTTTTGTCCTAGGGATCCATCTCATATCCAGTTACAAATCCCAGACACTACCGTGGATACTAACAAGTGCTTGCTGGCAGCAGCCTTATATAGCTGTCACCTGGGAAGTACATGACAAATACAGAGTAGGACACTCACAGCCAGCCATTGAACAGAGCACAGGGTCCCTAATGGAAGAGCTAGAGAAAGGATCCA
Organism: Apodemus sylvaticus; assembly: GCF_947179515.1. Classification (NCBI taxonomy): domain Eukaryota; kingdom Metazoa; phylum Chordata; class Mammalia; order Rodentia; family Muridae; genus Apodemus; species Apodemus sylvaticus. Next base: position 87,525,099 of record NC_067481.1, on the reverse strand, counting down.
AGGAACTGAAGTAGTTTGCAGCACCATAGGAAGAATAACAATTTGAACCACTCAGTACCCCCAGAGCTCCCGGGGAACTAAAACACCAACCTAAGAGTACACAAGGAGGGACACATGGCTCCAGGTGCACATACAGCAGAGGATGGCTTTGTTGGACATCAAAGGGAGGAGAGGCCCTTGGCCCTGAGAAGGCTAGATGTCCCAGTATAGGGGAATGCCAGGATAAGGAAGCTGGAGTGGGTGGATTGGTGAGCAGAGGGAGTAGGGATGGGTTAGGGGATTTTCAGGGGTGGGTGTGGGGGAACAGGAAAGGGGATAGCATTTGAAATGTAAATAAAGAATATATCTAATAATAAAAAAAGACTCCATAATGATTTGAAATAAAATAAAAAGATGGTAGTCTTCTTATTGGTGCTGTTTAATTCAGGATTCAACCAGATTTTCAATATAATAAAAAAATTATGAGAGAACTCGGCCTCCCACCAGTCAGGAGAGGTGCATCCATCTTGGTTCCGGACTCCGGGGATTGGACAGACTGAGGTACACAAACATAATCCAAGGCCAACACCGCGGTGGTCTGAGCCCGACGGGCGTTGGCCTGCACCCAGGCCCTGGGCGGGTCGGGGGGCCATCGGGGTGCCAACCCAGCCAGGGTTTTTTTTGCCCAGGCCTGCATGCGCACCGCCGCCATTTTGCCTGCAGGACGACAGAGAGCTCTGGAGGGCAGACCTGTAACAGGCATAGCCTGGGGCTAACAAAGCGAGGGTCTAGGCCCCAAAAGGCACAGGACTGACCCCAAGGACTGGGCGGCTTGGTGGGCCATCTGTGAGTCAACCAGCCCAGGGGATTGTTAGCACAGCAGACTCTCCCGGCGCTTTCAGGGAGCACGGGTGCGCACGCCCGCCATCCTAGTCACCTGGCAGACCCAATTAACAGTCATAGCCCTAGGGGAACTTTGCTCGGACCTTGGCCTCCCAGGCTTTTGCCTGGACTCAGGGACTGGGCGGCCAGGCTAACCTTGTATGCGACAGCCCGGTTGGCGGATCGGCTGCCCAGCGGAGTGAGCGGAACACAGGGGAGATCACAGCAGCATACACCATCGGCACTCCCTGGGGGTGCACACAGGCTCCATCTGGTCCTCAGACACAATCTGGGGCAAGGCCTCAGGTGGAAGCCCTCAGCCCTACTCCCTCCGCTTCCGGATCCAGATCAGCCTGGGTGGCAGCACCATATCTCCAAGTCCTGCAAGTGGCAAGCTGGGCTTCCGGGAAGATAGCTGGGAGAAGTCAGTGTGCTCCAGTGAATCCAGCGGGCCCCAGCAGGAGCTTTCGGGTGCCTGCTTTGGGATCTGAACAGCCTGGGCAGCAGCACCCTGTCTACAAGCAGTGCAGGAGGTAAGCTGTGCACCAGAGGCCAACTGGGAAGGGGCAGCTTACACTGGTGAGTCCAGCACTGACAAGACAAACTAACACCAGTGAGAACTAGATGGCAAAAGGCAAACGCAGGAATGTCACTAACAGAAATCAAGGCAATATGGCAACATCTGAACCCAATTCTCCTCTACCAACATGTCCTGGATACCCCATCACACCAGTAAAACAAGATTTGGATTTAAAATCACTGGTCATGATGCTGGTACAGGAACACATGAAGGACATACTTAAAGAAATTCAGGAGAAAATGGATCAAAAGTTAGAAGCCCTTGCAAGGGAAACACAAAAATCATTGAAAGAAATCCAGGAGAATACAAAAGCCAACAAGGAGGAAATGCAAAAAACACTTAAAGAAATACAGGAGAACTTTGCTCAACAGGCTGAGGTCATGAAAGACAAAACACAAAAATCTCTTAAAGAAATACAGGAGAACTTTGGTCAACAGGCTGAGGTCATGAAAACGGAAACACAAAAATCTCTTAAAGAATTCCAGGAAAACACAAACATGCAAGTGAAGGAGCTAAGCAAAACCATCCAGGATCTAAAATCAGAAGTAGAAACAACTAAGAAAACTCAAAGGGAGACAACTTTGGAGATAGAAAGCCTTGGGAAGAAATCGGGGGACAGAGATGCAAATATCAACAACAGAATACAAGAGATAGAAGAAAGAATCTCAGATGCTGAAGATTCCATAGAAACCATGGACTCAACAGTTAAAGAAAATGCAAAATGCAAAAAGGTTGTAACCCAAAATATCCAGGAAATCCAGGACACAATGGGAAGAGCAAACCTAAGGATTATAGGCATAGATGAGAGTGAAGATTTACAACTTAAAGGGCCAGCAAATATCTTCAATAAAATTATGGAAGAAAACTTCCCTAACCTAAAGAGAGAGATGCCCATGAATATACAAGAAGCCTACAGAACTCCAAACAGACTGGACCAGAACAGAAATACTTCCCGTCACATAATAATCAAAACACCAAATGTTCTAAACAAAGAAAGAATACTAAAGGCAGTAAGAGAAAAAGGCCAAGTAACATATAAAGGAAGACCTATCAGAATCACAGCAGACTTTTCACCTGAGACTATGAAGGCTAGAAGGTCCTGGGCAGATCTCATGCAGACTCTAAGAGAACACAAATGCCAACCAAAACTACTATATCCAGCAAAACTCTCAATCACCATAGATGGAGAAACTAAGATATTTCATGACAAAACCAAGTTTACCCAATATCTATCCACAAACCCGGCCCTAAAAAGGATAATAGGAGGACAACACCAATACAAGGAGGGAAACTTCACCCTGGAAAAAGCAAGATAGTAACCTTTCATCAAACCCAAAAGAAGATAAGCATTCAAATTTAAAAAATAACGTCAAAAATGATAGGAAGTAACAATCACTATTCCTTAATATCTCTTAACATCAATGGACTTAATGCCCCAATAAAAAGACACAGACTAACTGACTGGATACGTAAACAGGACCCTACATTTTGCTGCTTACAGGAAACACACCTCAGGGTCAAAGACAAACACTACCTTAGAGTAAAAGGCTGGAAGACAATTTTACAAGCAAATGGTCTCAGGAAACAAGCTGGAGTAGCCATTTTAATATCAGATAAAATTGACTTTCAACCCAAAGTCATCAAAAGGGACCCTGAGGGACACTTCTTGCTGGTCAAAGGAAAAATACAAAAAGAAGAACTGTCAATCCTGAACATCTATGCCCCAAATGCAAGGGCACCCTCTTTCGTAAAAGAAACTTTATTAAAACTAAAAGCACACATTGCACCTAACACAATAATTGTGGGTGACTTCAACACTGCACTTTCCTCAATGGACCGATCAGGAAAACAGAAACTAAACAGGGACACAATGAAACTAATTGAAGCTTTGGACCAATTAGATTTAACAGATATATATAGAACATTCTATCCTAAGACAAAAGAATATACCTTTTTCTCAGCACCTCATGGTACCCTCTCCAAAATCGACCATATAATTGGTCACAAGACAGACCTCAACAAATATAAGAAGATAGAACTAATCCCATGCCTCCTATCTGATCACTATGGAGTAAAAGTGGTCTTCAATAGCAGCAGAAACAACAGAAAACCCACATACACGTGGAAACTGAACAATACTCTACTCAATGATACCTTGGTCAAGGAAGAAATAAAGAAAGAAATTAAAGACTTTTTAGAACATAATGAAAATGAAAACACAACATACCCAAATCTATGGGACACAATGAAAGCAGTGCTAAGAGGAAAACTCATAGCCCTGAGTGCCTCCAAAAAGAAAATGGAGAGAGCATACATTACCAGCTTAATGACACACCTGAAAGCCCTAGAACAAAAAGAAGCTATTTCGCCCAGGAGGAGTAGAAGACAGGAAATCATCAAACTCAGGGCCGAAATCAATCAAGTAGAAACAAAGAAAACCATACAAAAAATCAACAAAACCAGGAGCTGGTTCTTTGAGAAAATCAACAAGATAGATAAACCCTTAGCCAGACTGACAAAAGGGCACAGAGAAAGTATCCAAATTAACAAACTTAGAAATGAAAAGGGAGATATAACAACGGAAACTGAGGAAATCCAAAAAATCATCAGATCCTACTACAAGAGCCTGTACTCAACACAACTGGAGAATCTGGAGGAAATGGACAATTTCCTTGACAGATACCAAATACCAAAATTAAATCAGGACCAACTAGACCATCTAAACAGTCCCATAATGCCTAAAGAAATAGAAGGAGTCATAGAAAGTCTTCCAACCAAAAAAAGCACAGGACCAGATGGCTTCAGTGCAGAATTCTACCAGACCTTCAAAGAAGAGTTAACACCAATACTCTTCAAACTATTCCACAAAATAGAAACAGAAGGAACACTACCCAATTCCTTCTATGAATCCACAATTACGCTGATACCAAAGCCACAAAAAGATCCAACAAAGAAAGAGAACTTCAGACCAATTTCCCTTATGAACATAGATGCAAAAATACTCAATAAAATTCTTGCCAACCGAATCCAAGAACACATCAAAACGATCATCCACCACGATCAAGTAGGCTTTATCCCGGGAATGCAGGGTTGGTTCAAATTATGGAAATCGATCAAAGCAATCCACTACATAAACAAACTCAAAGAAAAAAACCACATGGTCATTTCATTGGATGCTGAAAAAGCATTTGACAAAATTCAGCATCCCTTCATGCTTAAAGTCTTGGAGAGAACAGGAATTCAAGGCCCATACCTAAACATAGTAAAAGCAATATCCAGCAAACCGGTAGCCAGAATCAAACTAAATGGGGAGAAACTAGAAGCAATCCCACTGAAATCAGGGACTAGACAGGGCTGCCCCCTTTCTCCTTATCTTTTCAATATTGTACTTGAGGTACTAGCTCGGGCAATTCGACAACATAAGGAGGTCAAAGGGATACAAATTCGAAAGGAAGAAGTCAAACTATCATTATTTGCAGACGACATGATCGTCTACCTAAGTGACCCAAAGAACTCCACTAGAGAGCTCCTACAGCTGATAAACAACTTCAGCAAAGTGGCAGGTTATAAAATCAACTCCTGCAAATCAGTGGCCTTCCTATACTCAAAGGATAAGCAGGCTGAGAAAGAAATTAGGGAAATGACCCCCTTCACAATAGCCACAAACAGTATAAAGTATCTTGGGGTGACTCTTACCAAACATGTGAAAGATCTGTATGACAAGAACTTCAAGACTCTGAAGAAGGAAATGGAAGAAGACCTCAAAAAATGGGAAAACCTCCCATGCTCATGGATCGGTAGAATCAATATAGTTAAAATGGCCATTTTGCCTAAAGCACTATACAGATTCAATGCAATACCCATCAAAATCCCAACTCAATTCTTCACAGAGTTAGAAAGAGCAATTATCAAATTCATCTGGAACAACAAAAAACCCAGGATAGCTAAAACTATTCTCAGCAACAAAAGAAAATCTGGGGGAATCAGTATCCCTGACCTCAAGCAATACTACAGAGCAATAGTGTTAAAAACTGCATGGTATTGGTACAGTGACAGGCAGGAGGATCAATGGAACAGGATTGAAGATCCAGAAATGAACCCACACACCTATGGCCACTTGATCCTCGACAAAGAGGCTGAAAACATCCAATGGAAAAAAGATAGCCTTTTCAACAAATGGTGCTGGTTCAACTGGAGGTCAGCATGCAGAAGAATGCGAATTGATCCATCCTTGTTTCCTTGTACTAAGCTCAAATCCAAATGGATCAAGGACCTCCACATAAAGCCAGACACTCTGAAGCTAATAGAAAAGAAACTGGGGAAGACCCTTGAGGACATCGGTACAGGGAGAAATTTTCTGAACAGAACACCAATAGCGTATGCTCTAAGAGCAAGAATTGACAAATGGGACCTCATAAGGTTACAGAGTTTCTGTAAGGCAAAGGATACCATCAAGAGGACAGATCGGCAACCAACAAATTGGGAAAAGATCTTCACCAACCCTACATCAGATAGAGGGCTAATATCCAATATATATAAAGAACTCAAGAAGTTGGACTCCAGAAAACCGAACAACCCTATTAAAAATGGGGTACAGTGTTAAACAAAGAATTCTCACCTGAAGAACTTCGGATGGCAGAGAAGCATCTTAAAAAATGCTCAACTTCATTAGTCTTTAGGGAAATGCAAATCAAAACAACCCTAAGATTTCATCTTACACCAGTCAGAATGGCTAAGATTAAAAATTCAGGAAACAGCAGGTGTTGGAGAGGGTGTGGAGAGAGAGGAACACTCCTCCACTGCTGGTGGGGTTGCAAATTGGTACAACCACTCTGGAAATCAGTCTGGCGGTTCCTCCGAAAACTGGGCACCTCACTTCCAGAAGATCCTGCTATACCACTCCTGGGCATATATCCAGAGGATTCCCCACCATGTAATAAGGATACATGCTCTACTATGTTCATAGCAGCCTTATTTATAATTGCCAGATGCTGGAAAGAACCCAGGTATCCCTCAACAGAAGAGTGGATGCAAAAAATGTGGTATATCTACACAATGGAGTACTATTCAGCCATTAGAAACAATGAATTCTTGAAATTCTTAGGCAAATGGATGGAGCTAGAGAACATTATACTAAGTGAGGTAACCCAGACTCAAAAGGTGAATCATGGTATGCACTCACTCATAAGTGGTTATTAACCTAGAAAACTGGAATACCCAAAACATAATCCACACATCAAATGAGATACAAGAAGAAAGGAGGAGTGGCCCCTGGTTCTGGAAAGACTCAGTGAAACAGTATTCGGCAAAACCAGAACGGGGAAGTGGGAAGGGGTGGGAGGGAGGACAGGGGAAGAGAAGGGGGCTTACGGGACTATCGGGGAGTGGGGGGGCTAGAAAAGGGGAAATCATTTGAAATGTAAATAAATTATATCGAATAAAAAAAAATAAAAAAATAAAAAAAATGAAAAAAATATGAAAAGATAAAATAGCATTAGTTAGATGAAGAATGACCTAAAAATGAACTGCAATGCTCTTTAATACAAAAATTCATGGCCACCATCTACATGCTTGTTGGGTTGGTTTTCTGCATGACAGGTTTTTGGTTTTGGCCTATAATTGATAGGATTCTGTCTAAGCTCCGCCCCACAATTACCTGGCAATAGCCAGGTATGCCCCTTCCCATAGTTGCCTGACAACAGCCAGGTAAACCTGGCCCACTATAAAAGGGGCTGCTTGCCTCTCTCTCTCTCTCTCTCTCTCTCTCTCTCTCTCTCTCTCTCTCTCTCTCTCACTGCCTCCCTCTGTCCCTACTACCCCATTAACTCCCATCCTCAGCCCTGAATAAACTCTATTCTATACCATGTTTGTGTGTGTCTGGTCCCTCAGGGGGAAAGGGTACCTGGGCATGGGCCCGCTGGGGCACCCCCTCCCCCACAATGCCTTATACCATTCTCTAAAGCTCTCTCTCTCTCTCTTTTTTTGTTTTTTGTTTTTTGTTTTTTGTTTTTTTTTTGTTTTTTGTTTTCTGTTTTGTTTTTGGTTCTGTTTTTTTTATTATTTTTATTTTCTATATTCTTTGTTTACATTCCAAATTATTTACCCTTTCCCACATTCCCCCTTCCCTATATGTCCCATAAACGTTCTTCTCTCCATCCACTCTCCAATCACCTCCTTCCTTTTTTTCTCTGTCCTTATATTCCCCTCCAATGCTAGATCAATCCTTTCCAGGATCAGGACCTTCTCCATACTTCTTCATGGGAGTCATTTGTTATGCGATTTGTGCCTTGGGTATTCAGGGCTTCTGGGCTAATTAATATCCACTTATCAGAGATTGCATTCCATGTGTATTCTTTTGTGACTGGGTTACTTCACTTAGGATGATATTTTCCATATCAAATCATTTGCCTAAAAATTTTGTGAATTCATTGTTTCTAATTGCTGAGTAGTATTCCATTGTGTAAATTACCACATTTTCTGTATCCATTCCTCTTTTGAGGGGCATCTGGGTTCTTTCCAGCTTCTGGCTATTATAAATAAGGTTGCAATGAACATAATGGAACATGTGTCTTTTATTGCATGCTGGGGAATCCTTTGGGTATATGCCCAGGAGAGGTATAGCAGGGTCCTCCGGAAATGTCATGTCCAGTTTTCTGAGAAACCGCCAGACTGATTTCCAGTGGTTGTAGCATCTTACAGCCCCACCAGCAGTGGAGGAATTTTCCTCTTTCTCTACATCCTTGCCAACACCTGCTGTCTCCTGAGTTTTTGATCTTAGCCATTCTGACTGGTGTAAGGTGAAATCTTATGGTTGTTTTGATTTGCATTTCCCTAATGACTAATGATGTTGAGCACTTCTTAAGGTGCCTCTCGGCCATCTGAATTTCTTCAGGTGAAAATTCTTTGTTTGGATCTGTACCCCATTTTTTTAAGTTTATTGATATATTTATTTACATACAAATGGTTTCCCCTTTTCTGGACCCCCACTCCCCGAAAGTCCCATCAGTCCCCTTCCCTCCCCCTGTTTTCCCACCCAACCCTTCCCACTTCCCTGTTCTGATTTTGTTCTATACTGCTTCACTGAGTCTTTCCAGAACAAGGCTATGCCCCATTTTTAATAGGGTTATTTGGTTCCCTGGGGTCTAACTTCTTGAGTTCTTTTCTATCAGACCTTCATAGAAGACCTAACACCAATACTCTTCAAACTATTCCACAAAATAGAAACAGAAGGAACTCTACCCAACTCATTCTATGAAGCCACAATTACGCTGATACCAAAACCACACAAAGATCCAACAAAGAAAGAAAACTTCAGGCCAATTTCTCTTATGAATATTGATGCAAAAATACTTAATAAAATTCTTGCCAACTGAATCCAAGAACATATCAAAATGATCATCCACCATGATCAAGTAGGCTTCATCCCAGGGATGCAGGGATGGTTCAATATAAGGAAATCCATCAATGCTGTCCACTACATAAACAAACTCAAAGAAAAAAAAACATATGATCATCTCATTAGATGGAGAAAAAGCATTTGACAAAATTCAGCATACTTTCATGCTAAAAGTCTTGGAAAGAACAGGAATTCAAGGACCATACCTAAACATCTTTAAAGCAATATACAGCAAACCGGTAGCCAACATCAAACTAAATGGAGAGAAACTTGAAGCAATCCCACTAAAATCAGGGACTAGACAAGGCTGTCCTCTCTCTCCATATCTTTTCAACATAGTACTTGAAGTTCTAGCTAGAGCAATTAGACAACATAAGGAGGTCAAGGGGATACAAATTGGAAAGGAAGAAGTCAAATTATCATTATTTGCAGATGACATGATAGTCTACATAAGTGACCCGAAAACCTCCAGCAGAGAACTCCTACAGCTGATAAACAACTTCAGCAAAGTGGCTGGTTATAAAATCAACTCAAGCAAATCAGTTGCCTTCCTATACTCAAAGGATAAACAGGCTGAGAAAGAAGGTAAGGAAATAACACCCTTCACAATAGCCACATACAATATAAAGTATCTTGGTGTGACTCTAACCAAACAAGTGAAAGATCTATATGACAAGAACTTCAGGTCTCTGAAGAAGTAAATCGAAGAAGACCTCAGAAAATGGAAAAATCTGCCATGCTCATGGATTGGCAGGATTAATACAGTTAAAATGGCCATCTTGCCAAAAGCAATCTACAGATTCAATGTAATCCCCATCAAAATCCCAACTCAGTTCTTCACAGAGTTAGAAAAAGCAATTCTCAAGTTCATCTGGAATAACAAAAGACCCAGGAGAGCTAAAACTACTCTCAACAACAAAAGAAATTCTGGGGGAATCAGTATCCCTGACTTCAAGCAGTACTACTGAGCAATAGTGTTAAAAACTGCATGGTATTGGCACAGTGACAGACAAGTGGACCAATGGAATAGAATTGAAGATCCAGAAATGAACCCACACACCTATGGTCACTTGATCTTCGACAAAGGAGGCAAAAAACATCCAGTGGAAAAAAGATAGCCTTTTCAACAAATGGTGCTGTTTCAATTGGAGGTCAGTATGCAGAAGAATGCGAATTGATCCATTCTTTTTTTTTTTAAAGATTTTATTATATATATATATATAGATAGGTAGATATATAGATATAGAGGTATAGATATAGAAATAGATATAGATAGATAGATAGATACTGTAGCTGTCTTCAGACACACCAGAAGAGGGCATCTGATCTCATTATGGATGGCTGTGAGCCACCATGTGGTTTCTGGGATTTGAACTCAGGATCTCTGGAAGAGCAGTCAGTGCGCAGTCGGTGCTCTTAACCACTGAGCCATCTCTCCAGCCCCGAATTGATCCATTCTTATCTCCATGTACTAAACTTCACTCCAAGTGGATCAAGGACCTCCATGTAAAACCAGACACACTGAAATTAATAGAAAAGAAACTGGGGAAGACCCTAGACTTCATGGGCACAGGGGACAAGTTCCTGAACAGATCCCAATAGCTTATTCTCTAAGATCAAGAATTGACAAATGGGACCTCAAAAAATTACAAAGTTTCTGTAAGGCAAAGGACACTGTTAAAAGGACAAAACGGCAACCATCAAATTGGGAAAGGATATTCACCAACCCTACATCTGATAGAGGGCTAATATCCAATATATACAAAGAGCTCTCTCTCTTTTTATGAACTCAACAATAATAACTTTAGTCTCTACTATAGCTATTAAAATTTAATTGAGTGCATATCTGGGTAAAATCATTTTATGAAGTTTATTATCAGCAAGATTTATTGTATTCTCTCTCTGTGTATCTGTATCTGTTTGTCTCTGTCTCTGTGTCTCTCTGTGTCTCTGTCTCTCTGTGTATCTCTGTCTCTCTGTCTCTCTGTCTCTCTGTCTTTCTGTCTCTCTGTCTCTCCCCCCCCCCCCGCCCCCTGCATTGCTTGATTGCTTGGTTGTTGTCTGGGGAAAGCATTCCTCTGTGAATCCATGGTTGTTGTAGAGCTCACTCTTTAGACTTGGCAATCTTTGAACTTCCAGAAGTCAATATCCCTCTGCCTCCCAAGTGCTACTGTTAAAGGCATGTACCCTACTGCCCCGTTCCTCTCCTTCATTTATTTAATGAAACACATGTGAGGTGTTGAGAGGACGTCAGGAAAATATTAATGTTCATGGAATGCAGACATCTTATAGTTAACAAGGGAAGAAGCCACAGAGGTGCCCTTGGCACTCCAAGCTCAAGCGCTGGAGCCAGCAGTGGTCTCTGGTCCTTTGCTGCTGCCTTCACCAGTCCAGCAGCAGAGCTTTCCCACTGCAGTTGCCTTTCACAGTCTCCTATGTGAAACAATAGTTTCCCTAGAGCTTCTGCCTTTAAAATGAAGTGTTACCTAAAATATTCCACCATTAAGCATGCTAAGAAAGCTCCTAGGTTGGTGGCCAATCTCAGGTGCCAAAAAATCAGAAACAAAAATCAGGATGCAAGATTGGCAGAGGATAGAATGGCTCTGCATCACAAGGACAGTTAACTGTTGTTGTGTACGAGATAACCAGTATGAACGTAGTTTAGACTTCATATTTGGCTGCTCGGGTTTGTGACATTTTTGAAATCTGAGTCATGCTGAAGTCAGCAAGAATGAAGCACGTGTAGAAAGCCATTTTCTAATACTATTTGGAAGTACATATTTTAACCTATGGCACGACTCATTTGCTACTTGTATTATTCTTCAAAGACTTGAAAGAGTTTATATGTAGGATGCTCTATTCTTTTCATTAATTTTTCAGAATTGTAGAAGTTGAATATGTGATGCAAATATTTAATCTTTCTTCATTGTAATTCACTAAAAAGTATGGTATGTCTGAGAGAGATGTGCATCTTACAAAGAGATTAAAACATAACATTACACAGCAGAAAAAAAAAGAGGTTGTTATACTAATGAAAATATAGAATGATTTTTCCTAGGGGGTTTCTCTTGAGAGTAGAAAACTTTTGAGAACATTTCATGCAACAGTTTAGAAGAAAATATAATGTTCAGAAGTTCCTTAGTTTCTGTTTCTTGAATTTGTTATGTTCACTATGGTATAAATCATACTACTAATGCCTGCCTAGTAAGTATGCTGTGAGGAATGGGTAAATTGATATAAAAATGTTTGGAATGGTCCCTTCCAGTAATAGATAGCTAGTAAATATTCCCATTATTACTGGGGTGAAATAAGCGATGGTATATTCTAGGAGTGGCTTTATCTAACTGAAATCTCACACACAGGAGTTGAGCATTAATGTACTTTAAGTTATGTTTAAATCTATAAATGCACTGTTCTTGAATCCAAAACACTTTAACAAACAATTCTAGCTAAATTGTATTATTTCTTCTTCTGTAGCCACTGTAGTTCACTTATTAAATGCTTACACCACCATGAAGTACACACTGTATCACACTGTAGCTCTCTGTTTCCCATAGATACTTTTATCTCCATCTCTTCTTCTGAAAGACCTAGAAGATATTTATTCATCTGTTTAAAAACCTACATTCTCATTTCTCACATAATATACCTCTACTAATTATCATTCATTGTCTTTGTCTTTCTCTAACTTCCTTCCTTTCTTCTTCTTCTTCTTCTTCTTCTTCTTCTTCTTCTTCTTCTTCTTCTTCTTCTTCTTCTTCTTCTTCTTCTTCTTCTTCTTCCTCTTCCTCTTCCTCTTCCTCTTCCTCTTCCTCTTCCTCTTCCTCTTCCTCTTCCTCTTCCTCCTCTTCCTCTTCCTCTTTCTCTTTTTCATAATTTTTTTAAGAGCTCTCTAGTTCTCAACCTGGTACATAGATAGCCTGCTCTGAAATCTTTAATTACTGATCACACTATCCTCTTCCTTTTGGTTCTTGTTCTGTTCATCCAAGGCTCATTTGTGTCTTCCGTTAGAGTCCCTACAGACAAAACTGCTTCTCAATTAACATACACCCCCCACACTAATTTATATAAAAAAAAAGCTTCCTATTCTGGAACAAATGCCACTTAGAAAGGCTGTTAATCACTACATGCTTGTTCTGAGCTGCATTGTTCTGGATTGTATCCTGCTGTTGAATTGTATGCTCCACAGGGCAGAGCCTTTGTTTGTCATGCCCTGTCTCTTGTTCTGAGTGGTGAACCCTGATGGCACAGTGGAAAACACAAACAATGGCTCTTTCTACACTTAACCATTTTAATTGTCAAATGGGATGGTAAAAAAGCACAATTCACAGAAGATGTTGAGTACACAGCCTCTAAAATTAGTTCTATAAACCATTTGAGCAACAGAAGCTCACTTTTTTTTTTTTTTTTTTTTTTTTTTTTGCCTCAGTAACTTTAAAATTTTGTCCATTTGCCTTTCTTTTGTTCCCCTGAAACCCTCCTGAAAGTCAGCCATCAGGGGCTCTATGACTTCACATTTCCTTAGCCTATCTGTCTCAAAAGAGAAATATGGGGGGGAAGGGGAGGGGGAGGGAGTGCAACCTCCTTCCCAAATGTATCTGGCAAGCCTGACTACAGGATGCTAAGCCCAGTTTCAGGGAAGCGTCACTGACTTGTCTCTGAAAATTGTATGAGTCTAACAAGCAACATGGAGAGCAATGTTTAACTGTTTCTATACAAAGAAGTGATTAGAAAGCAAACTATGGTGAAGTCATCTCTGATGAAGGAACAGTTTGCATTCTAGGGTACTTGGACAATTCAATGACATTAGCCCCTATGACACATATCACCTGGAAATTGCAGCATCTGTTGAGTGAATGTTAATAGCTAATAGCAGTAGTCCAGGCACATTCATATATATAAATATCAAGGCAGATTCGAGGGATGATTGACTTCCAAATGGATCCACTGCATAGGTCAAAAATAGAAGTTATTATTCAAAGTCAAGTATAGAGATACAGACACCTTAAAAAATAAATTAAAATATTTTAGATATTCTGTACATGATGGAAAATGACAGTCTTGGTTGTCTATAGTTTCATTAAATTCCCAATAAAATATCTATAATAATAATAATAATAATAACAATAATAAGAGTAACATATTCTTAGCTTCTTTTTAGATTTCTTTTTTCAGAAATCCTTTTCAGATTTCTATACATGCATCTACTAATGGTTAATCTGATATATTTCTATTTTTTAAATTTATAGTTGATATTCAGAAGTTAATGAACAGGAGATGAAATGCTTAGACAAATTGGCAAAATTAAGCATTTCTTTTATGAATTTGTTTGGTTATTGCCAGGCACCTATGTGTGGACATAGGAACAGCTGCCCTGACATTGTAAACCCTCATTTGTCAATAGAAAAGGAGGAACCTAGACTGGGTATTCAGGCAAGTACTTTTCTTATCCAAAATTCATTCTGTGGTTCCAATTACTTGCTAAAAAGCAAGGAATACTCGCTCTGTTATTTCTCCTGATATGTATAATGTCAAGAATAATTTCTTCTACATCATCTCAATGCATTAACAATGATATACAATGAGAGTTCTTTTAGAAATCTGGATGATGAGGATGTTGAGAAGAAAGAGCAAGCAAGTGTTTGGTACAAAGACTAAATTAGGTTTTAGAAAGCTTTTAGAAGGCTCTTTAAACAACTATTTCTGAAATGGCCACAAGCCCCTGGAGAGTTAAATAAATTATTCTATGATTCTTTCTTAAGATAATGGAGGCTAATTTGAGGAAGTAAATAGTAATTGGCATATTAAAGAATTCAAACCACCTTTACAAGTATTTTTGGAATTCCCCATGCTGATAGATTTATTTGATTCTAAGTCATTTTCCTCATCTTTAAAAATGCATTTTACATAATCTGGCATTACCTCTTTTACATATGTGGCATTTTGCTTAGCATTAAAGTAGTTTATTTGGAGAAGATCTTTTATAGACTATTCTGGGGAACAGCCTGCTACCCTCTTTATGTAGCAGCAAAAGATGAAGGGATGCTTGCTTAAATGTGGCTTCTTTTAACAGCTTGTGGAGCTGCAGAGTCGAACAAGAGAGTAAACACTGTTCAAATCGTGAATAGTGCCAAATCTAAGGAAGCAAATGCCCCCAAATTCTCCAAAAGTAGTATGCAATTGACAGTGTGTACATACTCTAGTATTTACATTCTTGCTTTACTGTGACTTTCAGGTTTCATGCACCAGCTACCTTTATGCTTTCCCGGCACCTTTTCTACCGAAAGCCTCTGCAGGGAAAACAACAGGTATTTCCAGACGAAAGGAAAAAAAGAAAATAAAAAAATCCATTATCACAGAAGCATTAAAGACCCGGCTTGGTCTTAATAACCCTTAGGTTTTCTTCGAATGGTCTGACTTTTCTGGGCCCTGTGCAAAAGACACACATGCACATGCACAC
Organism: Apodemus sylvaticus; assembly: GCF_947179515.1. Lineage (NCBI taxonomy): Eukaryota > Metazoa > Chordata > Mammalia > Rodentia > Muridae > Apodemus > Apodemus sylvaticus. The sequence continues at coordinate 87,509,802 of NC_067481.1, read as the reverse complement.
ACCCATGCACACATGCATGTATGTGCACACACAAACACATGCACCGAAACACATGTACAACTGCAGGCCTGCTCAAACACCATGTGTGCAAGTATACAACCCATACACAGAGTGTCTGAACAAAACACTCATGTTTATCACAACTCAATAACATTCTACACCTGATGATACATACACCAATAAAAGAACAGAGTTGACAAACTCTGTGGCTCCATAATAGCTTATAAACCTGGGAGATTATGATTAAGCCAGGTACTTTAAGCATAAGCACTGTGCTCTTTGTAAAACACTAGCTCCTCCATCCTTGTGTATGAGCAGAGTTCAAATATAGAGCTGAGACATCTTCGAAGCCCTTGGTATTCTCTTTTGAATAGTGTGTACGAGACTATGGAAAACAGCTCAGAAATTCTGTCTGCCTGATATGAATTTTAGTATGCAATGCTCTGGTTTCCTTGGGGTCCTAAGGTTTTATATGGATAAGAGATTTTTCCCATGCCTTTAAAAAGGTGCTGTTCTGAGATGTTTGTTCTTCTCAACAGGATGTGCATGTGATTCCTTCATGGAGAATAACCGTGCATGACAGTTGGTGAATTTTTAGCTGCTTGAATTGGTTTTCTTACAGTTAATTCAGTTCAAGGCATTAGTTGAAAGTGGCTGGGCATGACAAGACTATTTTTCTTTCTTTCTCTCTTTTCTCTCTTTCTTCCTTCCTTTCTTTCTCTCTTTCTTTCTCTCTTTTCTTTCTTTCTTTCTTTCTCTCTTTCTTCCTTTCTTTCTCTCTTTTCTTTCTTTCTTTCTCTCTTTCCTTCCTTCCTTCCTTCCTTCCTTCCTTTCTTTCTTTCTTTCTTTCTTTCTTTCTTTCTTTCTTTCTTTCTTTCTTTCTTTCTTTCTTTCTTTCTTTCTTTCTTTCTTTCTTTCTTTCTCTTTCTTTCTCTCTCTCTTTCTTTCTTTCTTTCTTTCTTTCTCTTTCTTTCTCTCCTTCTTTCTCTCTTTCTTTTTTCTTTCTCTCTTTCTTTCTCTCTTTCTTTCTTTCTGTCTTTCTTACTATAGAATCCTAAAGATTAAAGAAAATTCCCGAGATTGCAGGTAACAAGTTTGGATACCTCATTATAAAGTCTCCATTGAGATATAGGAAAATCTTGCTCTCTGCATTTTTTTTCATTGGATCAGCACTTCATCTTTAAAACTAAAGTCTTGGCTGTTTTAATTTGCTCCATGCTTATCCATCGCATCCTACTGTCAATTGTATGAAAACTGTTGGGAAAGAAAATTGTTTGAACAGATCTTTGTACTTTTAAAGGAGCTTAAAAGTTAGGTCAAAGATACCATATTTCTGGACATAGCTAACATATTGCTGAGTGAATAAATAAATGTTAGCATGAATAATCCTAATATAATACATTGAGAGATAATTATGTGCCAGACACTATATTTCATCTCTCATTGGCATTATTTTATTTAATTCTCTAAACAACCCCATAAATTAAATATTCTAAAATAATAGAATAAGTAATATGTCTAAGGTGCTATGGCAAATAATCAGACTGTGAAGTAGTTATGTCTTATTAGCTATTAATTGAATTAGAATGTCTAATAAATGACTTGTATCTAACATTGCCAACCTGAGAGTTTCTGTTTTAAGATTTAATAGCATTTTATGTAAATCAGCAAATATATATAAGATATATCATTTTTTCATGTATATGTATGTATAGTGACATATATACACATGTCCTTACATTTCTTTAGATATATAAATATTCAACTGTGCAAAATATTTTTTATCCTTTTACAAAAATTACAGGTCATTATATTCATGTATTTGTTTATCTTTATCCTATATTTTTCAATATTTAAATACATTAATTATTGAATAAAAAGGAAGGAAAGAACATTGATTATATAGCCCATCAGTCTTAGGCATGTAGAGAGATGACATTATTTCAGGCAAAGGCAGAGGAGTGTCCCCAAGCAAGTGTAGACCAGGTTTCCACATATGGAAACCAGTTTTCTGTCCTCTCAATATTTGGGAGGATAAAACTCAAGTCTTCCTACTTCAATCCAACAACAAAATCTGAAGAAGTGTGTGGTCATATTTAAAAGGACAATACAGTTTATTTTCAAACTATTCTCTCAATCATTCTTGTCAATATTTACCATATATTTTATATTTTCCGTGGTGACAAGGCTACAATTTATTAAATAGGGCTTTGGCCACATATGCACTTTATAGTAATTTATATCTGAGTATAAAAGTCTTTTCTCTTGTAAAACCCGTGTAACAGTCCTACCAACTCTTTAGTGTTCTGATGAGAAATCCACAGGTTATTGTGTGTTGAGTATGAAGTATAACACTAAATATATGAAAAGGTTTCTACTGATAGAATCCATTAAAATGGGACTCATTCTTTCTATGATAACTGAACAGGAAGTTCAGATTAAAAAGTGCTAGGAGGAGATTTGAGCACATTCTTAGAGGAGAATCATGGCCCCTTTGCACTGCCATGCTCTTTACATGTTAGCCACAGTTTGTACTACTGACCATTCTGCTGAAATGACAGACAAGGTTTCTGCCTTGATAAAGTATCTGACTTAAGAAAACAGAAAAGCAAAATAATTAAAAGTGTATCAACAAACTGGAAATTCCCAAGCATAATGTGGCACATTTCATCTACATTTCTGAGTCGACATCTCACAATATCATATGGATTGCTTTTTTATCTTATTCTGAAGGTCTGGTTATCACATGGAAAAGCTGAAATACCATCACATATACAGGTTGCTTGGATATCCATGTTTCCTAATGAGGGGTCATTGTTTTATTTAACCAAGCAAGAACTATAGAGTGCCACAGCATAAGAAGATCTCTTCTCTCCATTTTTTTTTTAACCCTAGGCTATGCCACTTAATTTTCTTGCTGTCAGGTTATCAGTTGTTAATGGAAATGTCAAATTCTAACAGCATTCTAGAACCTATTCTGTTCTCAAATCTACCAGGTGGAAGAACTGGAAGTCACTGATAATGGGGACAATTGAAGAAATGGTAGGGTAATCTTTATATTTTAAGAGTTGCTCTAAGAAGTCCCATGTTGAATCTCATTGTACCTTTCCAACCACCCTACTGCTTCCCTGCTGTAGCTACATACTATTGTAATGAATGTTTCTTGGAGGCAATAAAGGCACACAGGTGTTAAGGAATGTACCAAGGTTAAATGTTGAAGGAATGTCCTTTACTGAAAAACTCTACATCTTTAATGCATGGGTACCTATGTTATCATGGAGTCTGACTCTTTGACAACAAAGCAAATAAAGACTATAACTTTTAATTCAGTGTTAGTGCTCTGATCCTTGAAGGTGAGCAGTCTTGTGTTACCAGAAAAGCATTTTTGAGGACTCTGGGTACCTAGAGTAGAAATGATCAAAATGAAGGGAAATTGCTATACTGTAAGCAATCGTCAAGGGGTTCACACGTTGGCACAGAAGACAGCTCACACCTTCAGAAAGTTGTCCTGAACAGGCTGTCAATGCTTTGCAGTTCTTAGAAGCCATGCTTCTTCAGTATGGTCCTCAGAGCAGCAACACTCATGTCACATGGACACTTGATGAAACACCAGTCATCAGGCCATGGCCTCTACCTGCTGTGCCAGACAATAGGTGTCCCAGGCTCTGTTTAGTAATCTGTGTCTTTAATTAGCCCCAGAGGGAAGTCTGACACAGGCTAAAATTTGCCTTACAGAATGTGGCTTGACATTTTTAAAAATAAAGCAGAATGCAGTTTGGCCAGGAGATTAATACAACTCATCAGGAAAAGAGTCAAATTCAGCTTAGACTTTTAACACTGGCCAAGTTTGGTGATAGACTTAAGCCCGCATCGCGGGCTAATTTACTGTTGTTTTGCATTCTGCTAGGGACACATACTCAACACCCTCCACAGAGGTATGCTCTGGGCAGGCAGGTTTAACAGCCATTTCATCAACACCGAGAGTGGAGGGAAAGCTTCTGACCACCTTATCTAGACAGACCTCTGCCTCCCAGAAGCACTGGCCAAACATTTCACTTTTAGTTTCATTAATCCCAGAGTAGCTTGGAGGACTGCTGGCTTGGAAGGTGGCTAAGGCTGCCTAGAGTCATTGTCATGTGAAGGATTTAATAACCTGAGATGTTCTGCACCCCAGTGGAATCATGTTTTAATACACTGGAGCTACATTTTTCTTGTGTTCTTTATCCTGATGCAAATATCACCTTTGGAGGTTCTGATTGATCTGGCTCGTTGGGAATGTGTTTCTCTGGACACCATCATAGCTGTCCTTTGGATGTATGAGCAAATTAATGTGAGAAGAAAAAATGACTGGTGAGATAGGAGCATAAAAGGCAAATTGAGATATTCCTCATAGGCATAAGGAAGAGGTTAGCTTTTCTTTTTAATACAAGGGAAGAACAAGAGAAGTGACCTAGAGAGAGCATGTGTAAAGTCCCTGTGGCAGCAGATGTTTAATGCAAAGATGACTGAAAAATAGATGAGTGCTATAATGTGTACTGTTAAACTTACACTCTATGCCAAGAGTAATGTAGAATGTGATTCACAAGAATGAAATGAAAAGACTTCTGTTCTAAAAACTCATGGTGGGCCTCCTGGTTTTTACATATAGCACTGCCCTCACCTTTATATCTTTTTTTGTTATTACATCTGAGTTGTGAAATTAAATACACACTACCTGTTCATAACCATCACTTTCTTTCTTCGTAGTTAAGTTGTACTTGTGCTCTGAAATATGATAACTGCATTTTATCATTTAGAAAGATTCTTGTCACTTATGTGGTATCAAATGAGGAGGTTTTTTTTTATTAAATTTTAATAACTGCCACTGGAGGAAATGCCTAACATAGGACTAAATTGTACTCAGAGAAAAACTGACATGCAAGTATCTGCTCCTTGCATCTGTTATTAGCTGTGTTTACTGATTGCAAATTTTGAGATTTAAAATAAATTTTGACTGCTTGAGGCAAAGTCTCACTAGGACAAATTTATGAATGGTAGCATCAGGAAATTGTACAGCAAAAATGCTGGAGAAGTAGGCATTCTTATTCAGTCTTGAAGTCAGGAATTATAAAACATGGGTGCTTCCAGCCATTTCTATTATTTGACATCCAATTAAAGCAATGTTGCAATAAAAAGAAATACAGAAATCCCTAAGGAAACAGGCAAGATTGTATACAAGCCTCTATGGCACAATCAATAGCAAGCATTGACTACAGGAGCCCTTGGTTTATTCTAGACAAATGACAAATGCTTTGTTAACGTTTCCCCAGATTTTACACATTATGCAATCTTTGCGTTCTTTTAAGAGTAGTTGTGTTTAATTTGGATGTTTGCCAATGTTTGCCACTGCCATCCCAACCAATCAGAGGTTTGTCTCTCCCACAGGATCATCAGGCTTCTCCTCTGCACTCAGCAGCTATTGTCAGCAGCAATTACCACTCACTGCACAGGGTTGCTTAAGCGGATCAATTAGAGGAGGGAGTTGTCTTTCAGTGGCTCTGAGACAGAGCACAGGGTTCATGTGCTTCCACTCTAGATGCTCCGCTTGTATTTTGTGTAGCACAGGAGGAAATAAGACAATGGATAGAGAAAAATAGGAGATACTTTGAAATGATTGACTTTGCCGACTGGACCACGTAGAAAATAGGGCTTTTAGGCAGAAGGAACTGTGTATGTACACACCCGGTGGCAGTGATGGTATCGTGTATGGAGCAGAAAGAAATATAATGCTATGGACCTTGTCATAGTTTTTGCTCTATATAGCCCCTGTTACTTTACCCAGCATGCTCTAACTCAGGAGATCCCAAAGGCAGAGCTATTGCCATTTCTTTATTATATGTAGATGTTTCGTACAAGACGAGATTTGCTCTTGTTCCCTATGTGAGAGAAAATGTCTCAGGGAAAGCGATATCAGTCCTAGGTAATAACCACTGTACTAGGCTGCCCCCATCTTGACCAAAGACATTCATTTCCTCTTGCTTCCATCTTGAAACTCCTAATATCTGAAAGAGCTACAGCTAATATTATCACTGCCAATGTGAATATATAATGTTATATATTGCTAATGTTTTAATTGCCTTTTTCTAACTGGTATATGGTAGTTCTGAGCACCAAGAAACGCTGATTCTACCACTATTCTGTGTATAATTATTTCATAAGAATATTAACAAAAAGAGAACCAATGTGGAGAATAATAGCTGTTTATAGTATGATGAAATGCATGGTCACTGTTTCTAAGAAAATTACATAATCCATAAAGACAGACAGACAGACAGACACACACACACACACACACACACCAATTACAGATAGCCATATTGACATGCAGATGATTGTCTCTCTTCTGGACAACTCAATGATGTGAATCCCACTCTCTTGTATCATTCTGTTAGGACCTGATTCTGGTATATACACATCATCTAACCACAGTACACCAGGGTCTCTATTTAGATTCACCACTGTCCATATTTGTCTTTATTTCCTATACTTCTTTCTGCTCTCTTTGGACAAAGCCAATTCTTTGTCCCTTGCTAGTCTCTCAGCATCCAGATCAACTCTGGCTTTAACATTACTGTAGTGTGTATGTTACTGACAGATTGAATTAAGGAATAAGGATTGAGTTAGTATTTAGCTACCGCTATGTAGCTCAGAAATAACAGCATGGGGTTTGCAACTCAGGTCTTAGTCTGAAACTGCTGCCCATTGGATCACATCTGCCTAAACAGTCTCCTTTCTGAGGCTTCATTTTAATCCTGGCCAGCTGCAGGTTATGTACTCTCATGAAGTTCACTGGAAGCATCTAAGTAGCATATAGTCTTATCTCAAAAACTATAACTAAATAGAGGTATTATTTGTGATTCCATAGAATGAGCACCTAAAAAGAAGTGAACTATTAAATTGAAAAATCTAAACTGGATGGCTTTAATAAAAAAAGAAAGAAAGAAAGAAAGAAAACACTGCCAACAATGACCCTTGTTCTCAATCCTGTACTAGATGTTATGAGTTCACATGATAATGAGTTTAATACTGCAGTGGGGTTTTGAAATGCCAAGTATCACACTCTGTGACTGGTAACAAATGGAGTTCCACCATGTGTGAAAATTTCATGATGATACAATCTGTACCTCCCAATATATTTCAATAGATAGCAAGCAGTTATGGTTAAGACTTTTCCCAGCCAGTCTCCAGATTTCAATGAACTTCACTATGGTTCGATGACCCCCTTAAATCCAATAATGGGCTTGAGCACGAGGCTCTGCAAATGGCTGAATGGATATGTTTACAATATCAAAATTGCCTCATGAAATATGTTTAATTATGCATAGGTGAACAGCTGTTTGCTTAGTGTACTGTATGTGGGATGATATATTCAAGTCAGAAATAATATATAAGCCCTCAGAAGAGGTTATTATAGACAGCAACTGTGTAAACACACACTTTGCAACTGTGTGCCAAATGCCAACCTTCCCAACATGAGGAGTTGCATTTCCTTATCTTTCTTACTGCTTGTGGTTTTGTAATTAGCCCACTGGGCAGGCAGCGACAACATTATAAAAAGGCTATTAATCTGAAGTCATGATTTAATTCTTCACTGAAAAGAAAACCCTGCTTAGCTGGTGGCTAAAGCTTAAATTATAGAACCTGTTTTGATGTGTTTTTTTCTTTCTTTAAATAAAATGCAACAAAGACCAGCCAACACCCACTTTCATTACAAGGAGAGTAGTCTCCCAGATGTCGGTTCCTGTAACCTTCCAGTCCAAAGAATCCCCAGTTTGTAATGCTACACTCTAGTGACAAGACTGTAATTCCTTCAGACTTCTAGTCATGAAGACTTACTTCTCTATAATTGGATTATATATTATTCTATGTTCTGCTTTGTTCAAGGAGCTTTCAAGCTATAGTTAACGTTTCTTTTCAGTTCTCCTTTAAGTGTAAAGTTGTGGTCATATTTTTATGCTTACATATGTACTTATATGCATAAGGGATTACAAAGTTAGATTTTAAAAAATGAAAGTTTTATAAAATGATAATAATAATAATAAACCTTAAACTTCTTTTTCCATTATTTAAAATTGCCTTTTGTCCAGTGTTAAAAATTAGTCCATATAATTCTGTGAACTCAATCAGTTTTATGAACGATGCCTGGCCCCTTGATGCTGTCTTTGGCGAATGTATGTTTCCCTAGTAGCAACTGCCTCTGTCCATGCTCCCTTTCTCTTGCCCAAAGGTTAGATCAATCAGTCCCTAGCTCCAGAGCAGGATCCTTGCTCAGCCAGTTCACAAGGAGCATTCACTGGCTAAGGACCACAAGTCTAGGGTACCAGCCCTGACTCTAAGTAGCTCCTTAGTGTAGTGTACCCTCTGCAGGCTCTGGGAGTCTTCTTGGCTCTCTGGCTTGTATTGCAAAGCAGAATGCCAATGGCCACAGTGGGTTGCCAAGGCACAAAAGAGGAAGGGGCTCAAGATGCCACCTGAGCAACAGTAGCAGAAGCATGGTACAGGACTGCTTGTCAGCTGTGTCTAAGTCTCTGACCTAAGCATCTCCCCTATACTTATTCATGCTTGGCTGTAAGAGCCACTAGCCTGGAGATGCATCTGTCTGCTCAGAGTCTGGGGTGAATTTCTTCCTGCACCTGACTCTATCCCAGAGTACTTCTCTCCCTCCTTGACTTCCTGACACCTTAGCTAAAAGGTCCTCAGGTTTTTGTTGACAGATGATGCTTCCACACAGTAACAAGAGATTCTCTCTACACCTGATGGGTCCTTCTTTAAAAAACAAATTACAAGCACATAATTGCAGCATAAAAATAAGAAGAGCAGATAAATGAACCAAGAAATACATGAACTAAGGAATATAAATATATATAATTATGATAAAATATTAAAATTATCTATGTAGCAGCAAAATGAAAAATGATGCTATTAACCAGATATTGGTGACATTACAAAAGATCAGTTCTATCCAAGGACCATGGGAAGTCATTTTCTCTCCTAACTTTCTGAGGGTATCTATTTTCCTAAATGTTGTCATTCTACATGGGACCTGGTGAATCATTCCACAGAACTTTCTTCACCCTTCTTTTTCAAAAGTCATTTATCTTGTGTTATTTCTATGTTAGGAAATAAGGTCTATGTCAATTATTTAAACAGTTGGTTAGTCATATGGACAAAGGTATAGCAATTAATTTAATAATATTTATTTATAAACATTTAAGATTTTGAATATCTGTTTAAAAAAACCACTGTAATGGACATCTGTGTGACTCTGTATACATTCATAAATTTCTTTTGAATATTGGAAAGTTCCATGTCAGCTCAGTTATGATTTGAAAATTGTACTCTATTATGTCTAATTCCCATGCTCTCTATAAATAATAAAATGACATTAAAGATTAATTTATTTTTAATTTATCTTGGATAACAGTTTAAAATAGTGATATTCTACTGATGATCCATAAATGTTGTTTTAATCCAGAATTCAACAAAATAGTTTTTAATTGCATTCAAGCTATTGCAAATAATTTTCAATGTGTTAAACCTGGTACAGGAAATTTCTGTGGAGTACTGTAAATTTATTTTGTTTTAAGATGTACAGGAGAAGCTTTATTAGACCCCACCTAGTTTTGCCAATACACCTGCCTTAAGGATTTTCTCATCAAATTTCAAAGTCAGACTAATTAATCATCAGTATCTAGTGTTTTTCTTAAAACACATGGACTTTTTGGCCAGATGACTTTTTTTTTTAAATTGCAAATACTAAAAAAGAATTTACCACCAGCCAGACTTGATCATTAAGTGATCATGTAATTTATTCATTTAACTACTGGACAAGGCCAGTGGTGGAATGACAAGAAGGAAGTTCACATCTAGAATGGATACAAGAAGTCCCTTACCAATGTGTCTGGGTGTATTTGTGTTCTGGTCCTCAATACTACTATTTCTGTGATAGATTATGATTTGTAATGCCCTGTGCTAAAATGACTGTGACACTAAAGTTTCCTTTTAATATTACTTCCTAATATTTACTAATCAAAACTATTATAGAGTCTGTAAGAGGAAACACATTACAATTTACCCAATAGTTGTACCTGAAGTATTTGTATAGAATTTTTTTCATACAGCATATTTGGATTATGGTTTCCCCTTCTCTAAGTACTCCCAGACGCTTCACAATTCTCTGCTTAGCCAAATCCTCACATTCTCTCTCTGTGACTCTCTCTGTGTCTCTCTCTGTCTCTGTCTGTATATATGTATATATACATATATACATGTATCAGTAGGAACCAAGTGTCCTCCCTCAGGTCCCTTCTACTATACTAGCCTGCTCTGCTTTTATTTTCATATTTAGTCTCCTTTTTGGAGACTGTATCTTCACCATTGTTTCAACATTCATCTTTATTTAGTTAAAATCTGTATAATATAAAGAATTCCACTCTGGAATGAGCTATGTATTTCATTTACAGGTTGTGTGACCCCTAACTTATTCTTTCCTAAAATATTTTCTACATCCCAAAGCATATGGTTTTCTGCATCCATGAGAAGGTATGAGTTTGTATACCCTCTCTCTATGTTTGCCTAAATGGAATATGTCGTATTAAGAGCTAATACAATATGTGTTTTTATATAAGTTTTATTTCTCTTATATGTAACATAAGGTATTAGAGTTTCTTCCAGATTATAGAATATGTCAGCATTTTATTTTTTTATGACAAAATCCTATTTCCTAAATAATAAGCTATATATAAATTCCATTCATTCTAATGGAACAATAACATTATCTTTTATCTGCATACATTTATGCATTTGTCCACTGATAAGGCATAGAGGGTGCAGAATTTAGTGGCAAACCTTCAGATGTGGAGATTCCATGTACTGACTCTAGCTCACAATGCAGTAGTGTCAGGAGGTGATGCAGTTTTGAGGATAGACTAACCTTACTGTTTTAGGGCTCTTTTTTCTAATTTTTTTATTAGATACATTCTTTATTTACATTTCAAATGTTCTCCTCTTTTCTTGTTCTCCCTTCACCCGAAAATCCCATTAGCCAATCTCCCCTTCCCCAATCAACCTTCTCCTGCTTCCCTGTCCTGGTGTTCCTCTACAATACTAAGGCACCAAGTCTTTGCAGGACCAAGGGCCTCTCCTCCCTTTGGTGTCTAACAAGACCATCCTCTCTTGCCTATGTGTGTGTAGCCATGGGTAGCTCCATGCATACTCTTTGGTTGAAGGTTTTGCCCCTGAGAGCTCTGGCTCTTATAAAAGGTTCCCAATGATACTGCTAGTTCTTTCCATTGTGTAAACAAACTATAAATTGCCATCAAGAAGGGATGATGAAACATAATCTACCCAAACCTTAATCTCAAATATCCCATGTACTACAACTCCAAGGAAAAGGTCCAGTTGCTACTTAATCACAGTATATTGTTATTTTTGATGTGTCAATCCAAATGGACTACAAAACACTATTTTTTTATCTTTTTTTTTATTCGATATAATTTATTTACATTTCAAATGATTTCCCCTTTTCTAGCCCCCCCACTCCCCGAAAGTCCCGTAAGCCCCCTTCTCTTCCCCTGTCCTCCCTCCCACCCCTTCCCACTTCCCCGTTCTGGTTTTGCCGAATACTGTTTCACTGAGTCTTTCCAGAACCAGGGGCCACTCCTCCTTTCTTCTTGTATCATCTCATTTGATGTGTGGATTATGTTTTGAGTATTCCAGTTTTCTAGGTTAATAACCACTTATTAGTGAGTGCATACCATGATTCACCTTTTGAGCCTGGGTTACCTCACTTAGTATGATGTTCTCTAGCTCCATCCATTTGCCTAAGAATTTCATGAATTCATTGTTTCTAATGGCCGAATAGTACTCCATTGTGTAGATATACCACATTTTTTGCATCCACTCTTCTGTTGAGGGATACCTGGGTTCTTTCCAGCATCTGGCAATTATAAATAGGGCTGCTATGAACATAGTAGAGCATGTATCCTTATTACATGGTGGGGAATCCTCTGGATACATGCCCAGGAATGGTATAGCAGGATCTTCTGGAAGTGAGGTGCCCAGTTTTTGGAGGAACCACCAGACTGCTTTCCAGAGTGGTTGTACCAATTTGCAACCCCACCAGCAGTGGAGGAGTGTTCCTCTTTCTCCACACCCTCTCCAACACCTGCTGTCTCCTGAATTTTTAATCTTAGCCATTCTGACTGGTGTAAGATGAAATCTTAGGGTTGTTTTGATTTGCATTTCCCTAATGACTAATGAAGTTGAGCATTTTTTAAGATGCTTCTCCGCCATCCGAAGTTCTTCAGGTGAGAATTCTTTGTACAAAACACTATTTAAACTGTTCATTTAGCATGCTATCAAGACATATCTCTAAATACAACCTAAGTACTCTCTGTTTCAACTAAACTCTATTGAGAAGTATTTACATTTTCTATCATTGTTATTGATATGTTACTTTTTTCTTAATTCATTCTGTTTTGGCTACTGTCTCTGGACCACAATATTTCTCACTAGAATTGGAGAGGCTACCCAAGCTTCTATTGTTATTTCAATCTCCCTGTTGATGCCTTGCCAGCACTTGTCACAGATGTTCCATCCTGTTCATCCTTGTAGAAACATTGTATTTGTCCTAGATTCTTAATTCCCTTGAATATGATACTGGCTTGGTCTGGTTTCCCTTAGCTGTCTGTTTTCCACTTCTCTACTGAATGCTAGCTTCATGTATCAAGACTCTCCCTGTTCCTCTGCCTCTCAAGAGATCATGAAGAGTGTTTCCTTTCTAGCAAAACTGCTCTTCAATCACAGGGTCTCTCAGTAGTTTTGCATATTTCCATCATACTGGCCTCTTCATCATCTCCCATGTTTCACCCCACCTTAAGTCTTAACTGAAGTTCCTGACACAGATTCTTCAAGCTGTCATTTCCCACTTCATTTTATCTACCCATTCCTTATCTGCTCTATCATCAATTCAGGACTAAACGTAATTGACACCCCATAAGTCAAAATTCCACAGTGTCCTTATAAGATCATATACATCCTTCTTTGATATTTTCTCTATTACTAGTAGAATGGTAATTGTTATATATATATATCTTTTATTCTATTATATGGTCCACAACAGTTCTTCAAAAACTCTATATTTACTAAACTAGATGCGAATGGTGTTTAAAATATTATGTAATAAATGAATATTGTAGAATGGATAAGTGAGACAATAGGGATTAGTGTACTTAAAATAAACTTTTGGATGAGTGCTTTGCTTAAAATCATTTATATTTTATTTAAAATGTCATTTTACTTTAAATCTTGTATATGTGTGACTATTAACTAGCACAAGCAGTCTTATCTAGGCTCTCAACATTATTTCTTAAAGAATTTCTTGAATTTTCTCACATACTTCCCAGGAAAGGCTGCAGTCAGACGCAAAGAGAGGGTGACAAACTGGGGGGGGGGGAAGCAAAGCTGATTACCATAGTCAGCCAGAAACGGGATTTTACCACTCAAAACTACCAACCCTTCTCTGAATCTATCCACCCATCTACTTTTTCTTTTAATAGAAACATAATTTTAATTTGACAAAAATATAGTTATCTTTAAAATAATTACCACAAAAGATAAAACATTTATAGTAATGACTTTCTTTTTAGTTCTACACTGAAGCTCTTAATTTCTTTTTATAATTCTCTTCCCTAAGAAACAGCTAATAATCTACCACTTGGGCAAAACAGAGAGATAAGGCCTACAGTTTGTAACAACCTCATCTGTTGCTACATTTACCTGAAGGACAGGCTATGTTGTTAGCATCTGTATTTATTGATGTTTATAAACTAAATGCTTCAGACTATGTTCTTAAGACAAAAAGCGATTTTATGAAAACAGTTCCTTTGTACCTCAAGTAGAAGTATCTTGATTTTATGTTTGATTATTCAATAAGTTTTGCTAATGAACTTATTGTAATGGGGATTCTATGAAGTAGAGCCTGTCAATTATGTCTACAAATATAGCAAGTTAGTGAGTTTTCATTTCAACTTGATTGGAATTAGAATCAGCAAGGAGATTAAGGACTAACTACTGTTCAGTTTGCTTGTGAGTCCTTTCCAGACCAGATTAAACAAAGTGTCTCCATCCCATGGATGGGGGCCCTCACAGAATAAAGGAGGAGCAGGCATAAAGATACACACATTTCCCTTAACTGTTCTCTGATAACTGATGACCGTGATATGACCCATCTCATACTATAGAGGAAGATCAAAGCAATAGTCTCAGTAAGAATGAGTGACTATAGTTAATTGTTTTGAAACTGTACATATATAATTGAAAGATATATACAAATAAGTTATTGAGCTGTTACTGAGAGGCTTAAGGATGAATCAACTAGCCTTCCTAGAGAGGGCAAGAGATGTCTTCCTTATTTTCTCTCTCTTCTGAGCAAAAGAATTTACTGGCAAACCTGCTGAATTTGTAGATTTCATATTACTGTTTTTCATATTTGAGGCAGAAAGGGTAACCACTTGGCCAGAGCATACCTCTGGGAGTTTGAAATCATTTTATGATTGCAAGGATCCCACCATTCAGAGAACAATCTTTTCTTGATTGTAAAGGAGTATCTATACTAGGTAAAATAAATTTAAGAAAGAAATGTTATCTTGTGTTTATGCCCTCAAAACAAAGTAAACTCGTTATATGATGAAAGCATTAAAAATTTAAATGGGAATATTTTAAATTTTGAATTAATATTTAAGCCGCTTGTCACAAGATTTAATATCACATTCTGGAAATGCATTGAGAAGCACTCCAGGGCATCCACTTGAAGGTGATGTGACTGTATTTACAGAAAAATGCAAGGTGATTTGCCATCTAAACTCTACCTTCCAAAGAATGCTATACTGTGATATACTGAGGTTATGTTTTATAGAATTGTGTTACTTTTGGTGAATACTATAATCACATGAAATCATATATGTATCTCTATGGATATACTTATACATGTATGTGAAGTTACATTCACTTGCAATGCTCAGAGGTAATGAAGAAGCCAAGAGAAAAATACCACTATAATCAACAAGAGTATCCAGGGCATTTAAAAATCATTATCATGTTTATGATAATTGTTGCAATGTGTGTGGGGGGGAGGGGACCATAGCACACATACACATTACTTTTTACCTCCTATGGAGGACTCCAGGGATTGAACTCAGCTCATTACGCTTATACTACAGCAAGCACTTCTACCTGCTGAGCTATCTTGCCAGGCCTCCAAGGCATTTTTAAACAAGGCCTATCTCCCTGGTATCTTCTATCTCTCTAAATGAAACACTGCCAGAACAATATGAGATACTGCTTATAACATCAAAGGCTTGCAAAGATTGAACTTTCCTGATCCTGTCTCAGATTCTATAACAAGAATTCTCATATCAAAGGAGATAGAGATTAACTGCTAGTGATTAGAGGTTAAGTTTAACAGCTTAAATGTATGTTTTGCCTCTGTGCCCTTAACATTTCTTACTGTTATTCTTTAACATTTTTAAAGACACATTTTTAGAAAACAATAGTCCCCAGAAATGTATTAGAAAGTGGCCTCTTATGTTACCATATTTTATCAATTTTAAACAAAGTGTTTTTAAGGAATCTATCAACTAAGCAGCAAATATGCAAGTACTGTGTCACCAAATTTATTGCTGTTGTATAGAAAAGGAACTTTCTATTAAGTAGGCATTTCACAAATATTACACTTACTCTAGTATCAATATGAATGCCCTCCATGTAAGTCTTTTCCAATAGAAAGCCGAATTTCTCAGTATTATATACACTGCCTTGGTAACAAACACTGGATATGTACACATGAGGCTCTGCATCAGCTTTGCTCAACCATCTTTGGGTCCAGTTGTTCCGAGTACAAATCAGCCCTTTATCGTCCACCCTAAGGCAGAGAGCTTGCTGTGTCTTCTCTAGTAGGTCTCATTCATGTTCTCCCTAACACTGGCTTACACGTACCATTTTTAACTAGAAATGTGTAATTCAGGCATTGCTTTGCAATGTTGTCCCTTATTTATTATAGAGATGCATTAATGCAAGTTGCAATTAAAAATGATAACACATAGATCAATGTAATTTTTAAGTAATGAGCAGTTTCTGAAAGGCCAGTAAGTCCACACTTCTTGGTACTGATGACATATTCACTCTCTAATGCTTGTATAGCCTTCCTTGTAAGGAACAGGATTCAAAAAGGCTAGGCTATCATTTCTGAAATTAAATAACATGACATCCCTTAATTGTAGGTCTCTCACTCACTTGCTTTGAGAATAACCACATGCTATAATGACTTTCTTTCCATGTGCAGACCCAGTAAAATCCTCAGGCCTTCCAACAGCCACATATGGAAAACAGAGCCAAATTACCCTCCACATCAATCTTGAAATGTTGCAACCTTAATAGTTGTCTCTACTGCATTACCTTGAAAAGCATTAAGATTTCCATTCTCTGCTAATCTATCTAGATTGTGAAATAGCAGAAATGGTGTATCTCACATCATTGTTCCTTAAGGTTCAATGTTCAGGGTGAATTTGTTAGACCAAAATAGCTAACTAATAATCTTGGTAGCCAATATAGACACGTGTACTTGCTTCTAATTAGGGCAAACACAGTATGTTTTAATCTATAATCAGTTCCTTAGCAATTATTGATGTTTGATAGCCTGTCTTTTAAGTTATAAGTACAATAATGAATTCTTCTCTTATAGACATGTACTTAGCAAAATAAATATATTCCAGTTCCCAAAGATTTTTAAAGTTAATTTCTAAAAAAAAATGAACTAAGATAGTTCCAAATAACTTCCATATAATCCATGTCCTTCTATTATCACCATTTTGTATAAAACATTATAAATATTTATTTACATCTGCTTTCTCTAAATAACTGTATTTGTAAAGTGCAAGGACCATGTATTATTCATCTGTACAAGCAGCCAGTACATCAGACACAAAATGTAGATTCCACAACTGCTTCCTGAATAAGTGGATAAATACAGCTCTGCATGAACAAGAATACTAATAACAATACATATATGCCAGCTATTCTTGTACAGTATTCTTTGTTTATTGATTATATTGACAAAATGTAAAAAATGCAGATAAATAAGAAGATGTTTTCTACATGTTTTGAATGATGCTAACATTAATCCTCTTCTTTTGAACCCAGGGCCAAGTACATCACGTGTAAATCCTTTGTTCTATGACTAACCCCTCAGCCCTGATCTATTTTAACTAAACCACTTATTTAATCAGAATGCCTTTTCCCTAAACAGCTCAGCCATTATCATATCTGTATTCTATGTATGGCCTTGTTGAATATTGACTTAAATTTTAAGCTCTCCATTCTATCTGTCATCATGAGAACACAGCACACGTAAATTACTTATCTCTACTGGTGCACTGCTTATGACAATATTGCCAGCATTTAGACATAAAAAATGCTCAAATGTGAAGTTCTTATATTTATGCAAATGAAGGAGAATAGTTATTCTGAGAGCATATGTACATGCAATTTGTTTTCTGCTTTGAGTTAAGAGTTAATTTTTTAAAGTAACTAACATTCAAGATACTAAAGTGATGTGCTAACAAAAATACCAACGAAAAGTGTGTGTATGTGTATATGTATACGTATACATATACACATATATAATGCCAGAACACAGTTACTCACATCCTTGAAGAAGCTAATTGTGTTCACATTCTCAAAGACTGATTTTACTCTGGCAATCCTATACAACAGTAAAGCATAGACAAATAGCAATCTTGTCTTAACAGATACAATTCACACTGCATCATGACCAGCCAAATATGTGATGTTCTTGTTAAGATTTAGATACAAAATAGCTCAAATAGCCATGCACACTGAGAACTTGGTCATGAGTCAGTCAATCTATTAAGAAGGGATTTGATCTTATCCATGAATTCATTGTTGGATAGATTAATAATGGAGTGGGCTATAGAAGGTGGGACCAAATAGAAGAAGTAGATCTTTGAAAGATATATCTTGTCTCTGGCTCATTTTTTTCTCCAGTTCCCAACCACAAGAAGTACACCACACTGCTCTACAATATATGTTCCACTATAAGATTCACCATTGCCCAGAAACAATGGAGTAAGTGAGCCTGGATGGGAAAGTCTGAAACTGTAAGCCAAAATAATATTTATTTCTTTTCATTGCTTCTACCATATATTTTGTCACATTGATGGAAAAAAAACTGGGAGAGGGAATTAGTATCTTCAGATCTTGAGAGGCTGTTGCTGTCAAGAATCGTGAGCACATGACTCTTATGTCTTTGAAACTACTTTGAAAGAGGAATATGGCTGGCTATTCAAATGATAGCAGTTGAGTGGAGTGTAAAATAAAGGCCATCCTCATGAAGTTCAGATGGAAATGATGACTCCACTGGGAGTTGGACTAGTGGTCATTCATTTTACAGTCTCACAAGAGCTCATATATATTTTTCCATGCCCTGAGACTTTGTGGGACATTAGGGTAAAGATAATAATTAATCCAATAAAAATATTCAAGTCAGTATGACTTTCATAATGTAGCATGGATAATGATGAATTTTTTTAGTCCAATTTAGAATGAAAATTAGGAAGGAAAAAATTGTTAGAAAAATATTCAGCAAAGTAAAAGAAACACATTTGAAGGCGGGCAGAGGAAGTTGTGATGTTAAAGTGTCTAAAAGTCTCTAAAAGTGACAAGGAAATAAAGACAGTAGGGAAGAGGACATGAAAGCATCTCAGGAATTCCCTGCTTGGATCTAGGTGGGATCAATGGTGAAAAGTCATATACTTTACTTTGAAAAGAGAGTTCTAGGACACTGTGCTCATTCCAAACATCCAAAATTCAGATACTAAGAAGCTAATTACTATACAGATTTTTATTTTCTAATAGGCATAGTACTGCTTGAGTTAATTCCATCTGTGTTGTAGTGGTTTGAGCAAGAATAGCCACCAGAGGCTCATATATTTAAATGCTAATCATGGATCAGAAATGTTTATAAGGGTTAAGAGGTATGGCCTTGTTGGAGCAGGGTCCACTTGGGCTGGGTTTTGAGTTGTCAAAAGTCTATGTATGGCAGGCCCAGGATCTTATTCTCTTGGCTGCTGATCAGGATGTAGATCTCAGCTACCTCTCCAGTGCCATGGGATCTACCATGCTTCCTCTTGGTGACAAGGGACTAAGCCTCTGAAACTAATCAATCCCCCCAATTACATGTTTTCTATTGTAAGTGTTGCCTTGGTTACAGTATAACTTCACAGCAATAGATAGTGTGGCAAATACACATATGATGCTCTTTTTGCAAACATGTAGAATGAAATGCTTACAGGCGAATAAAGGCCTCCACCCAGATTTCAAACAAAGACCTTGGAAAATCATCAATGAATGGTAGAGTCAGAGTTCCTGTAGGCATGCATTGAGAGGGTTATAGGTGAAGCTATTTATTGTACTGCAACCAACTCTGAAATAGAGAACCCAAGAAGTTGGGAAGGCTATGAGTATAGAAATTTACCACATAAAGCAGCAGGCTAAGAGCAGAGCCAGCCAAGGAGAGTTAATATACAGTGTAGCTTGTACATTTCCAGGTTATGAATGTGCAGGTTCTTTAGAGCTTCCATCATACCATGTATGTCTTGAGTATCAGATACAGAACTGTAATTTTAACATTTGCCTAGCAGGGTTTAGGTTTTGCTTTGATCCGGTCTTTCTGTTTTTGATTCCTGTGTCTCACTTTGAAATATGCACTACCCTGTGTGGTTGTTTGAATGGCAAATGCCCCTTATGCATTCATGTATTTGACCATTATCCCCATTTTGTAGCACCCTTGCTTGAGAAAGTATGTTGCTGGGCATTGGTTTTGAAGGGCTTTAGCGTTGCCCCACTTCCTGTTATTTTTTTTCCCTTGTGCCAACAAAAATGTTCTCAGACAGTTTCCTGCCCCTGCTGCCATGCTATGGCTTCCCCAATCATGATAAACCCTATCCATCTAGAACCTCAAATAAAAATAAACTACTTCTTAAGTTATTATTGAACATATCATAGTATCCAAAGATTATTAATAATCCACCCTGTAGCATAGTGTACAGAAAATATGTAATTTGCTTGTTTGAATTTTACAGAGTTCATAGCAAAGAATCTGCCTTGCATCTCAGACATTTCAGAAATGGTAATTTAAGAACTGAAGTATGCATTAAGATTTTAAGAACTCTTGAGCGATGGACCTTATGCACTTTTCACTAAAAAGAAGAAATGAGCCACTGAGTGCCAAATATTGTGGCAAAATGTTATGGATAGACCATAAAATGGACTGAGGACTTACACGTTAATACCTTCATCTGTAATTGGTAAAAGGCAATTGGATTACAGTGATGCTACCTCATTAATAAACTAATCCATTGAGAAATTAATTGCTGGATGGGTTTTTAGGAGTTAGGCCCTCTGGTTAGAGGAAATAGCTCAATAAAAGATGGACATTATATTATTCTTACCCAAACTCCCTCTCTCTGATTCTGCATTGCTTTGTTCCACCCTATGTGATACAGCCTCAAAGAGAGGCAATTCATAAAAGATGTAAACAGAGCTCCCACACAATAGACACAGAGGAATTTACCCTAAATGGCACAGGTTGAAATAGTGAATTTTTTCAACAATCACATGAATGAGATTGGAGTCCCATTTGAGCCTTCAGATGACATCAGAGATATCTCTCATATTTGGATAGAACCACTGAGATACCTTGAAACAGAGATCTCTGGCAATATTCCATACCTATGGAATTATGAGATGAATAGAGTTTTTCCTAGACATGAAGACTTCATGTACTTATTACACAGCATTGGATGATTTAGACTGATAATGGATGAACATAGGTCGTGTGTAATAGACTGTGGAGAAAAAAAAATCACAGGAACCACCAATTTGTCATTTTATCTTTCTTTTATAACAGAGAAAAGCACAAAACTCATGTCTACTTAGATATCATATATGAAATAATCACTCAGGCCATTTGAATGTTGCATGTTTGAATATATGAGGTATAAATTTAATTTTTTAGAAATTTTAGCACACATTAGTTTTAGCTATTTAAAGATAATATAAGTGCACACAGACCAACTTACATAGAAGTCTAATTTTCTGGCAATGGGTGAACCTGTTCTATAGTTTCAATTTCCTTTCCAAAATACATACTGAAAATTAACTATAATTATACTTTTATTAGGAATTGAAGCCTTTAAGAAATAATCTGGCCATGAACATGTCCTCATGAAAGGATTAAAGCTGTTATCTCTGAAATGGGTTCCTGATTTTAAAAGACATGAATTTGGTCTTTCTTTTCCTTCTATTTTACATATGTCTCCCTAACATCTGGGTATTAAGATGCAAGTTGAAGGTTATTACTAAATTTAAATGTCATTTTCTTATATTTCCCATACTTCAGAACCATGAATCAAATGAACCTTCATTGTTTATAAATTCTCTAAACTCTGGCATCATCTCACATCATGAGAGAAATTAACTAAGCTAAGTAGCATACATATTTGAAGATAAAAGTTAGGCATCTAGACTTTGAGGGAAACAGGACATAAAAGAATATAGAATATACATACAGAAAGGTATATAATTATATAGAAACTGCATATATCATTGTGTATATTTTTATTATTTTACTTAATATTTATATTTCTTGATGAGGAAAACTGATTTTATTAACTTTCTCTGTCTTGAAAATATTGTTCTGGTTAGTTGATGATGACTAGATCCACTGGTTAAGAATATACCACATTTGCCTTTCTGACAAGAGGCAGCTTTACTGAAGTATGGTACTAGAATTCAAAAGATTAGTTCCATGAGGAGAAAAATGGGATCTGTGATTTAAAAGAATGAAAAGAAAGTAGGTTTGAAGCATAAGTTGAAATAGCATGCATGTGTTACAGAAGGTTTGCTACAATCATTGGAGTTCCATTAGAATCAAAGTAATATAATTCCTTTAATCGATGTGACTTTCAGCAGGCTTGATGCCCATGCTGACTGCAGCCTTAAAGGCACCACTTGACACTTGATATACATTTGATGCTACAGACAAGAGAAATCATCTCTCCAGTCAAGGCGCTATAGCTTCACATACTCATATATTCTTTCTATTGCAGGAAAAAGAAAAACCCACACACTTCAAATGGTCCTTCAGATCAGACCACCCCAGGGCTAGAATTGTAGCAATTCATCCCACCTGGTACTTCCTCATTCATAAGAAAAGGAAGTTTCTATCTTATCAGCTTATACTGAAATCGAAGCAGTTTGCTGACTTCTTTTTAGATGCTATTATGGCTGTTCTTGCTTATCGACCTGACTGTATCTGGAATTATAAAACCCTAAAATGGAGGCACATATCTGTGAGGAATATTTGCTTAATTTGAATTAGGAAGCCACCTCTATTCTTGTTTTTTGAGGTGGGAAGACATACTTTTAATCAAGATCTTTTGAGGTGGGAAGACCCAGTTCTCATCTGAACTACCTCTTCTGCTGGAAGCCTATATTAAGGACATAGAAGATGGAAGTCTTTCTGCTTGCCTTTGTTCTTGCTTGCAAGTCCTTTCCTGTACTGACATTAGAGCCTACTTCTCTGAGATTCAGGCATATACTGAAAACTAATGAAGACATACAGCCTTGCAGACTGAAGAAATACAGGACTCGTTGACCTTTCATTTATAAGCAGCCATTGTTAGATTATCTGGAATGCAGACAGTCATTCTAATGAATCCTCTTTCTATATACCTAGAGATTCATTCTATAAATTCGATTACTCTATCGACTCCTGACTAATGCAGATGCTATTCTGCATTATAGTGATAATAGTCCAGTAACTTATGTATGAACAAAGATATGGTACAATTAAATGGCATATGCAAATTTGTACACTATTTGACAATGTAAATAAACGTTTGACTCTACTGTACCATCAGCAAGTCAATGAATTCCATTTGATATCTTGATTTTAAACCTCATCACAACCTGCTTCATGCAATCTTGTTTGCAATATTTGTAAAGATAAAGGGATAACTGCTCTCTTCTAATTCAGTAAGATCATTCATCATGCTTCACTAGTACGATGACATATAGCATAAACTCAACCTAGATAAATATAAGTGACCAGCCTTGCACATGGGCTTTAGTAGATTCAGGGGGTTTAGTAGAGATGGGATACAAAATTTTTAAATGAATATATAAGCTATGGTAGAAATTGGCCAATATATAGATAAAAACATAACCTAATTGTCCACAGTGGAAATCTGCCCTTAAAGATCATTTTGAGGCATATTGCATTTGTTGTTTTGGTTGAGTTTGGATTTTTTCCCCTAAGCTCTATTAACCAGTTGAGTTCATCCAAGAATTCCTTTCTGAACACAGCAAGACAAAATAAGTCTAAGCATCTTCTCCGAGTTTCTTTTAGCTCTCTAAAGTAAGTCTTTAAACTCTAGTTGTTGCTTTTATATCCTCAATTTCTATCTAATTACCTCTTACAGAAAACTCAACTATTTTCTCAATTCCTTGGAAACTCAAAGTTATCTCTCCCTTTGTGGACATTTGGAAGACCCTCCATTGTCGATTCCAACCATCTTTTCTCCAAGAACTGCCAAGGTCTATTCCATAGTTATAAGAGGACAGCTTTGAAATGATGGAACATATTCATGTCTCTCACCTCAAGTGATCAGATGAGGGAGGAACGTGCTTTAAGGTGAGTTTGAATGAGTAGACACTATATTGGTAGTTTGGGAATTATAATAAAGTATAAATGGTCATTCTTAATAATTGCATTAAACATTAATACTCAAGCATGTTACACAAGTTAGATTTTTGAGAAAGAAAAAAAGTTATATATAGAAATTATATAGAAGATATGAATAGATTGGAAATGAGAAAGAGAGAAACTGAATGAACATATTTTGTAGTCTTCTTTCATTTTGTACATCCTTTTGCTAGCTGCCTTTGAATCTTGGCCACATTCATAACCTTCACTTCCAGGAGACACTTCCAATTTTCATTCTATAGTATAAATTCCTTATCTGCTTAAGAAAAAATATACAGCAACCATGCAAAAGCTTAAAGAAACTTCACAGATCCTGCAGAGTGAGAATACCAGCCAAAGCCCCTAACTTGTAAGTCACTCCCACTCTGATGTTATAGCTGCTTCCCACTTTCATCTAACTTGGATCCACAACAGGCTGCAGCCAACATAAGTAAAGACACAGCACTGGCAGTATATACATGTTTAGACAAGGCCTTAAACAATGACTCAAAACAGTGTCACATTAAGAACTGTAGAAAACACTTAGGATTGTCAGCTTAGAAAAGAAATGACTAGAAAAGGTAAATGATCAGTCTTTAAGTTGCATAATAAGACATTTAACTTAATGTTTCATGTAGGATTGCTTTTCTTAATGTAAGCGCATTAACATGAAATAGGTTCTTCCAAAGTTATTGAGTAACCTGATATTGGAAGTATCCCAACAAGCCTAAATGTCTTCTTAGCAGAGTATTTATGAGAAAAGCAGTTCAAGCCACAGATCAAAAAGGAATTGTTACAATTATAAACTCCCATGCAATCCTAAAGTTATGATCCAGTAGCTTCTGTTAATTGCCTGTAACATCCACTATAAAATGTAATATTAATACATGCATGCTAATAGTGTAGAATTTTCTGAGTTAAAAGATTCCGTTGCAGAAGGATGGCACTTAAGACTCAATGTATTCTAAAGAGAGCTCAATATGGATTCAGGCATGATACAACTTACAAATCTCAGGAAGTTCCTGACTCTTACCAAGTACAAAATAGTTATTCTACCCAAGTGTTTCATGAGGAGAAGACATTGCTGAGGAAAAGAAGACTCTGACCTACTGAGATGCATTAAAGGGTTCCAGGCTTTCTAAACTTGCTGTACATTATTCATTCATGAGATAATATAAACCTGATATATGTTATTCTTCATGAGACAGTATGGCTAACTTAATTTGTCCATGTTCCTGTAAGTAACCTTTCAACCATATTGATGTTAGTAATCCCAATGGAAACGGTGGTTTATAAAGTTGGAATTTTATGATATTGTTAGTCATTGATTCCAAATCTGGAGTAATTAGAAATTTGTTCATGTCTCCCCAAGAAAGCTGTCACATAACAATGGTGAATAAAAGTTCATTTAAGTCATAATAATCTAGTACCAGGGAAAACATTCTGATGGGCAAACAGTATAAAAATACAAGCACACTCAGAGACAGCTGGATTTCCAAGAGGCCCATCACAGCCAGTCTCACAGTGAGAGCACCCCCATACACCCCCTACACAAACCCTGCCCCATTGCCTGGGCCTTACAGGGATGCCCATAGGGCCCAGTGAATGCATGACCTATTTGATCTTCCGTGTTGCAGAAACATCTTTCTTCTAGTCCATAGTATGCCTGGAGGCAGATCAGGTGCTCCAGCCTACCCTGACACCCACACACAGAGACAGTTTGACTTCCAGGAAGCCTGTCAAAACCAGGGTTATAGGTAAGATAGCTCCAGTCAGAGACAGCAAGGTCAGTTAACACCAGAGATAACCAGATGTTGAAAGTCAAGTACAAGAACATAAGCAATAGAAACCAATGCCACTTGGCATCATCAGAACTGAGCTCTCCCACCACAGTAAGTCCTGGATACCCTATGCACCTGAAAAGGCAAGATTATGACCTAAAATCTATCACATGAAGATGGTAGAGTACTTTAAGGAGGATATAAATAACCCCATTAAAATTACAGGAGAACACAGATAAATAGGTAGAAGTCTCTAGAGAGGAAACACAAATCCCTTAAAGAAATACAAGGAAACAAAATTAAGCAGGTAAAGGCATTCAACAAAGCCATTCAGAATCTGAAAAAGGGAATATAAACATTAAAGAAATCACAAAGTAAGGGAATCCTGAAAATGGAAAACCTAGGAAAGGTATTAGGAGTAACAGATGCAAGCATAATTAATAGAATGCAAGAGGTAGAAGAGAAAATCTCAGGCAAAGAAGAAATCATGGAAGATATTGACACAACAGTCAAAGATAATACAAAGTGCAAAAAGTCTCTAACCCAAAACTCCCAGGAAATTTAGGGCATAATGAAAAGACTAAACCTAATAATAATGGGAATAGAAGAGAGTGAAGATTATCAATACAAAAGGCCAGAAAACATCTTCAACAAAATCATAGAGGAAAACTTCCCAAATCTACAGAGAAAGATATGGCCATAAATGTACAAGAAGCTTACAGAACAACAAATAGATTGGGCCAGAAAAGAAATTCCTCCCACTACATAATAATCAGAACATTACACAGAACAAAGAAAGAATATTAAAAGTGGTAAAGGGAAAAAGTTTAGTAACTTATAAAGGCAGACCTATCAGACTTATACCAGACTTCTCAACAGAGACTCTAAAATCCAGAAGATCTTGGACAGAAGTCATGCAGACCCTAAGAGAACAAAAATGCCAGCCCAAGCTACTATACTCAGTAAAACTCTCAATCACCATAGATGGAGAAACTAAGATATTCCACAACAAAACCAAATTTAAACAATATCTTCCACTAATCCATCCCTACAGAGAATAATAGAAAGAAAACAAATACAAGGAAGGAAACTACACCCATGGGAAAAAAATTAAATCATCTCACAACAAATCCAAAGCAAGAGAAAAACTCAAAAATAATACCACCTTTAACAGAAAATATAACAGGAAGCAACAATCATTGATCTTTAATATCTGTCATCATCAATGAACTCAATTCCCCAGTGAAAAGAAATAGGCTAACAGACTGGATACATAAACAGGACCCAGCTGCATACAGGAAACACACCTTGGTGACAAAGACAGATACTACCTCAGAGTAAAAGGCTGAAAAAATTCCAAGCAAAGGGTCCCAAGAAACAAGCTAGAATAGCCATTCTAATATCAAATAAATATAGCCTTTCAACCAAAAGAGACTGGGAAGTATGCTTCATACTCATCAAAGGTAAAAATCTACCAAGATGCTCTCTCAATTCTGAACATCTAATGTCCCAAATGCATGGGTAAAGACATTTGTAAAAGACACACTGGATCTCACACAACAATAGTGGGAGACTTCAACACCCCACTCTCATCCATGGACAGATCATGGAAACAGAAACTAAACAGGAACACATTGAAACTAACAGAAGTTATAAACAAAATTGATTTAACTGATGTCTACAGAACAATTCACCCTAAAGCAATATACCTTCTCCTCAGGACCTCATGATCCTTTCTCCAAAGTTGACCATATTATCTGACACAAGACAAGCCTCAGCAGATGCAAGAAGATTAAAAAAATCCCATGCATTCTATCAGATAACCATGGACAACAACTGGGCTTCAATAGCAACAAAAATAATAAAAAGTCGAGGCACACATGGAAACTGAGCTACTCTCTACTCAATGATAACTTGGTCAGAGAATAAAGAAAGAAAGAAATTAAAGACTTTCTAGAATTTAAGGAAAATGAAGGCACAGTAAATTCAAACTTATGGAACACAATAAAAGTGGTACTTAGAAGAAATTTCATAGCACTGTGTGCTTTTATAAAGAAATTGGAGAGAATGTACACTAGCAACTTATGGGCACATCTGAAAGCTCTAGAACAAAAAGAAGCAAACACATCCAAGGGAAGTAGACAGCAGGAAATAGCCAAACTCAGGGCTGAAATCAACCAATTAGAAACAAAGAGAACTATACAAAGAATGAGCAAAACTAAGAGCAGGTTCTTTGAGAAAATCAACAAGATAGATAAACCCTTAGCCAAACTAACTAAAAAGCACAGAGAAAGTATCCAAATTAAAAGAAAAAAAGAAGTGAAAAGGAAAACAAAAACAAAAACTAAGGAAATCAAAAAATCATCATATCTTACACAAAAGCCAATATTAAAAAAACTGGCAAATCTAGATGAAATGAATGGTTTTCTAGACAGATACCAGGTACCAACATTAAATCAAGACTAGATAAACTACCTAAACAGTTATATAACTTCTAAGGAAATAGAAGCAGTCAATAAAAGTTTCCCCAAAAAAACAAAACAAAACAAAAACAAACAAAAAAAGCCCAGGGCTAGATGGTTTTAGTACAGAATTCTATCAGACCTACATAGAAGAAAAACAGAAAAGCTAATCCACAAAATAGGAACAGAAGGAACACAACCTAATTCGTTCTATGAAACCACAGTTACACTGATACACAGACCACACAAAGATCCAACAAAGAAAGAGACATTCAGACCAATTTTGCTTATGAACACCAATGCAAAAATAACCAATAAAATTCTTGAAAACCAAATTTAAGAATACATCAAAACAATCACTCATCATGATCAAGTAGTCTTCATTCCAGGTATTCAGGGATGGTTTAATTTACAGAAATCCATCAATGTAATCTGATATATAAGCAAACTCAGGAAAAAAAATCACATGACCATCTCATTAGACACTGAAAAGCCCTTGACAAATGGCAACCTTCATGATAAAAATCTTGAAAATCTCAGGATTTCATGTCACATACCTAAACATAATAAAAGCAATATGCAGCAAAACAAAAGACAATGTCAAATTCAATAGAGAGAAAATTGAAGCAATTCCACTAAAATCTGGAACAAGATGAGGCTGTCCACTTTTTCCCTTTACTCAATATAGTAGTTGAAATTCTTAGCTAGAGCAATTAGACAACAATAGGAGGTCAACAGGGATATGTACTGGAAAGGAAGAAGTCAAGGTATCACTACTTGTGAATATTTGTGATAGTATACATAAATGACCCCAAAAATTCTACCAGAGAATTCCTATACTTGATAAACAACTTCAGCAAAATGGCTGGATATAAAATTAACTCACACAAATCAGTAGCTTTCACCTTCACAAAAGATAAATGGGCTGAGAGGGAAATCTTTAACTCTGTATTGTTCCTGTCTAAACAAAACATGGAGTCAAAAAATAAAGCCGAGACTGAAGGAAAGGCCATCCACAGACTGTTCCACCTTGAGATCCATCCCATCCCCAGACACCAAACCCTGACACTATTACTAATGTCAGGCTGCTGCTTGCAGACAGAAGCCTGGCATAGCTCTCCTCTGATAGGCTCTGCCAGCACCTGACTAAGACATGCAGTTACTCAGAGACAACCATTGGACTGAGTCAGGGGACTCCAATGGAAGAGTGGGGGGAAGGACTGAAGGAGCTGAAGGGGATTGTAACCCATAGGAAGAACAAAGATATCAATTAACCTAACCGGACACCTCAGAGGGCCCAGGGACTAAACCACCAAACCAAGAGTATACATGAATCAGTCTGTGGCTCTTGCTATATATGTCACAGAGGATTTATCTGGCAACAATTAGAGGGGAGGTGCTTGGTCCTATGGAGTCTTGTTGCCCCAGCAAAGGAGGATGTTAGAGAGGTGAGGTAGGAATGGTGGGAGGGGGAGCACCCTTTTAGAGGCAAAGGGAGGGGCGATAGGATGGGGGGCTTATGGAGGGGAGTCTGGGAAGGGGAGCAACATTTGAGATGTAAATAAATAAAATAATTTATAAAAAAATAAATAAAAACACAGAATGCAATGATATTTACCAACTTTATGGCCCTAAGCTCAAATAAAAAAGAATGCTCTTGACAATGGCATTTAAAGGTAAACTTTTGTTTAGGATCAACTGTAATATAAAGCCATGAATAAGTACAAGGTACACCAAATACATTCTCAGGATTGACATCAGAGCTGAGTATCTTTCATTGAGCCATCAATGGGATCCTAGCATTATCACCATTCTAGAAAGTTATGCCCAGAGAATGTTTGTTATTGTTTCCAAAGTTACAAATTAAAATCATTACAAGCATTTTATGGTCTTGTTGTCATTTCTCTTCTCTTCTCTTCTCTTCTCTTCTCTTCTCTTCTCTTCTCTTCTCTTCTCTTCTCTTCTCTTCTCTTCTCTTCTCTTCTCTTCTCTTCTCTTCTCTTCTCTTCTCTTCTTCTTGGTGTTTTGAAGGTTGTATATCAACCCTGACTTGCCTGGAACTAGTTCTGTGAATCATGCTGGCCTGGAACTCAGAGATCCACTGGCCTTGACCTCCCAAACGCTGGATTAAAGACATGTGCCACTGCGCATGGTTCTTTTCTTAATTTTTAAAAATTGTTTACCCAGGAATTCTCAGATGGTTTCTTTTATTAATAAATTTGTAATGTTTTTCTTAATTAAGACACATCTCAAGGAAAGGATAAAGCCAGTTAAAACACGTAACTGCTCTGAGAACCTGGCAGCCTGGTCCAGACAGTGGTATGGGTGACAGGCTGGAGGACAATTCATCAGACAGCCTGCCATCCCTTTTTTGTGAATATCAGCACCATATGGTTTACAATGAAACCAGATCCTGGGGGGGGGAGGGGTTGTAATGTTTTTCATTCCCTGTATTTTTTTTTTCTGAGTTTCACTAACTATAGGAGGATCTGGAAACTTGGAATCGTGCTTTATATGGTGAAATAGTGATAACCTTAATTTGGAAATCATGAGATAAAAGCATACTGAGGGCTTTAAATATCATCTAGTATCTTTATAAGAAAGAGTCAGGAGGCGACCATTTAGATTCATACAGGGCAGAGAACTAACATGAAGACAGAAGCAGATACTTAATATGAGAAACACCAATAAGACCAAGAAGCAGACGATGATAATGAACAAGTTTCCCCTAAACCTTCAGACAACCTGATTTCTGCTTCTGCTTCAGTAAAAGTTTACAGTCTCCCCTTCCTCCATTTCCATGGCAAAGTAATACACTAATATTCAAATATTTTAGCTACTCCACAAAAAAGGTGTAAAAAATGCACTTTAATGTACTTTAGGAAAGAGACCTTTAATTATAGAAAGAAAAGTTTAGTGACAACTGCACCGAAATGCTTTCCATAAAGCATTAGACAGCAAAACATCAGGATTTTGACAATCCATCCTGTTGGGCTAGCTGTGAACATTCATATTCTTATGATCCTAGAGGGAAGGGAAATCAGGCACAACCTTTATGAAAAGGGATTTAGGGAGACTAATTAAAGGATGAGTGCATTTACCATTCAGTACAGCTGTTCTACATCTAGAAACTTACCCTGAAGCTTTAAGTCAAAAAAGTAGGAAAACATGAAATATTTGCACAAGGTTATTTATTGTGACATTATTTATAACTATAAATTATTAGAAATGACACAAGTCTCCAAACATATTAAAGGGAGAAATTGATGAAGTTCAATACAGCTTTTTAATAAGAAGGACTCCAATAAAAGGACATTGTATTATGTGACAAAATTAGGCCAAAAAGAACATCAATGCTGTTTCTCTACATTAAATATTTTTTTAAAAAATAAAAAGTCAACATGTATTTAATGTTTTCTTAACATATCAAAAAGGTAGTATTGAAAGCAGAGAGTAATGAGGTTAATTACATCATTTGATGTAGGAAGAATGGAATTGAGCAGAACAAAAGAGCAAAATTTTGAAACCATAATTTATGGATAGCTTTGCTCATAGATATACATTTATATTATACAAATTTTAAGACATATAACAGCCTGAACAGAAAATAAAGTAGACAAAAAAAATCAAGCAATCCAAATACCATTTCAGACGAGTTCGATATCTACAATGAATGCTAATCAAAGTGCTTGTGGTCATCGAGCAATGGAGGGAGGTGACAGAAAATCAGAGACATTTAGAATCTCCCATTCCATGGGTTTGCTATAATGATGTGGGTAAGGAAAATATGAAATTAGTTTTGATATATTATAACATTGAACAAATGGGTAAACATTTTAATCATATTGGGACACAGAACTCTCAATTGGAAAAAAGGGATAAAAATAATGGATTTAAATATATGTGTAAGCATGTGCTTGTATGTATGTGATATATGATTTTGTATATAAACCTGTATGTAAATTCTTATAGGTCTTCTATCTGCTGGAAATATCAGAGAGTACAGAACCACACAAGAGCACTGAGGCAATCTCATACCTATATTAGGATCTCTATTCTTCATTACTGGGAACATACCCCTTATTATTTTATTAGATATTTCCTTTATGTGCATTTCAAATGTTTTTCCCTTTTCCTCATTTCCCCTCTGAAAACCCCCTTTGCTACCCGCTTCCCCTGCTCACCAACCAACTAATACCTGCTTCCCCATCCTGGCATTCCCCTACACTGTGGCATCGAGCCTTCACAGGACCAAGGTCCTTTCCTTGCATTGATGTCCAACAAGGTCATCCTCTGTTGCATATGTGCTGGAGCCATGGGTGTCTCCATGTATACTCTTTAGTTGGTAGTTTTGTCCCTGGGATATCTGGGGGTACTGGTTGGTTCATATTGATGTTCCTACTATGGGGCTGCAAACCCCTTCCGCTTCTTGGGTCCTTTCTCTAGCTCCTCCATTGGGGACCCTATGCTCAGCCCTATGAATGGCTGAGAGCATACACTTCTGTATGCTCAGAAGTTGGAATTAGCAGAATCTCTCAGGAGACAGCTATATAAGGCTCCTGTCAGCAAGCACTTGTTGGCATCCACAATAGTGTCTGGGTTTGGTGACTGTATATGGGATGGATCCCCAGGTGGGGCAGTCTCTGGATGGCCTTTCCTTCAGTTTCTGTTCCACACTTTTCTCTGTATCTATTCTCGTGGGTATTTGGTTCTCTCATATAAGAAAGACTGAAGTATCCACACTTTGGTTTTCCTTCTTCTTGAGCTTCATGTGGTATGTGAATTATATCTTGAGTATTCCAAGCTTCTGGGCTAATATCTACTCACCAATGAGTGCATGCCATGGCCATGTGTGTTCTTTTGTGATTGGCTTACCTCACTCAGGATGATATTTTCTAGTTCCATCCATTTGCCTAAGAATTTCATAAATTCATTGTTTTTAATAGCTGCGTAGTACTCCATTGTATAAATGTACCACATTTTCTGCATCCATTCTTCTCTTGAAGATATCTGGGTTCTTTACAGCTTCTGGATATTATAAATAAGGTAGATATGAACATAGTGGAGCATGTGTTCTTATTACATGTTGGAGCATCTTCTGGGTATATGCCCATGAGTGGTATAGCTGGTTCCTCAGGGAGTAATATGTCCAATTTTCTGATGAACTGCCAAACTGATTTCCAGAGTAGCTGTACCAACTTGCAGTGCCACAAGCATTGGAGAAGTATTCATCTTTTTCTACATCCTCTCCAGTATCTGCTGTCACCTAAGTTTTTGATTTTAGCTATGCTGACTGGTATGAGGTGAAATCTCAGAGTTGTTTTCATTTGCATTTCCCTGATGATTAAGGATGCTAAACATTTCTTTAGGTGCTTCTCAGCCATTTGGTATTCCTCAGCTGAGAATTCCCTGTTTAGCTATGTACCACATTTTTAATAGGGTTATTTGGTTGTCTGGAGTCTAATTTCTTGAGTTCTTTGTATATATACAGGTTGACTGTTCATACGAGAACTCCCTATCCATGATTTTATGAGTAGAACAATTATTCAAATCAAAGATGTTTCAAATAAAAATAATTCAGGGATTTCAGCACATCACTCAAATCAACAGAATGAGAAGTGATGTTAAGAAGCAGATGAAATTTGTAAACTTCAACTCTACTAGTTGGAAGATGGATTCTAAACACAGGATAGCAAAACCTATTCTCAACAATAAAAGAAATTCTGGTGGAATAACCATCCCTGATCTCAACCTGTACTACAGAGAAATAATGATAAAAACTAAATGGTATTGGTACAGTGACAGGTATGAAGACCAAAGGAATAGAATTGAAGACCCAGAAATAAACCCACAAACCTATGGTCACTCAATCTTTGACAAAGGAGCTAAAACCATCCAGTGGAAAAAAGACAACATTTTTAACAAATGGTTAAAGCTGGTTCACACTTGATTCTAAATCAGCAGAATATGATTGTTTGACATATGTTTGTATAGCTTTCAAGAAGTACTTTTAGATCAGTAATGGTTACAAATGAAGGAGTAAATCTCAGTAACAAAAAGGTGGGGTGAGGTCAACAGAAATAAGAAAGGGCTGAGGGACAGATGGACACAGAGCTATAGCTTTGTGACACTGAAACAAATAAATCCTCAACAGCTGTTCAATATGTTCCTGTTCATGTCTCTGTAGACATCCATTGGTGGAGCTCTCAGACTTAATCAGAGATGTTTTGTTGTACAGAGGATGGCAGTTAACATAGAAAACCACAACTGGTGGAACTTCAGACAATAAGTATCTATGAAATGCTAGCAGAGGAGCTATTGACAGTTGACTAATTCTGAGGGAGCTAGAGCTTATTTCTTTCATAGAGTAAACTCTGGTGGGCAGAGCATATCCAAGCCTTACAAGCTAGACTTGGTGTGTTCATTTAAATAAAACGCTGATATGAAGTTGGAGATGCATAGTGTATGATCAAAACAAATTGAATACCCATTTGAAATTCTAAAAGAATTAAGTAACATATTCTTCTTAAAAGAAAAGCCAGTCAATGCAAGTTGATAAGTATTGATGTTAAGATTTAAAGTGTATGATTTTTTTAATTAAAAAAGTCCACCAAATCTCAA
Organism: Apodemus sylvaticus; assembly: GCF_947179515.1. Lineage (NCBI taxonomy): Eukaryota > Metazoa > Chordata > Mammalia > Rodentia > Muridae > Apodemus > Apodemus sylvaticus. Next base: position 87,475,075 of record NC_067481.1, on the reverse strand, counting down.
AATAAATAACAAGAATAAAATGAAGTCCACTTTTTCAATATTCACTATGTTCTGGTCATGGTTTCTTCTCTACAAACTCTTTGAAAATTCTTCCCACCCACAAAACTTTATATCTTTTCTTTATTTCTCTAGAAAACAAACAGGCAAAACTACTAAAAAAAATCTCTTTAAAATATTTAGAAAACAAACAAAACAGAAAAACATCACAAAACCTAAAGTATAAGCAGAACACCAGATAGATTAACTGCCATATATATATGGCAAACAAAGCAATATGAAAAAGAAAATGTCTATAAAGCAAAAAGGAGCCATTGAAATTGCTTTATATTGTTTAACTACTGCTGGGTATGGGGTTTATCCTTAAGTATAGTTAATGTACTTTTATATATTTTATATATTTTGATATTGTGAAGCATTATTAAAGACAAAGGAAAGCTATAGAAATGTGTCAGGTTAAAGGAGGGTCCAAAGATGAGAAGTGAAATGAAACACCTTTGATCTGGAGGAGATAAAACTGCTGAAAATGATGTTAGTGCACTGACCAATCAAATGAAGACTGAGCTATAATTTTAAAAATAGCATGGCTACAAGGTGAGCTCATAATGTTTACAACTTCAATGTGGTCAACAAAAGGCTCTCCCTGAAGAGTTTCTGGGTAGAAGTTACAGGTACATGAAAATCTATTCTGAAATACTGGCAAAACATCTACAAGGATACGAAGGACGAGTGTAAAGAGAGCTATTGGGAGAAAGCAAGACTATAAACCAGCAAGCAAATCATCTAGACTTATAAACAGGCAGAAAACTTAAAACAGGCAGAAAGCACATGAAAACTTTTATTCTTTATACCATTTTTGTAACATTCACTTTGGGAATGCACCAAATTAAACACCACCACCACCACCACCAACAACAACAACAACAACAAACCCCCACAGATTCCTTAAATTTTATAATAATAAATACACATTCATCACAATGAAACCTCCCAAATCAAAACAAACATACATTTCTCACTTCAACAATCTTACCTGCAGACTAAGGTGTTCACCGTCTGCCTTAAGAGAGGAATCAAGGATTTTTGCTCTCAAATAAATGCTAAGAGGAAACTAAAATATGCTAGCTACAAACGAGTTTATTAGTTGCAAGTCTACAATTTTAAGAAATCATTTTTCTCCTAAGTGCTTTAGTGAAACAAGTTATTATTATTTAGCAAATAAGCTCATCTTTGATCATGTACTACAGAAGCATCCTACAACCCTTTTCTCTTCAGCAAGAGGGACTTCCATCCCTGAGAGTTGATTCCTGTTCACTCCAACCATTAGTCAGTAATGTGACTTAGGAGCCTGGAGACACCCAAAGCATCCAATCTTTAGAAGGGCTAGTGGTCTCCTTAACAGGCTTCACCTCATGAGTTTGGGTTTCTGCTGATGAGACCCATTAAATTGTGGAGGTTTTATACCTATGTTTTAAGAAATGATAAACTGTATTTTCTTATTGAGCCAGAGGTTTGGTCATATGAGCTGATGGAGTCTCATCTTCCTGCTAATTACTCTCCCTTTCTCCTGTGTCGGTGCATTATTTTGTCCATAGAGATCTTTCAGAATTCCAGCTTAGACAGACATCCTTCAGTTAAACAACCCCCCCCCCGTTCAATAAAACATAACTGCATTTCTTTTCTATCTTATTAAGTAAACTATATCTTTAAAGGTAGCTTCCGCTTTTATTATTAAAATTTTTTTCTCAAGAGAATACTACAAAAACAACTTTGACAATAATTTGTTCAAGAAATATACCTGATAATAAGAGAAAAGTGATTTTTAAATATTTTTGGCAGTCACAAATAAAACATATGAAGTCTTATTTCTCCTACTGAAGCTATGTCAGTACCATAACTCTAACATTCAAAATGCCTTTTTGGCAAATTGACAATTTTCCAATTTATTTTTTAAGTTTCAAATTATTTGTTTCCACTGGTTATTTTATTTATTTGCATTTCAAATGTCCCTCTTCCCAGTTTCCCCTCCACAAACCCCTGTCCCATCTTCCTCCCCTTTGCCTCTATTAGGGTGCTACCTCCCACCCAATCCAATTCCCATCTCATTGCTCTAGCATTCCCGTATACTGTGGCACCAAGATTCCACAGGATCAAGGCCCTCCCTTCCCATTGATGCCATATAAGGCAATCCTCTGCTATGTATTCAGCTATGTAAAATATTCATCCATCCTAACTGCTGCATACACATACAAAAACCTTGCCTATTTTTACATTACTATTTGTGGAAAATTCTGTATTATTAGAGTTTTTTCGTTTGTATGAATTCATCCTCTGTTGCCACCCTCTTTTTCCTTCTCTTCTTCCCTTAGCCTTACTGTTAGAGACAGTGGCAATAATCCCTCAGTGCCTCTCTATGATGTCCCAAGGAGCACAAGGAATTTTGAACCCTCAGTCCTACCCTCCTGCGTCAGCTTTCAGTTTCCGTGTCCTTCACACTCTCCTTTAACCTGCACAGTCTCCTCTACCCATCTTAATGTCTTCCGTATTACAGCAGGATACATGGAAATTAAACTGCATTCCTCAGACTCATCTGTCCATTAATTTGTTCATTCTTGCAGGTATACAGCTTATTTTTCTCGTATTCTAAACCCAAAGATTAAAATAAAAATCATTAAGGAAAAATAAATGTGTGTTGTTTGTTTTGTCACTAAAATATACCAGACTTCCCAGATTAGAGACAGCATTTCAGCATTGTGGCCAACCAGGGCTCTCTCTCTAAAAACGCACAAAAGGGATGAACTGAAATAACAATTAAATATGCTTATTGTCAATGAATTATTTTCATGCTGAGTGAGCCAAAGTAGCAGTTGTAGTAGTAGTAGTAGTAGTAGTAGTAGTAGTAGTAGTAGTAGTAACAATAATAATGAAAGTTAAACAATGGTCAGGTTTTAGATGATTTCCCCTTCTCCAGTTCAATTGTTCCCACTGGCTAAAGATGTCGCCAAAAGGCTTCATCAGTGTAACGTCTACCAGTTAGCATGTGGCATCTCTGAGAGACCTTCACTGTCAGTTCTAATGAGTTATTACTAATGGCAGACAGCTCCTAGCAACAGCTGGATGTATTTATCTAGAATAAGAAAAGGATAAATGAGATCTCTGACAGCCTGAACTGGCAGCAGGGAGAGATCAAGATGAGAGCAGAAGGCCTAGATCTCCAGAAGGTGTGGCAAACGGTGCAATACAAGCTGCTTAAATGTTCCCGAAGGGACAGTTACCTCACACTTGCCCTGGGCCACCAAACTCACAACGTGACTTCGGCAGATCTTTTGATACCATTGGAGCAGACTATGTTTCTTGATCTATACATGACTATGGTACATTTCCAGGGAACTTTCTAGAAAAACCAGCCCAAGACATTTTTCTCATTGCAGATTTCCTATCCCCATTTCACAATGGAGTGTTGGGTTGCTAACCTCTTAAGATGTTTTTAGTTAAAGAAAGAGATCAGCAACTTAGAAGGGCTTGAAAATTATCTGTTATGCTGCAGCAAATTGCGTCTACTGTGGCCTCTTATTTTGATTTTTCTCAAAAGAACGCAGGCTCCTTAAAACTGATTCTTATTCATACTTGCCTCCCAAGGACCCGAGGGGTCGAGTAGTGTTACTCCTATTTCCTGTATCAATCATTAGTGGATTACTCTGCTGTCAAATGCTGTCCTACTTTTTACTGTAGCTTTGTAGCCAATTACGATCTTATGATTATAATGAAACAGATCATGTTTAGTCCTTTTAAAAGTTATGAATCTTATCGCTTGGTTTTGTTTGGCTTGATTTTCATCTCATAGCTTTATTTTTTCTGGCACTAAAGAATCTCTAGCAAATAGTGTAAGAAACAACCACTGGTGTGACATATGGAGTCTTACTGATAACATTTCTTTATATATTCCTTTATGCAGAACTCTGCCTCGCTCATGCTTTTATGCAGCATCTTTGTATCAGGCTGCGAAGATATGTTAGAAACTGAGGAAAATATGGGGTGAAGGTTAATTTATGTGAAAAAATATACTGGCATAGGAGAAACCCAATACTGAGTTAACATTTTAGGTACATGAGAATTGGATGTTTGTTTAAGAGATTCATATTTTATTTTGTAGGCTGAATGAAAGCAAATTCATAAATAAATAAAATCGTAAATAAGCTATATGTTAAAAATAAACAAACGATACAGGATCATAACCTCTAAGGACCATGAGACTAAGATTATCCTTTTAGTGTATAATACAGAGAAGGCAGTGTATACCAAAAATTAAAAATAAAAATGACATTAGGTCTTGTAGTTTTACTTATAGTTAATGTATCTTAAGACCTTAAAGAACCACAGAGTTAAGCATAATAATATTATTTTCTCATAAAATGCCAGAATTTTATTAATAACAGCAAGATTGATATAACCTTAAAATACTCAAACGTGATATGTTGAAAATAAAAGCACTGAATAGCGACTAAAACCAGAAAATAAAATATTTATCAACATAGAGGATATCACAACCTACTCTTTTTTTTTTTTTTACATGTTTTGTTTGTTTTTTGTTTTTGTTTTTTCGAGACAGGGTTTCTCTGTGTAGCCCTGGCTGTCCTGGAATTCACTCTGTAGACCAGGCTAGCCTCGAACTCAGAAATCCACCTGCCTCTGCCTCCCAAGTGCTGGGATTACAGGCGTGCGCCACCACCGCCCGGCTCACAACCTACACTTAAGACATAAAAATGCCTCTAAAGTATAAAGTCTGTAATTGGCAATTTCCAGAATTGTAGTGTGATATTTATGTATGTGTGTTTCTCTGTGTGCATCATATTTATATATATGTGCATCACTGATAAAAATTATGTGTTATTTTTCTCCATCATATATCTGTGTGTTTGTCATTGAAGTCCTATATTGAGGAACAACTTCTTTGGAATAATTCAGAGTAGAAAACTTAGCAGAATGATCTTTACAAGATTTTATGAAATAGAATGGGATGGTGCATTGCTATGCCCATTCTAGAAAGTCACCAAAACCAGACAACGACACAACTCAAAGCAGTACTATAAACAAAATTCTCTGACGTAGATGCAAATTTTGCCAGCACCATAGCTTCCAAAGAAAATCAAGGACACACTTAGAGGAAGATCATAACCAAGACCAGGTTGTAAATTATGTGTGTATGTGTGCTTGTGTGTTTATGTATATGTATATATATATATATATATATATATACACATATATATATACACATATATATATATTTATATATAATATTACATATGAATGATGCAAAAATTTTTCAACACACATAAAGAAGTAGGTGTGATATAGAACACAAATATATATAGGCAATTTCTCTTTTCACCAGATACAGAAAATGCCTTTTCTATGTTCATCAAGATTTCATGATGGAAAATTAGAAGACATTACAAATATAAGAAAGAGATACTTAAACATACATATAAGGACTGTGCCTAGTAATTATATGGCTAGCATGATACTAAGTTGAGAAAACTGAATAAATCTCTTCTAAAGTAAGTAATAAGGCAAAGGTGTCCACAACCTCCATTTCTATTGTATGCAGTGATCTAAAGCATAGCTTGTGCAAGGAAGCAAGAAAAAGAAATAAGGGACACAAATAGGAAAGGAAAAAATGAAATTATCCTTTCTGGAAGGCATTCTGAAAATTCTGAAGGTTCTATTGGGAATCTCTTAGTTCTTATAAACATTTTTAACAAAGCAGGACACAAAAGCTACATATAAGTCAAGAGACAATGAGATGTAATATTTATAATATGTTTACAAAACATTTAAGAATAAATCTAACCAAGAAGATTTAAGGAAATCATACTGAATACATTTTAAAATATGGAACCCTACTGAAGAATAAACTAGAAGTGGGATTTGGCAATGACCATGGATTGGTAGAATTAACACTATGAAATTGACTGCCTTGTCAAAGAAATCTTTACCTGCAGATTTAAGTTAATGCCTATCAAAATTCCAGTGACCTCTCAAAATTAGAAATGACAAATCATTAGTCATATGGAAGTATATGCCTGTACACACACACACACACACACACACACACATACATATACACCCCATTTCAAATCGCTAAAGCAATCTTAAACAGTAAGAGTGATACTATGAAGCTACAATACAAACTTTAAATTATACTACAAAGCTAAAGTATAAAAATAGATGTAATACTGGCCTAAAAACAGAGGCACAGACAATGTAGTAAAAATAGAATTCCCTGAAGGAAAAAAATTAGGTATACCCATCCTATATTTGACTGAAGAACCAAATGATGCACTGTGGGGAAGGGGGACCATCCTCTTAAATAGATGTTGCAATGAAAATGTATTTACATATTGAAAATTTTAACTGAATTAATGTCTCATTCCCTCATTCATTCTTCTCAAAACTGATTAAATTCTTTATTAGATGAAGACCCTGTATTCTGTAGGTGCAAAAGAAAATTCTGTGAAAACCCTTGAATATATGAGCAGATGCATGGGATCTGAAAGAACTCTACTATCTTGAGAAATAGTCTCAGAATTGATATATGGGAATGCATGAAGACACAGGGAATGTACCAAGTGAAGGAAGCATTCAGCAAGGGAGAGAGGCAGCCTCTCAAAAAAAAAACAAAAAACAAAAAACAAAAAACAAATACTATGTTTTTGCTCATCTATGAAATCTAATTATATATATATTGAAAACACATATATATAAATCGATTTATATATAACATATATATGAAAATATATAAATCGATTTATATATATGCTAGCCATATAATTACCATATATTAAATTGAAATATATTTTTCTTTTGCTTTGATAAACATCAAAACTAATATCAAATTGGTGTAGAAAAGGTGGATTTGGTTTACAGGTCACAGTTCCATCATTGAGCGAAATCCAGGCCAGAGGAATTCAGTCAGAGGCTTGGAACAGAAGCCACAGAAGAAAGCTGATCATTCTCTTGTTTTCAGTCAAGTTGACAGTAGAGATCACTCATCACATTCATGCACATACACATACAAGCACAGGAAAGTAAGGGGAGTCCTGTGAGCAAGTGGTCTAAAGAAAAGAAGGCTCTCAGAGAAGAAGGTATTAAGAGAAGACTAGGATTTCTCTTCTTGTCCTCGCAAAGACAATTTAGATTTATGTACATGCTTTTAGGAAACAGACTCTTCTGTGGAGGGAGGAAAATGAAATTGGGCTGTGTGTGTATGAGCAAAGTACAATGATATAAAACTGGTGACAATGTTGTAATATAATAAATTAATCTATACAAAAATTAAAATTAATATCTATAAGAAAAACCAAAAGGATGTAATTATTCTATAGTTCTTGTCCTTCCTTGTTTAGTATCCCTTAATTTTATGATATTATCATGGAAACAGTTACTGTTTGATGGTGTAGAAAATTTTTGCTTTTTAAATTTATAACTTCTAAGGAATTCACATGGTTTTGTTATTTACCAAGGAACGAAACTGAATTTATTTACCTATTTTTTCCTTTTAACACAAGACCACATGATAACCAGTTACTAATAATACTGACTGACATTATCATAACGGAAGAGCTTTATAATAGTACTTATGAGGGAAAGTACAGTCTGCCAATTTCAAAAACCACTTAACGAACTTCAGATAATGATTACCTATAAGATAAAAGCTTAAAAAAGCAAGGTAGGGGAGATACACTGTTTTAACATTTTCATCTCATGAGACTTTAGTAGGTTAAAAGAGAAAAGAAAAATTCTTAGGTATACTTTTGGACTGGAATATTATTTAAAGTCATTGAGAAGCATCCTCACATTGTTTCACAACACAATGGAGTGCAGCATTCCAAACCAAGGAAGTTCAAGTTGATTGTTCCTTCTAATTTCATTAACAGATAACAAACAAAAAGAATGTGTTTGTTCTTTGTACCTTTTATCTACACCATGAAAGGTAAAATCATCTATATCTTACTAAAGAAACTAGTTAAGAGTCAGTTCTAAGAGAGAGACTGTAATTTTGGCAAGTTGATTTTCTTATTATCATATAGCTACAAGAATATGGCACACATGTGAATACACAGAAATAGGCACACACACAGACACAAACACAATGAGAGAGAGAGAGACAGAAACAGTGACAGAGAGAGACAGAGAAACAGAAACAGAGAGACTAACTTAATGTAACAAATAAAGTAGAAATAAAGAAATAAATATCTCTTTGCCAGAAAATCTAGACAGCTATCATAAACCAAAGATCCATGGATAAGATAACAAAGAAACACAGAACCAATAAAAACTTAATTGGAAAAACCAAAAGTCTCCAGAAAATTTGTCATATATTTCCATGAATCCTGTATAAAAATTAAATAATTTATTTACTTTGAAACAACACTGACAATCTTATAATTTTCAAGAATATATTGGAAGGAGTAAAGAAATGTTCCTTTCTTCCTAAAATGTAAGTAGATTAAAATTAAAATTAAAAACTGTATCTTGGCTGTACTGAGTAATCTGCAGGGCTCAATACTCTTAGACACAGAGACACACAAGACACTCCTTCCCAGTTCTCAGATGACAAAGTGGTAGAGGCACAGGCAGATAAATCAACCATTAAGTTATGCAATACATGTAGCCTAGGTGAACATATCCTCAGATAGGAAGGGGAGAAAAGAGGCAGGAGGACTGGGAGAGGCAAGCACCTTCTCATCTTACTGGCAGACACTTTTGCTGCTTTTTAAGGAGAAAGTCAACTTGTTCTGGGGACTCAGATTAGGATACCCCAAAGTGTAGTCACTAGCCATGGTGGACATACTGAACCCTAGCTGGGGATGTAGCTTACAAGACTTCACATAGCCTTATTCCTCTTATAATATATGGCAAGACATATAGAAAGCCCCTCTTTATAAAACCCAACCATAAGACCTAGAAGTAATGGTCCTAATTCTCCACCTTTCAGTGTAAGTGCAGAAGAAACAGAAAAACTTGCTTTGTACTAGCCATCAAACACCCTCTTCTAGAAAGAACATTTAGTATGTAGGTGGCAGTGGGTATCTGGGAGGGGGAAAATATGATCAAATATATTGTACTGAGTTCTGAAATAAAGAAAACCAACATACAAAAAATAAGTACCCTTTTCTAGAAGAGATTGGAGTAACTGTATTCAAGTTTGCTTGCCAATCTTTGGGTCTATTGGGATGTAGTGAAACTTTAAGGCAGGCAGAATGCGGTGGAAGGATTTAGATCACTGTGACTGCTCTTTAGAGGAAGTTTGGGATTTCAGCACTTTGCTCAACCCTCTTCATATGTGTGCTGCCCCACTCCTGTAGTGGTTCACTCATTGCACAATCTTTATTGAAATCTATGATCTCATCACCTAAACAACAGGGATCAGATGTCATGCACTGAAACTCATGACCATGAAATTAGTAATTTAATACACCGTTATTCTTTAAAAAGCTGATTACCCAGGTATTTGTAGCAACCTGGATCTGACCAGGCAACCAGGAGAAAGTGGAACAGTAGAAAGACTAGGAGAGACTCCAGCCCCACACACACATTCTAGATCCAAACACATTTCTACTTGCTTAGCCATTCTTCCCATTTTTCCTTGAATTGTTTGGAAAGTTGATCTGTTTCCCTATAAGTTCCTTCTTTCTTTCTAAGGTTCATCCACCTAGGATTAAATGAATTTGTTATGTGTTCCTTCTGCTAATTAAGCTTTGCCAGTTTTTGTTATAGTCTCAGGCAGGAAATCCCTAAAATGGTGGTGGAAACATTTCTTTCCTTTGGTCTTCTCCCTCCAAGTGGCACCCCAGTATCCTCAACAACCTGAAATGTTCTCAAGCAACAAAGAGCAGAAAGAAGACATGAAAAAGGCATCTTAAAATTACTTCAGAGTACTTCTTTTCAAAACTCTCAGTAAATCCTCTGCTTGTCCAGGTGCCTTGGGGTCTGCTTTGGAAGTACCTTTCCTTCTCAACTCTTGTCTAGGGGCAAGTTCTTGCACGCCACAGGGCACTCTTGCTGGTGACAATCCTGACCTTTATTAATTCAGGACTGCTCAATCTCCACCACTGATCTGTCACTGCAGACACCTTGTCACACCGAGTCTGCAGAGAGAATGTTGAGCAGTTCGCAGGCAATCACAGTGGTTTACCAGAGAGAAAAATAACAATAATGATGATGATATTGATAATAAAAAAATAATTCCAGGACCAAACTTGCTTCTTTTCTATATTTAAACACAGGCTAAATTGAAGTTGCCCAGACGATCTCTCATGTGTCCCCAAGAGTTCTCAAGATGAATACCAGACTCTCTATGGGAATAGTTATACTATTCATATGCTTATATAAATTGGATTTCAAGAGTAAATTTCCTGGTTTGCCCTTTTTGGCTGAAATATGTCCCTTGTTGCATGGAAATGCAATAAAGCAATGCAGTGTGTTTTTTAAACTGTGGAAAGTTGAAAAGGTTACACGCTGTGTGTGAGTTTTCTATTCTCAGAGTATATATATACACACTCCATGGAAAAAAAATGCCAACAAAAATCAGCATAATTGAACCAATCCCTGTGTCTTTGTTATCCTCAAACCCGAGTTTTCTGGCAAAGAAAGCATAAAAGTAACTTTGTAGAGCAACTGCAGTTTGTTTTGGTAAATTTCAATTGGCAATCATGACCCCAAGTTGTTTCTGTGCAGGAGACTAAAAATGAGAGGCATGCACCCTTGGAGAGTAAGTTATTACACTACAGCACTGGGGCTTAGAGCTGTTTAACCAATAAAGTCAGCTGTGACTCATTGGCATTTACTTAACATGGGTGTGGTGTTTTATAATTCATCTAACTGATCAGTCACAGTAAGGTGATTATAAAACAGACATCCTTCACTGATTATACTGTTACTGGGGAAATATTCTGAATGGTTGTATAATAATGGTAATGTTCAATTTCAAATGCCTTAAGGTTTTAGTCACTTTTGTTAAAAGATGGCCACAGAAGAGGCTGGAAAAGTGAAATGTACAGATTTCTTATAAGGGCTTACTGGACTCATGAGGCACAGGAAGGATGCTGACAAAAATTTCTCCTAATAGATCTAACTATTTATTAAATCTATATCTACAGAGAAGCCATGGATGGTTCAAGTTACATAGCTACTTAAAGGTAGGCCCTCAAAAACGGTTAGCAAGTCTTATTTCTTGCCTTCCTTGATCAGTCAATCTGAGAATAATCTTGAATTAGATACATACACATGAGAGGGAGACCAAAAATCTAACCAATTTTATAGTTGCTAAAATAATTTATAAGGGTATTTCTTTAAGTCATTGAATTAAATCTTGCCGTGGAACGAAAAAAAATTTTAAAGAGATTAAAAACATATAAATCTTTGAGCTACAAATAAAAAGTTCATATTAAAATTAAATATGTATAACTGTGTGAGTATGTGTGTATATGTGTGCGTATGTATGTGCGTGTGTGTGTGTGTGTGTGTGTGTGTGTGAGAGAGAGAGAGAGAGAGAGGGGGGGGTGGGTTATGCAAACAGAAGTATGCATTCCCATGGAGGCCACAGGATAACCAGAAGCTGGAGTCACAGAGCATTGTGAGAGACACTTGACATGGGTGTAAAGAGAAGATTTCTGGTCCACTGGATGGCAGCAAGTTCTCCTCCCTGCTAATTCATTTATGTAGTCACTTCATCATTTTTAAGCTGGAAATGAGTATTTTATTAGAATTAGCGGAGAAGAAAAATGGAAATGAAAGCTGCAAATCCAGACCCTGGGCAGGACAAGGGAAGTAGAGAAAAAAATTCTTCACTTTTGAAATGAGGGTCAGCAATGGAGGTCTGCAAGGAGCTACAGAAGAGGAGGAAGAAAACCTTCATAGAAACAGTGAAGAAGCCCAGTGTATCATTGAAAGCATGATGAGAATTTAGGCTGGTCTCCCATACCTCAAAAAGAAAGAAACCAAAGGAAATATTACTGTTTTTGATTTACTATTCAGAAAATTAGTCAGGTGTAGAAAGGAAGGTATGTGATCAACTGAAGAGTAAAAATCACATTTTAAAGAGTGATGAAAAGAGTAAGGTGTGTGTGTGTGTGTGTGTGTGTGTTGGGGGGGCATATGTGCATGTGTGATACCTTCCTGCTCTTCCAGCTCTACATATGAGACAAAGAAATTTATTATGGAAAGATCCCATGAGATAGTGATAGAGGTGCACACCATGTTTGGCATTTGTGATGGGAAGAGCTCCAAGTTCTTTTCATCAGTTATCCTTGCTTCCTCATTCTAGTCAAAAATTAGTCAACCAACCACATAAGCAGTAAAAGCTTGTCACACAGACCCCTACTTAGAGAATAAATATTTGTTCAAAAGCAACTGGACATTAGAACAATAGGTAACAGGCGAGGCATGGTGGTGGCACATAGTTATAATACAATTATGTGGGGGAAAGATACCATTTTCCAGAAGGGGGAGATTCATCATTATCAGCCATTGGGGATTCTGGGACATAATAAAGAATTATCTCTACTTGAGTCCTATGAAATGAAAAATCACAGCTTTATGCAATAGACGTGCACGTTCTGAAGGAGCTCAGCAGAATCCTTTTTTCAAAATGACTTCTGTACTCAAATTTAAAAAATAATAATAGAATAATAAAACTCAAAAACTGAACACCCTTGAATGCTTAAGACCTGCGCGTTGTACTGGGAAAAAAACAACACTTAATGTTGCATACTTGAACTTTTCTGAATCTAGACCAGTTTCTCTTGTTTTGGGCTAGAAGAGAATGGGACATAAAACTTTTAGGAGCTATGTTCTTGCCCAATAAAATAATCGACAAATGATTTCATCCTCTGCCTGTCTCTAATAGGCTTAAATATATCAAAACCAGTAATTAAGACCCCTAAAATGTCTTGAAAAAATATAAGAATCCCATGACTTTCTTCATTTTGTGAGATTCCCCAAACTGAGGAACCTTCCAGAAAATTTGACCACTCTTAAAAATAAACAAAATAAGACAAAACAAAGAGGACAACAAATCCAATCCTAGTGCCCACTATTTTTTTATCTTCTAACCATTAACTATAGTTTTATTATAGTGTGCCACCAGGTAAGAAGTTCTTTTTTATAAGGAATTTATAAGGGCTATCCATAGATCACAAAGCCAGAGGTCCTGCCCTTAGCTCCATTCCTGCTCTTTAGTATGCATCTGAACATGGCATTAATAATAATATCTAATTATTGGGTCCCCATCCATTTTGTTGAAGGAGGCCGCATGGCACATTTCCAGAGTCGCCCTTTCAGAATACAGAAAACTCAAGTCAATTTTTCATTGCCAAAGTCAAAGATGCTGGCAGCAGGAGCATCCTCTACTCGCTTGAAATTTCACTTGAGAAGTTTCTCATGAAAACAGAAACAAGGAAGAGTCATTTGGAACACATTTGCAAATAAATATAAGAAAGTGTCTCTAACTCTGGCTTCTGGGAAGTCATTAGAAGTGCTTTAGTCTACACTAAATCCATGTATCCTCAACTTTTTCAGCCAGTTTTGGTGATACATTCTCAAGACAGGATAATCAGGTGTTAATATTAATATTGTTCATTGGAGGGTATGAGGGAAATAATGGACTCATATGGAATCAAAGGGCATGATCTTAAAAGGAGGTGCAAAACCAGTTTCATGCCTCCAGAAATAGGAAATTTAATTTTTCCTTAAAAGGAATCACTTTTTTTACAATCTTTTTTTCCCTTTTTTAAAATTAGATATTTTCTTTATTTACATTTCAAATGTTATCCCCTTTCCTCGTTTCCTCTCCCCAAACCCCCTATCTCATATCTCTTCCTCCTGCTCACCAACCCACCCACTCCAGCTTCCCTGTCCTGGCATTCCCTACATTGGGGCATTAAACCTTCACAGGACCAAGGGCTTCTCCTCCCATTGATGTCCAACCATGCCATCATGTGGCGGGAGCCATGGATCCTTCCACATATACTCTTTGGTTGGTGGTTTAGTCCCTGGGAGCTCTTGGGGGTACTGGTTAATTCATATTGATTTTCTATCTTATTACTCTTATAAAATAAAGAGGAAACAAGGCATGCTTTTATTCATAATACATAAAATCTGACTTTTTAAAATTTGTATTCATGTACTTTTGTGGGTATGTATGCATATACGTGTTTGTGTGCACATGTGTAGGTGCCTTAAAGATCAAAAGGAAACTGTCTCTGTAGGTCTTTGCTTTCCAAATACAGTGCTTTTGTTCCTCCTTGGGCAGGATTCCACGATTGTGAGCTTCAGGTCTTTGTTCCCTTCACCACTTTCAACTTTCCATTATGGATGATGGGATTAAAACACATTATAATGCTCAGCTTTATATGTGTCTGAAGATTTCAACTCAGAAACTAACACTTGTTCGACAAGCACTTTACCCGCCAAGCCCTATCACCACTTCTAATTTCAAATTACAATTAAAAAAAAAAAAAACCTTAGGTTCAATTTTTATACTTTGCAATGTACAGTTCAGTAAATTGGGTGTCTTAAAGTACTACAGTTTCCCACATTAATATATTTTAAAGAAAATTTATTTTGACTCAGACAGACCCCATTTTTCTAAAATTGGTAGGAATACCAAGACCCACAGAATATCGAAGACACAACAATACCTCTATTCTAATAGTTACCAAATGTGTCCAGAGGTAAAATTTATCATATATAAACTTACATAGCATTTGACTTTAGCAGTGATGAGACAATGACTTGCTGAATTGAACAGGTAGGCCCATTTTTTTTTTAAGCAGAACAAGTATACAAATGATATAGAATTTTATATCATGAAGAATCATTAAGCAACAACATATTCAGAAATAATCCTGAAATTCATAAGAACACAGTGAAATTGTATTACATGTTTAATGACACAACATGGGTAAATTACAGATGCTATGTATCTGGTGTCTTTTGATTTCCCACATATACACAAATTCTCTGTATATACAATCTTTTCTTGATTATAGGCAACTATAAGTCCCTTAATCATTGTTTCTCAAAAAAACCAACCAAACAACCAAACAAACAAAAAAAACATACCTTATCTGGCCAAAGTTCTATAACCAAAAAATACTGTCTACTGTAGATGTTGAGGGCAGAATAGGAATTGTATGACTCTCCGTCATGCTAGGTTATGTATTGAACATCAGTTTCCATGTATAAGTTAGAACACATAGTATAGCAGAGCGGCACAGGAGGGTTAAATGAGGAAGCCAGCATAACCGTTTTTGTATGCTGCAAATAAAAAGGGCCAGGAAGAGATCAGCGATCTCTATTTGAACATTCAGAGGGAATTTTAAGGTGATATAGCACCCGTCTGAGTCAACACTGTTCCGCTCCAACTGTAATTACTGAACAGTGTACACGGCATAATATTCTGACGGCTCCTTGAAAACAAGTGCACCCCTGACATTGCCCCTCTCTGTCAGACTCATAATTGTACATTACAGAATATGAGGGTGGGGGAAGCTTGCTGTTAAGCCAGACTCTTGCACCTCATTAGAGTTCAGGCAACCAAAGAGCAGAGAGAATGGCTTAGCAGGTATTGTCAATGCTTCAAGGGTCTTGGTGTCTGATGACACTGTGATTTTGGAAACCTTTGCAGATAGAAACCTAGGGAGGTGGAGTGGGGGTGGGGCTGGGAAGGGGAAAATGGGAGGATAAAAGGCAGCTAAGTGGTTTCTAAGTCTCCAGAGTGGGGGAACTTCAATGCTGTATTTCTTTAGGCAGAATGTGCCTTTGTTCTTCAAAAGCCATCTAACTGAGCCTTTTAGTTATGCAAATATGAAGCTGATACTCTCTTTGGAAATGGAGATGTGGCACTAAAGCTTGCAAACTGCTTCAAGAGGATCTGAAAGTTGTTTGTTTGGGTTCTTCAGAAGAGAAAATGCCTCACCACAGAGATTGCTCAACCTCCTTCTCTGAGTGCAAAAGACCTGTGAGAAAGGTGGTCAAAAGGAGGGACAAAGAGCTTTTTTCTGTGGCCAGAAGGACCTCCTGTTTGTATCCAAACTCGGGCACATTCTTAAAAAGGGTGGTGTGTGTGTGTGTGTGTGTGTGTGTGTGTGTGTGTATGTGCGCACGTGTACACAAAAGCACAAGTGTGATGTATCATGTAGAGGTCAGGGAGCAACTTTCAAGTGTCGGTTCCACCTGCGCTTCAGAATCAAATTTAAACTAGGCTTGCATGATAAGCACTTTTATCCACTGAGTCATCCCTCTGGCTCTCTAAACTCTGTTTTTCAGATCTTTCTGCTGCTTTTTCTCTTCTCCCTCCCTTCTTTCCTCCCTTTCTGTTTAGTTCTGTTTATAGTGGACCCCATTCTTCATTTATTTCAACATTTACAGTCGATAGATGCCAGTCTTTTATATACTATTACCTCAACTGAAATTATGAGGAAACTTAACTATTTATTTATTTGTGGCACAATAGGACACCTAAGGCACAGGATCTCTCTATGTAGATTAGAGTAGACTATGTGGAAACTAGTTCATCCTGTCCCAGCTGCCCAGGACAGGAATTTTATGTGAGTGTTCCATCCCCATATTCTATTCACTGATTCTGGTCAGTCCCATCTCAGATATGCTTTCTTGGCAATTCTGAGACTATTTCAATGAGGGCTCATATTTGTTAACATGATAAATCAGAATACTTAAGTTGATTCTGCCCCCCCCAACCTCATTGTATCATCAAGTAGGTTGCTTCCTGGGTTCTATGGGGCAGTGTTGGCTTCATCATGCCTTATCTTCAAAGTCCAGAAGTGAACCCACTGTATTGCTCAAGAAGGCCAATACATGTCCTCAAACTTACAGACATTCTTTCAGCTTACTGTCTGTTTAATTTCTCTTAGTTTTCCCATGAAGTAATGACATCAATATGAGAAGTTCTTCTGGGGTTTTCAGAGTATGTCTTTCTGGAGATCTACCTTCATACATCACTACAAGAAGTCTGTGTTTTCCTATTAACAATTAGTTAGACTTTCTTCCCATTAGACAAGGCACTAAAGAGAGATGAAGAGAGTTGAGAGTTGCTGTGTGCAACTTGCCGGGATCTTCCCTAAAGCAAGCTTTTTACTTACCTTGGCCTGTTCATCCACCTAGCCTCAACTCCCTTCCCTTCAACAGGAAGTGGAGTATTACAGCTCTGTCACAGTGGGTCACAACTGGTGCTCCAGCAAAGGAACTCACATGACCAACCCTGTCATCCAGTCTAGGCACTTAAATGAACTTGTAAAGAATAGAAACTAATTTGAGATGGAGACATGCCGCATCTCCTCCCTTATGGGCTAATCTAATAAGACATCTCTTAGACCTGGCTCAGAAACCATCCCCAGGAAGGTAAGGTCACCTTAAGCTAGTGTACTTTTCCTTCCCAGAATTCCAGCTCCCTTAGTGCTGTCCCTGGGAGCCCTGAGGATGCTCAGCGGGGTTCACCATCTTCCTTCCTTCCTTCCTTCCTTCCTCCCTCCCTCCCCCCCTCCCTCCCCCCCTCCCCTCCCCCCTCTCTCTCTTTCTCTCTCTCTAATATTTTTTATTTTTTGCTTGGCAAAGCCTAAGTCTTCATTGAAGGGCCCTAACTAATGTCTCAGCTTCCTTATACTTGCTAAAACTGCCCTCCTCCAGTGGCTGACCTCCATGCTGCCCTAGCTCAGGCAGCATGGCTTTAGTTTCTTCTCAACTCTCCTCTTTCCTTCCAGGCAGCTACAGGATTCCCAGCTTGCTTGCCCTGAGGTTTTCCTTTTAAATTCTAACACACTCTCCTCAAGCTTCCATCGGAGTCCATTTCTTGCCCTTGGGCTTCTGTTTCTGTTCTTCTTAAATTATTTCAGGTCTGAAACTAAGAATGTCCAAAGGGGACTCTGTTATCCTGGGTATCATATGCTGCCACTGCTGGGATTTTCCAGCTTTTCCCATAATACTTCCTCCTTGCCTTAACATTTTAATTGGTAAAGGATACAAACTCATTCCTGCACTGCTAGATTAGGCATCGCACTCATGGGGCAGAGGAGACTACCATAGGATGTGATTGAAGCTGTATAGACAAGACACAGCAAAAAGCAGGTATTATCTTCTTTCACATAAGCACACTGTAGTCATACAAAAACAGTCAACTACATCCTAATATGCTATTCATTTCCTGGGGTCACATGACTCAGCACCCTAAAAACTCCAAGGTAGGAAAAATATCAACTTTCCTAAACAAACTTTTTAATTTCTGAAGTGAAGATTACCATTGAAATTAAAATAAAGAAGCCAGCACCCAGCCGAGGGGAGGAAAGAGGAACACAGAAGGGAAACATACAGAGTTTAAATATGACAGAAAACTGAAAAAAAAAAAAAGTCTATCTTATCTTTTGCCAAGGGGGGGGGGGGGAATGAAGTTGTAATTACCCGGTAAGATAAAAGCTGTTGAATTTGTAGCAATGGAAATATTAAGACAAATTAAATACCAAGCTTATCTCTGCTCTGTGCTATCAATATTTTATACTAAACATCTGTTCCTTGTATCTCATCTCAGAAACGCTTCTACACTTTATCAGCTCAAGCACAGCTTTTCAAAGCAAATTAAGCTAAACCGTTTGCACTTAATCACCAATTGATCACAACATGCAGAATGCCACATATTGATCTGTGAGAGCCCCATTTTTCCCAATTCAGAAAGGCATATTGGAGGAAACACTTGATTTACAATCAGAGTAAACTGGTTAGGCTTACACTTTTGACATGTTTTAAGTAGGAAGTATTTTAGTGATTAAATGGATAAAACAACCCGCATTTTCAAGGAGAGGTGAAAAATTGGCAGCTTACAGAGTTTAGTTTGTCTTAGCTAGAGCTCTGGGAGACCTGAGAGACCCTCTAAACTTCCTGGAAGCTCACTGCGCAATGCCAAAGGGAATCTGGGAAATGTTTTAGATGACTACTTCTTCTTCTTCTTCTTCTTCTTCTTCTTCTTCTTCTTCTTCTTCTTCTTCTTCTTCTTCTTCTTCTTCTTCTTGTTTTTAGCTATTGTGTCACAATCATGGGCATATTTGAAAATTAGCTGTACAGAAGCAATTTTTCTTGCTGAAATTTGATTGAGGGGTATTACTCTGAGCTTATTGGGTCATGAGTAGATTGACCAGCAATCTCTGGTCTAGTTCCTGTGTCATTGGGCATGACTGTCTTCAGGGTTTGGGAAATTCATATGAAGGGGCCTATTATGTCCACAAAACAAAGGAGGCACTAGTACCCACACCAGATGCTTACTGCTACCTGGTACACATATGGACACACAAAAAGAAATCAAAAGTTTACACTTTTTTCACCCTGCTATATGTGGCCCAAACCTAAGTGACTTTCTGATTGGATGTGGTATCTTACCATCAGTTTTGAAACTCCTATTCCTATCCACTTGATATAGAAAAAAAATAATGTTGTGATGGTTTGTATAAGCTAGAAACAAAGAGTGGCACTATTTGAAGGTGTGGCCCTGTTGCAGTAGATGAGTCATTGTAGATGTAGGCTTAAGACCCTCATGCTAGGAGTCTTCATTAGCAGCCTTCAGATGAAGATGTAAAACTCATAGCTCCTCCTGAACCATGCCTGATTGGATGCTGCCATGCTCCTGCTGTGATGATAATGGCCTTGACCTCTGAGCCTGTAAGCTAGTCCCAATGAAATATTGTCCTTGTGAGAGTTGCCTTGGTCATAGTGTCTGTTCACAGCAGTAAAAGCCTAACTAACCTCGACAAATGGGGACCTAGAATAAGGATGCAACAGCTATTTCTGGATTTCGCTTTCCAGACTGCAAGGACAAACTTTTTCTCTGTCTGAGACAGCTCTTGAAAACGCCAGAATTCCCTCCAATCAGGGCAAACAGGACCAGTTTGTAACCTATTCCCCAACTTAGGACAGTAATTTTTTTATACTATTCTTTGTAGCCTTTATTGTTCCATAAGCATGTGTAATGAGCCTGTAGACATGAACAGTATATGTGCTGATGGGGAGGATTATATCTCTCTGCTGTCTGATAGTCTCATCTGCTATGCTACTGTTTCCCAGTCTTGATACATGACTAAAGGAGGGTTAGGTATATTGCCCATCCCTGTTTGCAGAAATACTAACTTTATGTCCTCTTTTGTAGTGGGACATATTTTTTAAAAAAAAAAATCGAAAGAATGAGACAATTTGTGTTTACTTAGGTTTTGTGTTTCTTATGTAATTTTTAAAATGAATCCATCTAAAATATAGCTTGAATAAAAGCCAACTTTGATGTGTTTTGCACATGCAGTGCATTGCTCAATTAAAATGTCTATCATTCAGAGAGTTGAAATGTAAGTCAACTTGAGGAGTCCCCCAAATCCCAGAAGAAGACCCCAGGGGAAGGGAGAGTGAGGGAGAAGGAGCAAGCCTTTGGACTGTGAGGTTACAGATCTATTACACATTTCACTTTGAGACCCAGGGACTCTTTCTGCTCTCAGAGTTCCAACCAACTTCAAAGGGAGACTTGTGATCACAGAAATGGGATGAAATAATGGAACAAGAATAAAATTGGCCCTGTGTGAATTAGATTGCAAAGGCAGGAACCAGGCTTCATTTACCTAAGGAGCTAATGTTTAAATTAAAACCTTTGTAGACCCTCTGTAGTTCACTAAGCATGCAGGTCTGATGGCGATGACTATCCCAAAGAAACTTAGGGAAATTATGGTGGGATGAGACAAAAGTGAGGGCTATTTCCTTTATTCTTTTCAAGTGATTCCCTTACATATATGTTTACATTTTCACCTCTTTTCCCCCAAAAGTGAGCATAGAAATGATAATTAGAAGAATAAATGAATATGAATATATATATTCAAGTTTCCTTGAATCATATATATATATATGTTTCCTTTTGGCCCTGAAGGAATTTAGAGAGAGACTTTAGTATTTTTTTCTCTTTATAAAATAAAGCCTGACTTTGAAGCCAGGATCTCTGAAATGAGGCATTGCAAATGTCCTTTGATGAACCAGTCTGTGTGAAGGGGAAGCAAAGGGAAGTGGGGGGCGGGAGGGGGGCAGGAGACTGATTGCAGCTAACACACCTCTCCATGCCCTTTTAATCTTCTCAGATGGCCTCAGATAATCAAGAGGTCAATCACGAATCCATCAAGGGGTCCTTGTCTCAGGGCAGTTTCCAACTTGTAAAAGCTTCCCCTCCAATAAGCCATTTAAATCAGTTAACTAGAGACCAGTGAGCAGGGGATGGGGAGGGGGGCACTGGAAACCAGCTTTAAGGAGAAACTCTCATCCAAGTGTGCAAACATTTCCAGTTCAGAGCACATTTTCAGTATTTGTGGAACTGTCTTTACTATGAATGTTATCCATTCCTGAATAAATAAGGTGAATGTTACAATTTATAAAAAGGAAAATACAATGTGAGAAAATAGTAAAGTATGGAAGAGAGAGAGAGAGAAGAGAGAGAGAGAGAGAGAGAGAGAGAGAGAGAGAGAGAGAGAGAGAGAGAGAGATATGTTCTAAAAAGAGAAGGAAAAACTCAAATGTATTAAGTAACCTCTGAGGTACAAGTTGTCACCTCTCTCTGTGTAACAATACAGTGGCAGTTTTGCAAGTTGTACTAAATATCCCCTTAGGGATTATGTGCCTCTGGGGGGACATCTGTCTAAAAAGAAAGAAAGAAAGAAAAAGAAAGAAAGCAGAGAAAAAAATGAGTTTAGAAGCTGAGAAAGAATTGCTTACATAGGAAGCCGTGCAGGCTGGGAAGGTTGTTCTGGGAAGGGTTGCTAGCCTGCTGCCCTCAGTTGAAGCACTTGGCAGCTTCCATCCTGCTAGCCTGGAAAGAAATAGCCTTTTCCTTCCTCCCCTAACATCCCCGACTTCAGATGGCGGGCCCCTTTTAAATTTTGGATGAGGTGTCAAATGAAATTTGACAGCTAACTGATAGGTTCAAATTCTCACAGGGCAGTCTATCCCCGAGGACACGAAAAACCAATTCACTGGCAGCCTGGCAAATCTTCAGCGATCCCTATCATTCTACATTCAGTTTGATGTGCAACCAACTGCTTTTTCTGGTGCTACAGAGCACCTCTCATTAGATGGGCCCTCTTGTGACAAAGGGCAATGATTTTAGAAGACACATGTCATTCCCCAATGTTCTCTGATATTTCAAAATTTATTTACTTATTGGAAAACTGCGAATTGCCCATTAGTGTAATATCTGATCCCCTGAGACACTTATGGAGATTTGTTTTCTTTTTCTGTCACTTGACACGTCATGTCAGTCAAAATTAGCATTAAAAATTCAAAATTGTATAGCTTGGGAAAATATTAGAAAATTTCTAATCCTATACACTTCATCTTTCCCTCATAAATGTGTCTGTGACTCCTTGTCAGTAGGATTGAGCCCACAGTAACAAAAATGAACTGGAACTTGAAGCAAGAAGTATTGAGTCAGCCTTAAGCTCCAATAGCTAAATACACAGGAAGACAAGGTTACATGTTGAAGTCCTTCAAATGTAGGCTTTGTTCATCTCTGCTGAGCCCATCAAAAGTGACTTGACTAAGTGGGGAAAATCATAACATTAACCCTTTCTTATCTGAGATGTCACATTGCATGTCATCAGTTTTCCTGACAATAACTATTGTTTGAAAACACTCAATGAAAAATTGCAGCCATGAACTCTGTCTTTTAAAATTGTGTCATGTTCATAGTAGCAAAATGAAATATCTTGCTGCATTCCTTCTTTCTTCTTGGGACATCATTTACCTCATTGTCCTGTAGAAATGCTAATGCACTCCCCATTTATCAGAAGTGTCTATGTTCAAGTATTAATTATTTAATTTAAAATTTCAACAAAACTGCAAATTTGGCCATATCTAAGAGTGTCAGTTTCAGTATCATCAAACATAATCACATGACACAGATACATTAAAATAAGATGTATGAAGAGATGTGGAAGAGAGATTGAAAGAAAGTCTACATTCTCCATGCTGTTAATCTATTACAGATCCTAATTTACAAATTAAACAGTATCATACATATGTATAAGATATATCAGTGTATAAAAGCATGTTAGAAAAATGTATACATTTTCAGGCATCAAGTGTGGCCTTGGAATTTATGCTCTTAGGGTAAGGGACAACTACATTTTCCACTGCAAGGATATTGAATGAGTTGAATTAAATATTGTCATACATGAAGAGAACACTTATAAAAAATTATTAATTTTGGAAATGTTGCCACATTTGGGAACATTACAACTCTGACCTTACAAAGCAAGTTCCTCAAGTGGCCACTGGGCAGCAGACTTTCAGGATTTACAGGTCATCAGGACAGTATTTCATCACTGTCTCCCATTTCAGTTCAAATCCATGCCATATTTTCTGAACCAACAAAAACAATAGCATTAAGGAGAAATGACTGCTTTCTACTTGTATTCTGGAACTTGGGGTTGGAAAGTTTCCAGGAACTTGTTGAAGTAACAACTGTCTGTGCCCCTCCCATGAACAAAAGACTGTAACTGTCCACTGCTTCCTCGTTCCCTTCCCTAGAGTTTGACTGTAGAGACTTGTGTGTTAGATAAGCCATGGTTTTGCCATTCTGGAGCACATCAAAAAGATAATACCTCCAGGGGTGAAGCTTTTATAGGTAAAATGAAGGTGTTCACATCTCCATACTTTGAGGGTCTCATTTTGAGTAAAATAGTTGTAGAATAGTTTCTTAAAGATCCATTCTATATGGATAATCTATAATGTAGATGAGTGGAATTCTGAGCTAATAGAAGATGGTACAAAACAGGAAATAGATAGTAAGAGCTTGAACAAAACAGTGAAAGAAATAGCAAAATAGTGTCCTATTTGAAGAAGGAAAACTGGCATTCTTTTTCAATACTTAGAAAATAATTGCATCCAACTTAGTATATAATGAATAATGTTATCTTGTGTTTAATATCAAATTAATAAAGCCAAAGATATATGCCATCACATACCATTTCACCAGTAGAGCAGTTTTTATGTATAAATTAACAAATACTTATTTGTCAGTTGTCAGTCGATGTCCTTTACCCCTTGTAGTACATCAGGAAACACCTTCTGAAGAATTCTCTGACTTAGGGTTTTATATCCTAGGATAGCAAATAGGAGATAAGCAATAAGCAAATAATGCTATGAACATTTTAAAACTAGTTTCCTATTATTGAAAAACAGATTAGAATAAGGAAACATGGCAGTATCCCCATGCTTCCTTATTCTAATCTGCTTTTCAATAATATGAAACATTATTGGGGGGGACAGGGACAATAGAGAGGGTTTGGTCTAGGTGGACAGACAGAAGATGTCATAGGAGCAGTTGTCTGAAAGAAGTGAGTAAAAATCCCTACTTGGATAAGCACAAACTTTAAGACATTATAATCTCATCGCTGAAATGGGGGAGAATGCAAGTCTGAAAATGAAATGGCTAGTATGGCTGGGTATTTTGTTGTTGCTCTTAGTGGTGGTAAGGTTTTTGTTTGCTTATTTTTGTGTTATAGTTTGTGAATAAAATAGCAAATTTCTACATTGGGCTGTTGAGCATAAAAGTGACACACACTTGAATTTTATGGGCTTTGACTGAGCATAATTTAAGCTGAGGTAGTTGAGGAGGGCACAGTTGAACCACCTCTTCAGGAAGCTTCTGTTGGGATTTAGGTAAGACAAGGATATAGTTGTGACTAAACTAATGGTTCTGGGAGGAAGGAGAAATGATTGTATTCCACTTGAATTCTGGTACTTGTAGGCTAGAAAGTTTCCAAGAAGCTACAGCTGAGTGTGAAACCAGAATGAGTGGTAGGTGAATGTCCCGGTGGAAGAGTGATAAGGGACCAAATTTGAGCTTGTGCTAATAGACTCTATGTTCTTCATGATAGACTCACGGTTGTCCATGCAGAAGTTGGGTATGAGTGCGAAACTCAGGATTATGCTACAAATACAAAATGGGAAATTGTGTTCTACCAATTATATTTACAGCTTCCAAACTCAATGGGATGGTAAAGTATAACTCGCAAACATAGAGGAAAATATGACCAAAAATCCATTTATTTTAGTCTTAAGAAAGAATCCAGCAAGGAATATAGAGAGAAATTGTGCAAGGAGAAAAATCCCATAGCAGTGTGGTTTCTGATGTCATCAAAATGGATGACACAAAGAACAAGAAAAAGTTCAAGACGACTCTTAGGAACCTTGGCATGGTTTGTACAGTGGTGGGTGAAATCCTATATTTAATTCTAGAAGCAAGTAGCTAAGTCACAACCAATAAAATCATGATTATGAAAAAATTTTAGTAATTCCAATATAAGAGAAATAAAGTACAAGCTGATAATATTAGTGGAAATATTGGGAAAATTTCTGGAAGAAATCCCTCAGAGTACCAAAAAGAATACTATCTATGAGACAAGAATTGACTTTCCAGATGGCTATGATTAGTAGGTAGGAAGACAGAATAGGTGAGTGCAAATTCAGGTAAGTGATGTGCTTTGAGGTTATATGATTATATCCTGGGGAAATCAGTTTTGTAAATGAGAGAGGCAGCTAAATCAGTAACTGGGAGAGAAAGTGAAGAAGAATTATCAAGGATTCATAGAAACTTGTTAAGGAGGTTGGAGACTGATCAGAGCAGTTAAGTAAATTATGAGCATTCGCTTTCTTGTCTTTTAAAAGGTTTATTTATTTTTATGAGTATGTATGTTTTGCTCTCGTGTATCACCTACATCCCTGGATCTGAGGAAGGACAGAAGAGGGCATTGCATCCCCTAGAAATAGAGTTAAAGGTGGTTGGTGTGTGTAAGCTTCCATACGGATGCTGTGGACCAAATATGAGTCCTCTGCCAGAGTCAGAAATGCTCTTATCTGTTCAGTGTCTACGATTTTGTTTTGTCAATCTGAAATGAGAGTGGTTAAGGGCAGGTGGGCGTTTTTTTCTCTTGCATCTTAACTTCACAGGGACACCACTGGTGCTAAGAAGCAGAAAGGTGGTGGTTACATGGTGGTGAGTTTAAGATTCATGGTGATGTGAGAAAAAAGGCAAAATGGAAGATTAGCAGTGAGGTTATTCTTCTTCTAATTTACCGTATAATTACTGTATGTAATGAAGACAGTGGGGACACTAAATGAGAAGCTGACAGAATCCTCAGACTGTAGGTGCTAATGTTCAAGGAAGTCAACCCCTAGAGAGAGGAAATAGAATTATTGAAGTTGGAGATCAGAGGGTGGGCTTCACAAAACTAATATGGAAAAGTTGTAATTATTTGCACTGATGAGCTATGAGGACAGAGCCTCAAGGCTTGACCTTGTGAAATTTAGAGCTAATAAAATTCTGGATAAGCAGAGTTTAACAAATGAGGCTCTGTAGTGTCAGGAGCATTTGCTACTAAGAACTAAAGCAAGAGTAGTGCTTGGGCAGAGTTTGCAGAGAACTATGTGGAAAAAGATAACTTAGGAGTGGAAATGGCTTAGGATTCTTGAGCTAACAACACTAAGGGATGGTGGAAGTATAATTGCATGCCCTGAATTTCAAAACTGGAACCAGTAAGGGAAAAAGATGAAGCTTATTCTGAAGCTACTCTTGAAGAACAAGAACATGTTCTCATGTTGAGCCATATTACCAAAAAGGAAAGAAGAGGGCATGCACCACATGATTTGAATACAATAACTCCAATGGGATATCTATGCCACAAATGTATTGCTGGAGTTTTTCTGCCTTTTACATCAATTCATTTTACACTGATAGATAAATTCTACTCTTAACTTTTTAAAATATGTCAATAATACAGTTCAGTCCTATAATGGACAATTGGTGATCCTTAACTCTCAATGTCACATCCAAAATCCAGTCGATAAACCACGTGTAAAATATTTGTGCCATTGAAAGTGGATCTTCAGGTTTGATTCTCTGTTCTTTGAATAGAGGAGAAAATAATGCAATGGAAGGTGTCACCGCCGCATGGAAGAAGCTACTCTATACACTGTTATTTTCAAGTTGGATCAATCATTTCCAACTCATTTCCTATTTTTCCTCTTAAAACCCTACCCCACCAAGAATTTCAACAGCAAAGCGTAAAATAATTTGGGCAGCTGACAGGCAATTCAATTTCCTGGCAGATTTTTAGATAATCAGACACCCAGGAGAAACTTGTAAATTTGTTTTATTCATGGTCAATTTGCTATGGCACATTTTTTCTCTACCAGCTCAACTCCACTTTTTACTCAGCAGAGAAGTGGAGCATCGTTATATAGCAGCCACAACTGGCTTAGGTGATGAACCAGGCGCACATCATCACTTGAGCAAACAAAACCTCTCCTTGCCTCCTGTATTCTTAAATGAATTGCTCAAAAGCCTGCATTCTTCTGTTCGTAAGCTCATGTCAGATTCATGTGTTTCACATACACAGGGGAAATAGACATAATTCCTCTGACTCTTTGTGCCTCTTGGACCTGGTAGACTCCAAAGCAATTATCAGAAGATTAAAAACACCAGCTGATCCATGGACCAAATGCTAGAGAGCTGAGGTATAACTTCACACAAGCGCTTTGAACAGGAAACTACCTAGAGAGCTACAGAGATGGCTTAGTTGTTAAGAATAGCTCTTACAGAGAACCCAAGATCAATTTCTACCACCCAGTTTATGCTTGTAACTATAGGACACTGGGGGTCCCAATGCCTTTGGCCATCATGAATACCTGCTTTCACAAATGCATACTCACCCCACCCAACCAAAATACACATACACACACATATATGTTTTAAGTCTTTTTGTTGTTCTTGTTTTGAGACAGGGTTTCTTTGTGTAGCCCTGACTGTCCTGGAACTCACTCTGTAAATCAGGCCAGCCTCGAACTCAGAAATTCACCTGCCTCTGCCTCCCAAGTGCTGGGATTAAAGACATGCACTACCACTGCCCAGCTAAGTTTTAAGTTTTAAGTCTTAAAAAAGGAAAATACATATAAATTATAATAAGTACCCCTATATATTTATTATGAGGTACTGGCATATATTGAGAAATGAGTATATTGGGCACAAAAATCTATCTAAACTCTTTGAAGAGAGAGAAAGTTATAACCATTCTGTCATTTAGGCTTAATTACATTGGTACAAAGACCTATGTAGCAATGGTAGAAACCAGAACAGGGGCTATAGTGAAGGAAGTTCATTTCTGATAGCAAAGGCAGGTTGCAGACTCTTAGAAAGGAAGCCAGCATTCATAACATGATTGGGAATCTACCCAAGTCAAACACCTCCAGGAACAAGGCACACCTAACACAGGTATGACTTTAGAAGCCATTAATCTGGGCCTGAAAGAGGCCAAATGGACGGAAGTCCTAAGCCAAAACTTACTGTCAGAGAAATCTAGTCAGAGAGTCTTCAATAAAGGAATACCGAAAACATAATCCACACATCAACTGAGGTACAAGAAGATAGGAGGAGAGGCCCCTTGTTCTGGAAAGACTCAGTGAAGCAGTATTTGGCAAAACCAGAATGGGGGAGTGGGAAGGGGTGGGTGGGAGAACAGGGGGAGAGAAGGGGGCTTATGGGATTTTTGGGGAGTAGGGGGCTAGAAAAGGGGAAATCATTTGAAATGTAAATAAAAAATATATCGAAAAAAAAGTACATATGAATGTCATTAAGGGAAGGGGAAATGGGGACAAAAAAGTTTTCTTTGAAGATACATCTTATCTAGAGGCACCAGTGCCAGGTTAACAAGGCAGCAATTGGCCAAGTCTATCTTAGCAATCTCAACGTTCTGGCGTTATCTGTGTCAAGAAGAACACTTGCTTAAGTTGCTGTCATGGAGCAAGGAAAGTCTGTAAAAGCTCAGATCAAAAGTAAAATAACAAAACTCTGGCTTTTTATTTTATTCAAGTTTTTCCATTTAAAGAGTATGATTTAACAGTACTTGTAGATTAATTGCATAGCAGATTGGATACTGTTACAGGCTCAAGGTCACTCAAGAACAATGTTTTGCAGAATCTGATATTGGCTATGGTTACCCATATCTCAGCATTCTTCTTCATTGCAGTCGCTTTCTGTGATGGAAACTTTCATGTTTTGTTTCCTTCAAATGTATTTCTTTGGTTATTTTCTGTTATGTGAGTTGAGATTTTGAGACTAGTTACTAAGCATCTCTCTGCTTGCCCTGCCTCTTTATCAGTGTTCCCTATGCTGCTTCAACAGTATGGACACATACTCTTCTCTACTCATTGAAGGTTTTTAAAAAATGGCACTGGGTTTTATTTTCTACATAGTCTGTAATGAAATTTCTTTCCTTTCCTTGAAATTTAAATTATGTTCTAAACATAGTTTTAAAGATTTTTTAATTTTTATTTTTTGTACTAGTGTGTGCCTACATGTTTGTATGTGTACCTTGTGTGAAATGTACATATATTGTGAACTATCATGTCAGTGCTAGAATTGAACCTTAGATTTGCTCTAAGAACAGCTGGTACTCTTTAACTGCTGGATTGGCTCTCCAGCCATCTTAAAATCATA
Source organism: Apodemus sylvaticus (assembly GCF_947179515.1). Taxonomy (NCBI): domain Eukaryota; kingdom Metazoa; phylum Chordata; class Mammalia; order Rodentia; family Muridae; genus Apodemus; species Apodemus sylvaticus. The sequence goes on along the minus strand of NC_067481.1, from coordinate 87,445,497 downwards.
ATTTTGACAACTTATTGTGGGTATTATAGGATGTAGTATTATGTTTTGATTTAATTTATACATATTAAATATAATATAAAATTATTAAATCAAGCTGATTAACAAATCCATCATGTGATATACTTAACATGTTTGAGTATGTACTCTTTGGCCTATAGCCAATTACTTACTGAGTCTCATCTATCACAGACTCTCAGAAGTCTAGTCATTCCATGATGTGGACATCATTATGAGATTACCTGTTCTCTCTATCCTTCAATGCAGCCATTTAAAATTTTATATGTCAATGGCATTATTAATTTTATTCAACACCCATCTCCTTCTATGGCATGTCATTTTCACTTCTTTTCAATTATGATGGTAATTTAAAAATTTAAATATACAGAAGTTTTTTTTTTTTTTTTTAATCTTAACCATTATTGTTGGTGTGAGGTGGAATCTCAGGGTCATTTTGATTTACATCCCTGATGACTAAGGATGTTAAGCATTTCTTTAAGTGCCTCTTGCCCATTCGAGATTCCTCTGTTGAAAATTCTTTGCTTAGCTCTGTACTACATTTTTTAATTGGGTTATTTGGTTTGTTGGAGTCTAACTTCTTGAGCTCTTTATATATTTTGGATATTAACTCTCTGTCAGATGTAGGGTTGGTGAAAAATTTTCCCAATCTGTAGGCTGCCATTTTGTCCTATTAACAATATCCTTTGCTTTACAGAAGCTTTTCATGTTTGTGAGATTCCATTTATCAATTGTTGATCTTAGAGTCTGAGCCTTTGGTGGTCTGTTCAGGAAATCAACTCCTGTACCAACATGTTCAAGGCTATTTCCCACTTTTTCTTCTATTAGACTTAGTGTATCGGGTCCACATTCACATCCTTGATCCACTTGAACTTGAGTATTATATGGGGGGACAAATATGGAACTACATACATTCTTCTACATTATGCTTGCAGACAGAAGCCTAACATAACTATCCTCTGAGAGGCTCCACCCAGCAGCTGACTGAAACAGATACAGACCCTCTTAGGCAAACATTGAACATTGAGTTCAGGACTCTTGTGGAAGAGTTGGTGGAAGAATTGAAGGTCCTGAAGGGGATGGGAACCTCAAAGGAAGAACAACAGAGTCAACTAACCTGGACCCCTGGGAGCTCTCAGAGACTGAGGCACTAACCATAGCATATATATGGGCTGGACAGAAGACCCCAAGGCACAAATGTAGTAGATGTGAAGCAGTCTCCATGACTGCTTTATCTGGTCTCAGTGGGAAAGGGTGAACCTAATCTGGTAGAGAATTGATGCACCATGGTAGGGGGATATTCAGGGGGTAGAATTCACCCTCTCAGAGGGGAAGGGGCTAGGGGAAGGGCTAGGGACTTTGTGAGGGGGGCGGGTACCAGGATGGGAAGCAGCCTTTGAGATGTAAATAATTTTTTTAGAAAGGGAGAAAAATGATAGTTGACTATTTTGATAGATGCTTTTGCTATATCACACCTTGAATCTTTGTGAGAAATTGTCTAAATTGTGACTTGTGAAAACCATAAAAATGTACAGACGTAAGTAGAAAGAAGAAACAGTTTTCAAGTCTCCCAATTATTTTGCTCATGTCCACAAAGTCAATCATTTGGCTTGAAGAGATTTTCTCTCTGACTTTCTTGTGTTTTCCTCTTAGGGGTAACTACATAGCTGCAAGGCTACCAGTATCCTTCTTTCTAGATGAAAAATACATACATTCCCCCTTAGAAGAGGATTCTAAAATTCGTACTTCCCTTTTCCTACCTGTTTCTTCTCTTAAAACCTCAGATTAAACTGAGGTAAAATCGACAGGTATGGGGAAAATATGTAAATTACCAGGTGTCAACTGGATGATTATATCTAGAGCTATGTTACTGCAGAATGTCATTTGCTGTGAGATGCAAACAATACAGACTAGGTTTGTTACCCCAAGTGTCAGAGACAACATGGCCAGTGCAGATAGCTCCTACTGTCTGTCCTGTTCTTTACTGCAATGGCATGACTGTTCCTTTGTCTGGGATATAGAACTTTTCACACCATGCCAGGAACACTGGGACAGATAAAACTCCATTTGAGAACAGGAAAAGAGTCAGCCCTATTCTGACAAATTTTATGCACATTTCTGTAATTGTCTTTTCTTCTCTCATACTCATTAATAAATTCTCCAGCTACTGATGCACATCCTTAAGACAAGTTATAGAGCATACTTGTATGTGTATCTATGTGTATATGTTAGAGAGTCTGCACAATTATCGCTAAGCAATCTTTACTTTCTCTTATGTGATTGCCTTCACTGTGGTAAAATATAATCCTCATTCCTTACCAGGTCTTCTCTCTCATTTCATCTCTGGTAAGAGGAACATACAACCACAGAGATCTATGTATGTTTTTCCTACCTCTGATACTTCCTTACCTCCACAAAAAAAAAAAAAAAAAAAAAAAAAAAAAAGAATGCTACCATTCCAATTGGAGTCCAGTATCAGGATTTGGATGGAGGCACATAAAAACATACAGGGCTGCTCTTTCTTCCTTTCCCTGTTCCTTCTCTTCTTCCTCCTCCTTGTGTGTGTGTGTGTGTGTGTGTTCTGGTTAGTCCTTTAAATATGGAAACTATAGTGAATAGAACATTTAAGAAAGAAAGCATCTCATTTGAATATCCAGGAATAAGTGCCAAGGTTGAGTTGGGGCTAGAGCACTGGAAACAAAGAAAGCACAGTTGACTTTGCATAATAATGTAATGAGGGTTTTTCCACTATCCCTGTGGGAGCTGCAGAAGGAGGATGGGAGGGTAAGAGTCCTCCTGGGATCCAGAGCAGTCAGAGAATAAAAAGGATTTGGCTAAAACCTCCCATAATAAAACTATCCAAGGAAAGCCCTACAAAGACTATGTGAGTACCACTTCTGAAGATTTGACACCTAATATACAGTTTTCGGTTGTGTCCTCCTGTTAGTGGTCATTTCCTGCTCTAGCTTCAAGTCCCTCATAAATGGTATATATCTCGACAGAGGGTATTATTGCTGCTGCCATCTGGAATGATCAGTTATTTGGATTATTTCCTCCTTGTTCTAATAAAAGAAAACTATGGAGTTTTAACAGCCCAGTGAAACAGGGAGATAGACAATAGGAAGCACTCCGGAGCAGGGGTTGTGGAAACTGACAGATTGCCTTAAGGAGAAATACTGGAGAAAACATAGACATCTATCTGCCCCTGTTCAAACACTTGTTAGGTTTGATGTCATCTGGGCCTCTTGACCTCTTTGCTCTCAGGGCATTGACTCTTGAAAATAACTTATAGTTGGAAATGTCTTCTCTACTTTTTTAAGAAATATACTTTGCATCCTCTTATCATGTTAATAATAGTTTTGGAAAGTCTCTCTCAAATATGAGGAACACTAAGGTCTTCCTTTCCTAGGCTCTGTGTGACAGCAGGCAGGTCACTTAAGTTACCTGTAGTTAGAAAACTCTAAGTGTAATTCCAGGGACTGGTCTCTTATATCAGGTCCCTTGTTCTACTCTATTTTGTTACTTGGGATTTCAAAACTCCACTTTGCACACTTTTCATCTACAGAAAGCTTGAGAACTGTCTCTCCTCCATGATAATTCTTGTCTTGCACAGCCTTTCTTGGTGTTTTCAAGAAGGAACAGTACAAAAGTTGCTAGAACACCAAGATCTCTGCCAGCAACAGAGCAATGTGGTTTGCTAGAGCTCAGGGGGGTGGTATCTTTCTAGCATCAACTGACATTTACTCACAGTACCCAAGGACTTTGTGGTACAGACAAACCTGTCCTTGTTCTGTGAACATTTGTAGGCACTGATAACCAATGTAAATCAGGTATATATTCCATGTATATATTCCCTGTCAAGCAGTGGCTATGCCCTGCATATACTAGGACCTGCACAGTTCTTAGATGTTTACATGAATAACTCAGGATAGGAAAAGGTGGGAGTTTATTGAGTCATCGCTATTGGAAAGACAACACTAGTCTCTGTCTTCAGAGCCTAGGTCCCCTCACTTCTATTAGAGAGTATATCAAATTCTGTGAATTGTTTTGTACTAGTGTGCTCAGCTATTCTATAGCTTCTACTTATCCTCCCGGTTTTCTTCCCTCACGTTAATCGTAATAAATTTAGTACTAATTTCAATGAAAGACATGAAAGCACAAATGATAAGTATAACATGGGAACTCATCTGGGTTCTGTATGTGTACTAAGGATCCAGGGAAGCTGTCCTCTCCTCTCATTCCTTCCTACGAATCAACACACTCTCTGCATACGCTGAACAGACATAAATTCCCGATAGTTCTAAATTTGATAGTGCTTTGCTTTCAAACTTTCTTGCTTGCTTCCCTGTACAAAACAGTCTCTAGTGACATGCTTTGTTCACCTCTGATTTATAAGCCTGTGTATGTACATCCAGTTGTTGTCCATAAGTCCAGGAACTATACATACAGGGAACTTCTAGGGCTTGCCTTTGGTGTGAATATACCCTCTTCTTGGATTCATCCTCTGGCTACAATGGGTGTTCTCCCCACTCCCACCCCAGAGTTTATTTTCTATCTCATTTAAAAATTGTTCATTTCACCGATTGTTTTTTTTTTACCATTCCACACTGAATCAATAATCCAACCCAATAATGAAAATATTAATATGTTGTAGGTACATGATAAACAGAAAGAAAAAAAGGTATAGTTATTCTTCTGGTTTATTATCTGTAAATTAAGAAGAATAACATCAGTAGGGATATGGGAGCACAGGGAGGATATGGGATAAATCTTCCCCTACGCCACATGAGGAAGAAGAGAAGGAGCAAGACAGAAGGAGCAAGACTTCTTCTTTTTGCTTGAAAACCAGAAAATCAGAACAGAAAATTTTAACAGTTTGTTGAGCCACAGAGACAACCTGACTTAGAGGCCTTAATGAGGAAGCAGAGGATCGAGACAAGGAGGAAGAGGAAGAAAAGGAGGAGGAGGAGGAATAGGAAGAGGAGGAAGAGGGGGAAGCAAAGTATTTCAAAATTCTGTCAGAATCCTTGCTCCTAAATTCAAAGTATTTTAGCTTCCTGTCCAGTTGCTGTTACTATTGTTTTGTTATGAGCACACAAGCTCTGAGAAGAGATTCTAACTCTTGCTTTGGGTTTTGGTGAAATCATTTCAATTGAAATATTCTGGTGAGAAAGCATGCCATAGAGAGAGATGCTGATAATGGCATTGATTAATTACCATTACTTTTACTAGTATGATGAGGACTATCCCCAACCACAGTGAAGTTTCATAGATGAAGGGGGGGGGGGGGAGAATCCATGATCTGTTAATACCAGGGCAATGGGTAGTGGCATTTGCAAAAAAAAAAAAAAAAAAGGTAAATGCTTTGCAAAGGTAAGAGGCAAAGCAAAGTTCTTTTTAATAAAGCAAGGACTATAGTCAACAGTAAAAGTGTTATGACAGGAGCCTGTAGAGAAAACAGAAATACTTGCAGGGCAAGAAAACCTGTTTTGTTATTGTTTTGTTTTGTTTTGTTTTCAATGTGAAGAGAAATCCCCTAAAAGCTAGAGGTTGGTGAGTACTTACTGCTCCCATATAAAGTCTTAGATTCAGTAAACACAATCTCAATATAAATACTACAAGCTCATCTTTGATGTCACTTAAATAATTAAAACATTTCTCATTAAATAATTAAGTTATTTAAGGAGAAAAGTCAGAAGAGTATCCAGCCGGCAGATCTAACTGCTTTTGCCTGGAGTGACATGTTCCCAGCAGTCGGTTGTATTTGGCCTTTGTATAGTATATTCAGCCTTATTTTATCCAGCACTATTGTTTCTGGTGATTAGGAAGGAAAAGTATGTATCTCAGTATACAAAAGTGCTGAAGGATTGTAAGACAGTGAGTGAGTGACCTTGGATACAGGTACAACCCTCTATAGCTTGATGCTAAGTTGTCCAAATGAGAGGTGAATGAACAATTCACACATAGCAACCAGAAATGTATCAACCAGGACTGTATCATTGTGTAGCTTCACCTTGTCAGGCTCTACCAAATATCTCGGCTCATTTAGATGTGTGATATACGATAATATTTTGACCTAGCCTCAGTATTTTTAAAGCAAAATTTGAAAAGTCCTCCCTACAGGATATTCTACAGAAAAGTAAATTTGAAAACACAAGGTGAGCAAGTGTTAGCAGGATTCCCCTCATTTCTGATCCTGCCTCTCAGTTGCCGGATTGCAGTAGTAACACCCGTGGCTTGCTATGTCTCCCATCAGTTGTTCCTGATAACTGGACAGTTTTTCAACATTGTTCTATTGCATTTCTCAGGCATCCTTACAGTTTGGAAAGGCCATTTACTAATTGTTCTTCAGGGAAATGTAACTCTTATCATAAATATAAATTCATGTATTTGCATAAGAAATCTCTACAAACTTCCCTTCAATACACTAGCACAATTCAAGAGATCCCTCTCTGAACCTGTAGAAGTGTGTATGTTGGGCATTGGGGTGATTCCCAGCAGCAAAAGCACAAAGCAATCCCCTCCCTTCAAACATCCCACCTGTAAACATTTCATATCTTCTCAATCCTGTCTCTCCACTGCACACTGTGGTTTGAAACCACCAAATTTTCATATTCAACTGGTTCTCATTTTGTTGTCTATTTTATTTTTTTGAGACAAAGCCTTCACTTTTGTCATTAATGTAGGCATCTCTCTGTTTTGACTTGTGTATTAATACATCTTGTTGGAAAATGTCCACATTCAAACAGCATCCTTGCCATTTTTACATAACAAAAGGATTACACAGAAACAACTTACCTTGGGTTGTGAATAACTTGATTACTAATCATGGGGATAAACTTCAAAGGAAATGATTTGAGATAAACATCAAAATGATGCCTACATTTATTTTATAGGTAAAAAGAGAATTGTAGTACATAACACAGCCGATGTTTTTTCAGATAAGCTCTCAAGGTCCTCTCAGACAAATCAGTTTTCCATACTCCAACCGTTCATGGGAACATCTCAGAATTACTATAGCATGTTTAGAAATACAGTTTTTCTACAGAGGAAGCAACTGCCTGAGGCAGTCCACACCTTGTTTCTATTGCTCAGACAAGGATTGGACTATTCAGGACATCCTGGGTTTTCTTCTTCTGTCTTCCAGATGCAAAATGGTCTTCAGATACTTTCCTATTGAATCATATAATCTCTATGGCATGTTGTCTCTATACCATGACTCCAGGATCCTTGGGTCATGGTATAAATGGAACACTGAAGAAGACTCCATCTACCTAGGAGAGCTTTCTTAAGCTGAAAGGAACCAGTTCACAATTAATTCTAGAGTTCTTGTGCTTGTTGCCCAACTGAAAGTAATTAATCTACTGTACAAATGTAAGCTTACTGTGGTATTGTACCTCACATGCCATATTTAGGCTACTGGCAAGGCAATAATTCAAGTTTCAAGAAGTACCTAAACTCCTATTTCTGATGGGTGTCATGTTGATCTTTGTTGACATCTGTACAGTGATCAGTGACATTGGTAAAGTTCTTAAGATGGAAATCTTTGCTATGACTGCTTGAATAAGCAAGATTCAGACATCTGCCCTATGTATTCCATTAAAGATGATAGTAGAAGAAAAATGAAAGGTCAGTGTGTCTCCCTTCCAACCTTAACTCTTCCAACTGTCACCCCCATGTCCATTTTTGGAACTGTTTACTTAAGGGACAGAACGAGAGGACTAATTTATATTTATTATTTATATTCAATGAAGGTGTGTGTGTGTGTGTGTGTTTTGACAAAGTCTCTCACATCAGTTTTCCATTCAGTATGCTAAAAAGTTGACAAGGCTTCTGAGACTCTCTTCTAACTTAGTAGGAATCAGTGCCAGGATTGATTAGCACTGAGACTTGTGACTCTTCACCCTAGGAGTGATAGTATGGCAGAGATCCACCAATCCTGTAAAGGGTAATGCTCATAACGCGATATTGCTGAGTAGACTAGCTTCTCTAATATCTAGTCATTTAAGATCTAAATCCACTTTTCTTTCTCAGTGTGTTAAAACATCACATTTAAAACATATGGAGGCTATGAGCTATTGAGTTTATATATATATATATATATATATATATATATATATATATATATATATATATATATACACCTCCTCAAGGGATTTGGTGGAGAGAAGGAGAGGGAGAGGGAGAGGGAGAGGGAGAGAGAGAGAGAGAGAGAGAGAGAGAGAGAGAGAGAGAGAGAGAGAGAGAGAGAGAGAGAGAAAGAGAGAGAGAGAGAGTTTTAGTTTCAAATAAAATGAAAAAAGCCATAAGAAAGGAAAACAAACTGTTTCTGGAATATTTGTATTTGATTAAAACTATGAGAAATATACCCACATGGGAAAAAATCTGATTCCTATAGTGCATAATTGCCCTACTAACAAATCAAGATTTCGTTTCTTTCTGTCTTTGAAACTACTCAAGCAAAAGACCATTAATACCCTGATGATCCTGCAAAACATGTTTACCTCAGAAAAATTGTTGGGCAATATGGAAACCACAGGAGTGGATTAGACAGCCTATACAAATGCTCTCTGTTGTCTCCAATGCAAAGTTCGATGAATCAAATATGAAAAATGTGATTCCTCTAATATATCCCTGTTTTTGTGAGAAAATCAGGGTTTAGAGAGTCTATGAAAATTCTTTCCCTAGATTTTATTAAAGGCCTTGGCTCCACTGCGAGTTCTGGAAGTTGTGGTCCCCACGACCTCCCAAAGGTCATTTGTAACTACATTTCCTATGAGCTATGAGCCTTTGCCGTCCACAGAATAAAGTTGATCTGCTGACAGTAATGAGACAAATATGTATCAGCTTCATGCCTCAGAAACTGCACTGCCCCCAGTGAATCCTTGACATTTACTGTGTGCAATCTCCCCTGGTGGAAAATTCATTTAAAAAAAAAAAAACAGCTGGTACACATGAACATGCTAGCAGTGGCTGTGTCAGCCAAAAACTGGTTAAATGCTGTAACCTGTACCTCCAGTAGTTATCAGGGTGTGTGAATAAAGTAGTGGCATATATTTGGAAGAGATGTTTAATTACAAATTCAGACTTCTACAACAGTTGTGTTTTATTTAAATCGAGATCTTCTTCTTCTTCTTCTTCTTCTTCTTCTTCTTCTTCTTCTTCTTCTTCTTCTTCTTCTTTTCTTCTCCTTCTTCTTCTTCTTCTTCTCCTTCTTCTTTTTCCTCTTCCTCTTCCTCTTCTTCTTTCTCCTCATCCTCCTTCCTTTACTTAAACTTTAGCTTTTAGGAGTGTGAATTTTTTTCATATAGCAGGGCTTTATGCCATAAATCTGATATCATCTCTCCTCAACACATGGAATAAAAACCAAGATCTTTCAGCAGTCTACATCCAGACTATCATAACCTAATCCAAGTCAATTTCCCAGTGCTTCTCACTATCTTACTTCATTTTAGGCATCTTTTTCTTTATCATGCTAAGCACATTATGTTTCTAAAGTTTGGCATTTAAGATTCAACTTCTTTATTTTTTTTCTTCCCATGGAAATTGCAAGGTTGAACAGTTCTTTCTTTCAAGGATTGCACACATTTGTCATCCTCAGAAACACTTTCTTGGGTCTGCTTAAATAACTTGACCATTTTTGCTCAAGTTACCACTATGTCTTGTATGATGGTTGGTTCTCATTGGCAAGTTGACATCATTTAGAATTACCAGCAAGAAAGTCCCAGTGAGGGGTTATTTTAATCAGGCTGAGCTGTGGGTATATCTGTGTGAAGATTGCTTTGATTGCATGCTAATTGATACGGGGAACCTTCCCTGCCACCCTCACACACACTGTGGTTGCCACAATTATAAAGAGAGAGGACCATGGAATATAAATAAATGTATAGTGATGGGACTAAGTAAAAGTAAGAATACTTGCATTCATTTTTGGGGACTCCGATTCAATGTAATAAGCTGCATCAAGTTCCTCCCTCTGTTGCTTTCCCATGATAATAGACTAGACTAAAATGTAGAATTGTCAGCTAATATAAACCCTTTCTTCAGTAAGTCACCCTTTATAGGGGTATTTTATCACAGCAGCAGAAATTAAACTTGGGTATCATGTTTTCCATCCTTTATGTTTTAGCTTTCTTTCTTCCATTTATTCCAAAAGAATGTGACCTTCAAAGGGTTATACATCCTTATCAGCCTTTTGTGAGGGGCATAGTATTGGCATAGAAAAGTCACTCTGGTAGGCTAGCACTGAAAATATGTCTCACATATTTATAAATAAATCCTAGCAAACACCCCCAACACACACACACCACACACACACACACACACACACACACACACACTATGATCTTGACAGCTTGCGAATGTCTTTATTCCACTGAACATAAATACATGGGAAAATATTTCAATGATCCTTGAATCTAGGAATAATGGTGTCATGACATTAAATATATTAAGGTAGAGAATGGAAGTTTGAGCTGAGAGATACTTGCTCTTAGTCCACACTTGAATTATCTGATATATCTATTTGCTTGGAAGAAATAAACATTTCGGTTATTTGTACCTTTGCTGTTGCTGCTGCTTCTTCTTCTCCTTCTCCTCCTCCTCCTTCTTCCTCCTCCTCCTCCCCCTCTTCTTCTTCTTTTTCTCCTCCTCCTCCTCCTCCTCCTCCTCCTCCTCCTCCTCCTACTCCTCCTCCTCCTCCTTCTTCTTCTTCTCACTGTTATTTGAGTTTAAATCTTTTGCCTGGCATTAGCTTGGGCACACAAGTTATTCCAAATTATTTGCACTCTTCATTTAATAAAAAAACACATCCATCCCATCTTTACATCCAGGCATCCATTCAAACTTATATACCTTAGTAGTAGTCGTCAAATCAGGGAATAAATACCTATGAACACAAAATGCTTCTTGATACACTGAGACAGAGAAAATGACACATGGATAAAGGTTAAGTCAACAGCAAAAAGTAGCTGAGACACCCCCAACCAACCCCCAAGGTGAGAAGAGACTTTCTGCATACACATATCATCCTGCAGGAACTTTGGCAAGTAGAGCTGCAGTGACACATTCATCCCAATACAAGAGATGTTGTTTATGGTTAAAATGTTCTATTCATCAGGAACCAGAGATGTCCTTAAAGTCATGTAGCTCATAGGTATAAAATGGAAAGCTGATCTATAAATCAATAATCTTCCTGTGCTGCTGTGTTCATAGACATAATGTGAAGAAGTATTGGAGGGGGTTGAACCTTTGAGGTCCACATACAAAACTGTTTTCAAACAGGTGTTGCCAACTACCTACTAGAGCAAATGGTAAAATGGACATGGCTTTATTACAGTACAAGGTCCTTGTTAAAAGGATAATAAAACTTTTGTCATTAAAGGATTTGTCTAGAAAGCAGGAACATGTTTACTATGGGTCAGGAAGACTAGGGAGAGAGAGGCAGTCATTGGTTGAAACAGAATGATCGTCATAGGCTCATATATTTGAATATTCAGTTTGCAGTTGATGGAACTCTTTGGAAGGATTGGGAAGTGTGGCCATGTTGCCTAAAATGTGTCACTGTGCATGAGCTTTGGGGTTTCAAGAGCTCATGATACACATCATGCTCAGTGTATTTTCAATCTCACAGTTGTTGTTTTGAGATATTAGCACTCTGCTACTGCTCCAGCACCAGACCTCCATGACTATTGCCATTTTTCCAACCAGGAGAGTCTCTAACCCTCTGGAACAAACCATGAGCCCCCATATTAAATGTTTGCTTTTTATGTTGTGTTGATCATGGCATTTGGTCTCAATAATAGGAAAGTAACTAAAGCAAAGGCAGACAGGCTGTTTAGATGAAAATTACAAATACAAAGGCTATTGAGCAACTAAGCTGCATTAGTGAAATTCTATTCAGTAACTTCAAGGAACACTTTATGACCAGTGTTCAGGCTTGAAAGCATGCAAATTTGTATTTTCCTAATATAGGTTAATTGATAATTCACATAGGTTATTGTTGTTTTAATAGTTAGCACCTGATAATCTGTCTTCTGATTACATTAACTTTGTACCATTACTGATCCACAAACCTCAAAATCTTTATCTATATTCTGCTACAGGTTGGAGTGGTGTGCACACAGCTGTTATGTTTCCCTAACTGCAACTGTGATGGTTTGTTTATGTTTGGGCCAGGGAGTGGCACTATTTGGAGGTGTGGCCTTGTTGGAGTAGGTGTGTCACTGTGGGCATGGGTTTTAATACCATAGTACTAGATGCCTGGAAGTGAGTATTCTGCTAGCAGCTTTCTGATAAAAATGTAGAACTCTCATTTCCTCCTGAACCATACCTCCCTGGATGCTGCCATGTTTCTGCCTTGATAGTAGACTGAAACTCTGAATCTGTAAGGCAGCCCAGATTAAATGTTGTCCTTATAAGAGTTACCTCGGATATGTTATCTGTTCACAGCAGGAAAACCCTAACTAAGACAGCAACTATATATGTATTTTAAGGATGCTGACATCAAACAAAGTAACTCAGAGCCTAAGTAAGACTTTAGTCTGAATTACTGTGAGAGAAAGCATGTTTTTTGCATGAAATACAACAGTAAGTTTTTAAATTTGACACTATTTTAAATTAATATAGGAAAGTATGCCACTATCTCTGCATACATTCATACAGACAAATTTTGTTTGACTTTTAAAAAACATATGTGTGTGTGTATATATATATATATATATATATATATATATATATGAACACACACACATACACATAATTTAGACTATTTCCTTAAAAACATTTCACTCCTATTTTCCCACAGTGGTATTTAATAGAAAAGCTAAAGATTTTTTAAATGTCACATAAAGCTGTTGAATAATTTTACAGACAGAAAAAACTTGTTTTCAAATACCACCATGGATTCTTGTAGAAATACAGTGGTCAAAGTATACTACAAGGAGCAATCTTGTAAACATCAGTGTTCATATAAGAAAATTCACAGGTGTAAAATTTTGTGGACAAGGAATTTAATATAATTCAGGGTCTTTATATAGGGCACTATGGAACTACTTCTATGAAAACTCTTCCAAGGATAGAGCATATAATCTCATGCATTCATATCGTGGTAGTGGGAGAGTGAAAAATTTTAGAGAGAACCATGGTTATTGTGGCCAAAAAGTAGTATTAAAAATGGATATATCTGAGGATATATTTGTATCTTAATATATTTATATAAATTAAAAAGTAATTAGAGAGAAAAATGCAGAAAGGCAAAGTAGTCAAAAGACTCATTACCATCATAAAAGAGTAAATTTTAATTCTCAAGTTCATTATTCTTATTATATATAAGTGCATTGTAGCTGTCTTCAGACACTCCAGAAGAGGGTATCAAATATCATTACAGATGGTTGTGAGCCACCGTGTGGTTGCTGGGATTTGAACTCAGGACCTTCAGAAGAGCAGTCAGTGCTCTTAGTTCATTATTCTTATGATCATTAAATTCTTAGGCAAATGGATGGAGCTGGAGAACATCATACTAAGTGAGGTAACCCAGACTCAAAAGATGAATCATGGTATGCTCTCACTAATAAGTGGATATTAACCTAGAAAACTGGAATACCCAAAACATAATCCACACATCAAATGAGGTACAAGAAGAACAGAGGAGTGGTCCCTTGTTCTGGAAAGACTCAGTGAAGCAGTATAGGGCAAAACCAGAACAGGGAAGTGGGAAGGGGTGGGTGGGAGGACAGGGGGAGAAAAGGGGGCTTATGGGACTTTCGGGGAGTGGGGGGCTAGAAAAGGGGAAATCATTTGAAATGTAAATAAAAAATAAATCGAATAAAAAAAATTACTAAAAAAAAAAGATCAAGTACATATTGCATATTTTATCTAATATCATCCCTGGTATCATATACATATAAGTAATATATGAACTGAGCAGGTTGTACTTAGGGATACATATTATTTAACATATATTAATATAGTGTGTGTGTGTGTGTGTGTGTGTGTGTGTGTGTGTGTGTGTAGCAACAACCAAAGAAACGGAAGCCATGAACTTGAGAGAGAAGGGGTGAAGTTTATGGGAAGTGTTGAAGGTAGTAAAATGAAGAGTAATTGATGCCATTATAATTTAATTTCAAAAGATATTTAAAGAGAAATGTACATACAAAAATTAGCACGTTTGTTGCCCATGTTCCAATAAATGCCTCCAACCCATGCTCAAATAGCAATCATATTTAATCTCATTGGGTCACACAGGAAAACATTGGGGACAGTCAGAAGAGGACTTGGGAAGATGATAGGTTTCAGTAGAAAAAATAGGAGAGAAGAGACAGCATATCAGGGCAAGGAGGACCAAACTCATTATATACATGGATAAAGTTAGTAATGAATTTTAAAAGAAATTACATTTTAAGGTATCGATTAAAAGCAAATCACCCCCTTTGGCCAAATGAGACCTTGAGCTTGTAGGTTTGCTGTGCCTAGTCTAAATAAAGATGATGATTAATACACAAGAAGCAAACATTACTCTCCTTTCCATAAGTGTGCTTCAAGGTCTTATGTGAGACAGGCATTTCCCAGCCTAGATTTAGGCTTTCCTAATAGTGGAGTGACAAAACTCCTACTTCTAGTTATTACCAAAATCAAACACTCATATTCTTACATTTCTATGTTGTTGATATTCTGTATTGTATCTATCAGAGAAATTATTTATTACAGGCAAGGTACCTATCATGGTAAGAAAAGAAAAATCTGGAGTTCATTATTTTATTTTGCTTTTGCTTTTTTTTTCCCTGGGATGTTTAATTGTTGAGGTTGTAAAGATCAATATAAAATATTAGTAATAATTTTGATCACGTTGATGAATCGAATATCTGTGTTCCTTTTCTACCTTCTATTGCTGCTATATTGAAGAATGGACCCATAGAGTGGCTGCATTTGAAGATACTGCCACTAAGGAAGTAGTTATAGTAAAATGAAGTTATAGTGATACAGTACTGTAAAGAAATGGTGTTCCTATAAAAGAAAAAGTCAAAATCAAAGAGCTATGCAGCAACCTTTCTTTCTTACACACACAGAGGGAAGATCATGTGCCCACACAGTATAAAGATGGCCAGGAAGAAAGTCTGAGTTAGGCAATAGTTTGGAAGCAGTTTAATCTGGAATGACAGCATTCAAAATTGGGAATGAAATTATTGTCCATTGTTCCTGCTATGCTTTTAGTGCTTTGTCAACAGGATACTGCTAAATTCAGCTGAGAAGAGAAAACATCAACTGAGAAAATGACTTTATCAGATTTCTCTGTCACATTATCTTCTTGATTTGTAATTGATGTAGGAGGTCTCAGCCCACTGTGGGCTTAACTCTCCTTTGGACAGATGGTTCTTGGTTGTATAAGAAAACGAGCTAAGCAAGCTATGCAGAACAAGCCAGAGGAGTGCCTTCTCCCATTGCCTCTCTTTCCAGTTCTATCTTCCATGTATTTCAATCAATTCCTGTTCTTCATGACTGACTGTGATTAAGTCCAATAAACTGCTTGCTCCTCAATTTGCATTTGGTCATGGTATTTTACCATAGTGATAAAAAGCAAACAAAGAAACAACATATCCAGTCTAATACTGTCTTTCTGTCCAAGAAAGACCAATGGAATATTGAGTGACTACCAAAAGAAGACCAGTGGGTCTTATGATCTGTGCTAAAAAGAAAATGCATATGAAGATTTTTTTTTATTATTTTGAGACCAAGAATATAGAACACAAAGAATTGTTACTAATATTACTAGAGATAGATTAATTTCCTATGGACTGTTTCTTATAAGATTGCCCAGCTGTTATCATATAGTTTCTAATAAGAAGCCTTCTATTATCTTATTTTTTTTCTCCTCTTAGTTTCCAATTCCTTGGAGCCAATAACTCTATTGTGTCTGTATTTATATCCACAACCACATCTATATCTAATAAAGGCTGATGACAGGTCCTCGTTTCATTTCATGAATATATATTGATTGATTCATAGATTTAAAAGATAGCATATCACATTGTATTCTTATTATCCTATCTTTATCCTTTCATACCCACGAGATTTCTTGGGATCCGAGAACAAGGACATTTCACCTCATGTACTAGGCGTTCAATGAGTGGCTACTGAGGGTAAATAAATGACATCATGATTCAAACAGAGCACGGGAAGCTGGTAGGTCAGTAAGAAACTTACTTCTTGAAAGGAAAGTTAATTGCGAAGATGTCTCTGATGTGCAAAGCCACTGCGACTGGAAAGCTTAGGAAAGAAATGTGGAGAATACTAAAAGCCAACACAAGTGTGGGGGGAGACAACGCCCTGATTCTGGTTGGAGTAGATAACATATTAAATATATTACAGAACAATTTACACTTAAGGCAAGACAAATTAACACTGAAAAATAAAAGGAATATAGATTTTGCACAAAGTATACATGCTTTCCATTCAAGGATAAAGAAGGTCTTTGTCTTTATTGTGAAGTATTTATAAGGCAATTTTTTCCTGTTTCTTTTAATCCTAGTTTAAAATGCCAAAAGGAATGCTGCTAGCTTTGTAAATTCTGACAAGTGCGTTTCCATCTTCAATTGTCCAGCATACCAAATGCATAACCTTTGTCCATCTCCAAGCCTCTATTCCTTGAATATGCTTTGATCAGAATGTACCAACAAAGATAAATATAGCTAATAGCCTTCTGTACCGCAGCACCAGCTAGCACAAAACAATGGGAACTTCAGACTACCAAGCCATCTCAGATCCCACACACCTGGTTTCAGAGAGGAGGTCAAGGGCGAATGCACTTGGCATTGAACGTAGATTTCAATGGACATAATTTCTTTTCTCTGGCCACAGCTTTGAGGAGTAACTAGGAAACATACAACTAAAAAAAAAAAATCATTTAATCAAATCTTGTGTTTGGCTAAGAAACATAATATATGCATATGTTGGGAACAAACTGTTTTTAATGGAAAGATGAAGAGAATACAAAGAGTTGAAATGAGTCAGGGGAACTAGAGAAAGGGAAAAAAGAAGAGAAGAGAGAAAATAGGGGAAGGGGGGGCAAGCAGGATTTTCTTAGAGTATGCCAAAGGTCAAATTATGTTTAATAACCTTTCTAATTTTATGAGGTATAAATATGATGATAGTCATGTCATGACATCATTTAGCCCCGGAATTGAAAGAGTGCTTGGTCATTTAGATAATGGGGCTGCGAATGGAACTGGCATGGAGCGTACAGAGCAGGGTGACAGCTTAGTTCTTTCAGGATCATAGGCTCCCTCCTAGTGCTGCATCAAAGGGATTATTATGATTATTATACTGGCTTTCAGAAGTATCTTGACATTTCCATTAAAATCATGATTTTGACAGGTTTATGTATTCAGCCCCCCTCATTTGCATGGGATTGAAACTTGACATTAGAAATCTCAGACCAAACGTATCTTAAACCTCACACGCATGCATATTTACATGTTCATACAGAAAACGCACTTGTAAGCCAATGTGGTACATATAAATTTTTAGTAGAGCTCACACTCTTCCACCTTTACTGGATTTCTCAATAAGTGGGCAAGTACTAATCTACCAAGAAAGATGGAAACTATTGGAAAAGCCTGAATGAAGGTGGTTTGCAGCATCGTTATATTTTTGGTCATAGCCAGAATAGTCGTTGTATTACAAGTTCTGCTTGACAGGCTTTTAGTGTTCTTTTCGGTTTTGTGAGGCTATTTATACCATTTTTATGCATTACTAATGTTTTTCATACATTTAGGCTTTTCTTTTCTAATGGCCAAACATTTTATTTAAAGCCATCGGATTTCACTAATTTAAAGACCACCACACACGTTAAATGTACCTTACTCAGGCAAAGGGAGCTTTCTTTGGACTGATATGTAATTTCACAATTGAAAAGATTTTCACTGGGTCAGATGCATTAGTATAACCAACAAGATTCTTAGATATAGATTTTTTTATCAGCCTAAAAATGCTAAAAGAGGAGATAGAAGATATAATGGGGCACCTGGGTGAGTCCAAAGCACATTCAAACTTTGAAAAATAATGTCTGAACAATTGCTAAAATGAAAAAAATGTAAATGTTCCATATTTTTTCTTTAAAAATAATTGATACATTGAACAATGATCAACATTATTCTAAGCTTTTTACTAGAAATGTGAAGTCAATTCCATCTTCTCATACTCTCAAGAGATAAGAATGCCATTTTTATTGCCAAGAAATCCCTCCACAAGAGGGTTGACACACCTAGTCTTCGAACCTAATTAGGCTGATAGCTTGTTTTTCTTTTGTCTGTGAGCTAAAGAAAGAAATCTTAAAATTATTCTTAATATAAAAGTCAGAGAAAAAAACAAAATATATTTAGTGTTAAATCTGGGTTATACAAAGCTTTAGTAAATGGTTATATCTACACTTGAACAGGTGCAGAAGAGAACATCTATTCAAAGAATAATATTTATCCTTTGTACAAAAGGAAGAAAATGTACTCTATAATAGATTAATATAATATGTGTAGTGTATGACAATATATAATAGCATCTTAGTTCACCACTTTATTAAATGGCTATAGTCTATTACATTATATTTAGAAACTGAAGACCGATGGATATAGAGATAAATATACTAGTAAGATATACTCATTTTGCTTTGCAATAAGAAATGAGGCCTCAAACTGTCCATAAACATACATAATCTTGACATAATACTAAACTCATAGGTTAGTGTGTATGTGTGTGTGTGTGTATGCATGTGTGTATGTGTGTGGGTGTGTGTGTTTGTGTGTATGTGTGTGTGTGTGTGTGTATGTGTGTGTGTGTGTGTGTGTGTGTGTGTGTGTTGTAAATGACACCTAGATCCGGATAATTATTGCAATCTGAAGTTGAGCTGCCCCTGTCAGCTGAGCCATCCTCTTGCTCTGTAATCACATGCTCCAAGGCAAGAGAGCTAGAGAGCAAAGATGGGATCAACCTTTTTTAGAATAACCAATCTCGGCTCATTGCTGGATCTTCTGTTTTAGGTATTTTGCCTTTTAATAGTATAATGGTTCCTAAAATTATACACAAGTTTTTAAGGGCAATGTGTAACATCTAAAATAACATTCATGAACACTGTAGAAGAAAACTATACCTTGTTGCACAGCTTGGGGGGGGGGCATTATGTTAAGAAGTCTTACAGAAGTGAAAGTGACTTTTATAGTTGGTGAGATGACTCAGTGGGTCAATCCTGATGACCTAAGTTCAATCCTTGAGTTGACAACTGACATGGTAAAAGCAGAGAACTACGTTTCCTTATCTCTTCACACATATATGGCACATATATGCACACACATAAGCTCTGTCTCTCTCAAAAATGTTTTAAAAATTAAAATTAAAAACCTAGCTTTAAGCCGGGCGATGGTGGCGCACTCCTTTAATCCCAGTACTTGGGAGGCAGAGGCAGGCGGATTTCTGAGTTTGAGGGCAGCCTGGTCTACAGAGTGAGTTCCAGGACAGCCAGGGCTACACAGAGAAACCCTGTCTCGAAAAAAATAAACAAAAAAACAAACAAACAACAACAACAACAAACCCTGGCTTTACAGGTACTTGCTATTCTTTCCTATGTGAGGACACAAATTTTGCATGAATATCTCCTAACCTAAAATCCATATGCATAATGGACCCATTATATATATATTTAAATTGCAGATGGAATTCTGCTCCACTAAAGGTATAATGCCATTCCAAGAAATATTCACAAAATAAAATGACAGAAATGGTGGATGAGTTGTTCAGTAGGAAGAAAACCAGCCTCAACATCCCTAGCTTGTACCCTAAAAGAGATAAGGAACATTCACTATTCATACAGCTGTGCCTAAAATACAGTAGCAACGCAGGGAGTAAAAACCACGACAGGAAATGGAAGAAAAAGAAGAACTCCCTGACAGTAGTAGATGAGTTAGGAAAGAGAAGCAAGCCTCCACAGCCCATAGAGAAGCTGTTCTCACAGGGAAGCATAGGACAGCTCTTCCATTCCATGCCCCAGAGTCAGAGAGAGAGAAGAAACACTTTGTTCTCTGTCCACAGTGATAAAACAAATTAAACAATGCATTATATGGCATGATTAAGCAAACTTTCCAAACAAGCATATATAGGCAATAAAGTTTTTTTTTTGCAGAGGAATGCTACAGTTACGTAGAGTAGGAAAATTTGTGAGTATTATTTTACTGCATTGGTAAAGCAGTGTTATGCTAGACAGTCAGTAGAAGAAGCAAAGTATCTAGGCATCTTTTGTTCCATGAGGGTCTAAGTCAGGGAAGAGAGAACAAAGACTGTGTTAGGCATCTAGTCTTAGGTATAACCAATGTTGCAATAGCAGATCCTTTTAAAATCTAAATTTCAAGCTTTATTATATTTCACTGAAAATCTTTATATGAATTGTAATTCATACCAGAGAACTCAAAAGTCCAAAGCAACAAGACCCAATCAAAAAGGTTAATTATACTGTGTGAATGAGAAAACTTGCGCACAAAGAACATTTTAAACACACATGGGGTCTTTAAATAGGTCTTAAGTAGAAGACAATGCATGCTTCACTCAAAATAATTTATTTGGATATATGTGGGTATTTTGTGCTTTGCCACAGAGAAGAAAATATGTTGTTTGGTTCAAGCAATGAGCATCATTTTAGTATTCAGTTAGTGCCCCTTCAAGCGCTGAAACGCAGCTCATTTATCAGCCTAGAATGGGCTAATTTAAAAAGAAAAGGGGGGCACTAATTGTCTGCAAATAGCTAAGAATAAAATAAAAATATAGGAAATCGGTAGGTGAAGAGGTATCTTTTTTTTTTTAACTGCTGCACTCTTCCATCTGAGGGTATATGCCAGTAATTTGTGAAGATGTGTGGCCACTGAATTAAGCTAAACACAAAACCTGTCCTGTGGCTGAGAACTCCAATAGCCGATTTGACTTGAGTGAATCAGGTGCTAAGTGGGTTTTAGAAAATTTCCCAGAGCTTTACCTCTTGTTCTTCCCACACCTTATGACAGAAGCTATAATTCCCATGGGCACTCATGAAAGTGAAGTGCTCAAAATTATGAAATATGGACACGACTATGGGAATGAGGGGGTGTAGAAAAGGTATTGATACCTTTATAATTAAAAACTCTTCAATAATATTTAAAGTTCCTGCATTTAAAATGAAAAGAAGAAAAGTTAAACTACTAAATAACCTGACGATATAATTTGACTACATCTGTGATTGGACAGAAGTGAATGATAAATTATTTTTAAGCCTTGCTTGTTCAGAACCTGAGAGCCGGGTTAAAGGCAGAATCAGGGATTGGATCCTTCATTAGAGAATTAAATACTTAGAGTAAACTCAGATTATTAACTGAGTTGCATTATTTTTAAGTTAGGTCTTTGGGTCCCACCAAGGAAAACAAGCATTCTAATTTACAGTCTGTGAAATAAATCCTTTTCTTTGCTTATTACTCCCTTTTGTTTGCATCATTTGCACATGTGTGTGTGTGTTTATGTGTGTAAGAAGAGAGGATGAACAACACTGAGATAGAATGTCATAACTAATGTATAGAAGGAATACTATTTGTGTGAATTATAAAATGCCGTGTCATGTCAGAAGCATGCTCACAAATAGCCTCAAGTTGATAGGGAGTACTTGAATTGCAAGTGGCTTCCATTTTCTGACAGAAATTCTCCAGAGCAGGGCAAGTAATGGCAGTATGCTGCACAAGACATGGGAGGACATGAGAGTTCTTGCCAAAGAAAGAGCAGGGGTATACAATGCACATTAAGCCTTCATCCTGAGAGTCAGCAATTTATCAACCTAAACTTCACACAAAGGACTTCTGACCCTGGAGCCTTTACCAAATAGAAACCATTGAGTTTCCTTTCCCTAACTCATTACCATGTCTTTGTGAGTTTGAATTCTTGGATTTGAGGCCTGTTAGCTTTATGCCCCTTGCAGACATGATAATGATGTAGCAGTCTCATTAACATTGTTCTGATGAGCACTAAATAACTTTCAGTGATTATTAGCAACACGTTTCCTGGTAGTTTACAATGAACTACAGATGGGAACACAGTAGTTTGAAGTTTAATTCAAATTAATTACTCTTTTTGTTTTCTTGGGAAAAGTATGTTGGATTTAGAATCTTCTGGCTCTTGTGGCCTCTAAGATAAATATTCAAAGAAGAAAATAATCTACCAAAATATCAATACCAAATGCCATTGATAAATATTAGTACACCTATGTTGACTTATTTTATGGGAAGCATATAGAGATGTCAAAAACATTTAAAAAATCAATAAGCAGTCATAGTTATTTCATTAAGCTCCTGCCACTAAAATTTACCTATGAGTTCGGATAAGAGTAAACACTAATTAGGGAAATTCTCAATAATGAGAACAAATAAAGAAGATCCGCCATTAAGACAGGTTTCACTCAGCAATTCAACAAATAGTTGTTTTAACAAAAAACAAAAGATAAATTCTCTTCAGGAACAAAACATAACAAAACAAAAATAGAAACATAGTATCGTTTCATTTGTTTGTTTTAAGTGATGAAAAATTATGACAAAGCCAGGAGCAGAAAATGTTCTAGATTTTTTTTTTTACTTTTAATACATAATAACCAGAGATGTTTCTAAGCCTTTATTTTCCACCCAGTGTAATAATAGAGTGCGTTATGGGAAGTATCTGGAGAAAAGTACAGCCTGATTTCTGGGACTCAAACTGCAATCCCACTCCTCGTTAACGCCACAACATGTCATCTCCAGGGCCCTGTTTCTCTTACAGAATTCATGTGAGAGCTCAGTATGTGTGCTTTCTCTGTGACTGGGGCTATTGTGAAGGATAATAAACATGACACATGTCAAGCAAGTTCAACATATGTCAGGCACATGTTCCTCTTCTCAGCGTTCACGCTATTACTGTGCTGGCTAGAACAGTGATTTCACTGGTGCCTCAGTGTTTATTAAAGTCCTCGCAGAGAGCTGCGGTTAAATAAGCTTAGGAAACAATAAAGGGGAAGAACATGGGGACAATATATTGACTGTAAGTCTTCTGAGATATTTCAATTTTCGAAGAACGTATCGTAAACTTTGAGAAGAAGAGAAAACTACAAAGGGATTTCCAATTCCGTTTGAAATGTCTTTTGAATGTAGACTTTTATACCCACATGGCAGACACTGTAAATGACATCTTTTCTCTAAAGCCATCCACTTAGAAGTCACAGATAGAGTTTATCTATTTATTAGTTATTTAGGCCCCGGCTGTCAATGTTACCTCTAAAACCATAGCCACAGATCTCATTATCAGTTATTTAAAAAGTGACGGTGGCTGGAGTAGTGGTTAAAGAATGAATGCTGAACTCTTTAAAATGATTTTCAGTGAATTTAGGAATCTTTGTTTACTTTTACTTTTTAATTAATTATGTGTATGTGTTTGTGTGTGAACCTAGGCGATTATGAGTGCAAGATTCTTGGAGTTCAAAAGAGGGTCCCAAATCTACAGAGGAAGCTAGAGTTACAGATGATGGGAGTGTTGCAAAGAAACTTGGTTCTCCTGCAAGATCAGTATTAACTCCTAACCACAGTATAATCTCTCAGCCTCTGAATTTGGCAATCTTAAACCTAATCTTAGTCTCTGCTTTCCACTCACATTCCAAAAGTCCTGATATATCAGAAAACTGCATTCCCTGTATTTATAATGAGAAATACTATTTCTTTGCTTCACAACCATATTGTGGTTTGAACATAAAAAGGCCCCAACAGTTTCAAGTATTTACGGACTTGACCCCCGACTGGTGGTACTATGTTGCGAGATTGTGGGATCTGTTTTAATCATGGAGTTCAGCTAGAGGATTCCATTTCTGGGAAGCAAGCCTTGTGGGTTACAGCCTGGATCCACTTTCTTGGTTAACAAATATATCTGTTCTCCTTACCATAAATGAGCTGACCCAGTCATGGTTTTTCCATTATTCTAGTCTGCTATCCTTGAAGATCTGAACCTCCGAAGTTTTCTGGCATTTATTCTACCACAGCCATAAGAAAATTAGCTACTATATCTATTCACCTATATCTATTAACAAGAGTTCATTCATCCATGTGTCTTGCCTTTCCAGGAATCCTTTTAAACCAAACAATTACCCCCTCTATTTTTATATTTTTATGGTTCTTGTCAGGAGGAATTTATTAAGAAGAAAAGCAAAGAAAAAAAAATAGTGTATGAACACCTTTTTCTTACTTCTAAATTCAGAAAAGAAACACAATATGACTGACGTTTCTTTCAAAAATCAGTGTCTAAAGTATTGGCTAAACCCTGTGGCTGGTGAAGTAGTTCAATAATTAAGAATACTTGCTACTCCTCCAGAGGATTCAAATTCAGTTCTGGCACCCACATCTGGTGGTGCACAACTGCCTGAAACTCCACCTACAGAAGATCTGGCACCATCTTCTGGCCTCTACAGGTGCATACACCCAGTTGCATTCACACACATATCCCAGGATTTGTGGTAGCCGAAATAATCAAGTTAAGGATAGGAAAGTATAAGCTGAGGTTAGGAAATTTGTTAATTTACAAGTGCATCTTTGTTTTGTTTTTCTGCAGTGCTGACAAATGAACCTAGGTTCTGCACATAGAGCATGCTTTATTACTGAGACATAACCTTAGGCCGCTTTTAAGGTTTTTATTTAGAGATAAGTTCTAAGTAGACCATGCTGGTCTCAAACCTGCAACACTCCTATCTCCATCCTCCAGACCGTTGTGATGTCAGAGCGGTACTATGAAGCACAGTAACTCTCTTTGTCAAGTGAAAAAGTCTTCAGTGTAAAACAACTGCAATTATTGATTACTGTTAGGAAGTGTTCATATAATTGAAATGAGCTTCTTAGGTATTTCGCAGTAATCCTCAGACTTCTAAAAATCAGATTTGAAGTAGAAAAGTGTGTGGTGTGTGTGTGTGTATGTGGGTGGTGTGTGTGTGTGTGTGTGTGTGTAGATCTAGGAATGAAGTAATGGGACTCTCTAGGCCTAGAGGTAGGAGGCTAAAGTATATTCCTCTACTCACATCCAGCTTCCTGCCCTCCAGCATTAGTTAGATCCTCTTCATTCAGATGTCAATGCCTTTGTATTCCCATGAAACATATATTTTCCTAATCTCATGGCTTAATTTGCTCATTTAATTCATTTTGCTTACATCTGCCAACTGTACCATTAGGGCCGCAAGAGTAAAGATAGTTTTTGCCTCCCTTCCTTGTGACTCTTTCCCATCACTCACCTTAGTAGAGTAAAACATGCACTCTTTGGAAGTTTGAAGAAGTAACCAGATTTAGATCTAGCACTTTCAGTTTTCCCTCTTTTAAATACGCTGTAATTCTTTCCTTACCTTTGCAGCACACAACCACCTATAATTCCAGCTCTAGGGAAACAATAACATCCTCTGAAGTGTACCAAGCAGAAATGCCCAAATGAGGAGGCTTCAACCCTGATTAGAAGGAGGAAGGAAATAATCACAGGAGGCAGATGGAGGGATCTGAGTGGGAGAGGGGAGGGCAAGGGGAAAAGGAGAATGAACAGGATCGGATATAGGGGGTGTGGTGCAAGAGAGAAGCCCAGAAGGCCAAGAGAATAAATGGAAATAAGCAGCCTCAGGAAGTGGGAGGTTGGGGGGTGCGAATCCTCTAGAAATTATGAGAAACACAGAAGTTAAGATACTGTCAGGACTCATCAGGGGTGACTTTAGCTAAAATGTCTCCAACATTGAGGAAAGAAAACTTGAAGAGTCCACCTCCCCTCCAGTAGATAGATATGATCCCAACTGCAGAGACAAACATGAAGAAGAGACTGAAGGAAAGGACATCCAATGACCGGCCCAACTTGGGATCCATCTCATGGGCAGAGGGGATGAGGGGGACACCAAAGGCCTGACATTGCTATGCTATGATATGCTTACAGATGGGAGCCGGACATGGCTGTCCACTGAGAGGCCCTATCAGTAGCTGACTGAGCAGAAGCAGATACTTACTCCCAACCATTGAACTGAAGTCGGGGACTTAGGAGAAGTCGGTTGAATTAGGAGAATGACTGAAGAAGCTGAAAGGGAGAGTAGCCCCCTAAGAAGACCAGCAGTGTCAACATATCTAGACCACAAGGAGTTCCTAGAGACAGAGCCACCAACCAGGAGCATACACGGGCTAGTCCAAAGCCCCTGGGGCATATGTAGCAGAGGTGTACCTGGTCTGACCTCAGTAGAAGATATGCTTAATCCTCAACAGACTTGAGGCCTCAGGGAGGTCCCATGGTGCTGGGGGGGAGCACCCTCATGGAGGCAAGGGGGATGTGGAATTGGATGAAGAACTGTGGGAGTGGGGACTATGGGGGCAATGACTGAAATGTAAATAAATAAAAATATTTTAAATTAAAAAATCTTCAATTTGTACATTGATCTATCAATTTAATACAATTTCAAATAAGTTCCAATGGTTACAACCTCAATGAGATAACTTTTTTAATTTATGCATCTTCTTTGTGTGTGTGAGTATATATAATGCAAGTAAGCCATGCTTTATGCTTTCTAAAATAGGTAATAAAAATGCAAAGGACATAAAAACAATAAATGAAATGTCTCTGAAGGTAAAAGCCACCAATTACTGAAAGCCATCCAAACTGAGAGAGAGTAAACTAACACAAAATAGGGAGGATGGATTTTTTTAAGAGTCTATTTTTGCCATTTCACCTATGATTTATTAAAAATTATCACATATTCATAGTAAAAATATTAAGATTAAAATGAAAACAATGGTAAAAGATTCAAACCCACCACAAAAATACATATCTCAAACACAAATATACTTTCAACAGTGCTTCAAAATGTTTAGTCATCAGTGGAATATCAATGACAATATTCATATCTTAATAGTGAAAATTGGAAAATTTGATGTCCCAAATCTTGGTGAGTACTATATATTTGTATGTGGGTCAACTAGTACAGTTATACTTTCCTGATCATTGTAAATAGTGTAACTACTTTGAAAACTGCTTTGCAGTTCTTGCTACAAATAAAAATGCAACAGCACTATTGTCCCAGCTAACCTATCCTTAGGGTTTAAATGCTTCCCCTGTAAAATTATATAATTATATCTACAGAGATTTCAAATATAAATGTTCATAGCTTAGTCTTCCATAGGCCTGGTGTTTTGAATAATAACAATCCCCATAGACTTATGGTTTTGACTTCTTGGTCATCAAGGAGTGGCACTGTTAGAAGGTATATGTATGACTTTGTTGGGGAGTATGTCACTTGGGGGAGTTTGTCACTTGGGGAGTATGTCACTTGGGGGAGTATGTCACTTGGGGGAGTATGTCACTTGGGGGAGTATGTCACTTGGGGGAGTATGTCACTTGGAGCAGAGTTTTGAATGCTTAAGCCAGACCCAGGCTCTTAACTCTATTCCTGCTGTCTGCCAATCCTGATGAAGAACCTTCAGCATCATGACTACTTGCATTTCACCATGCTTCCCAATAATTCTCTGAACTTGTAAGCCAGCCCTCACTAAATGTTTTCTTTACTGAGAGTTGCCATTGTCATGGTATGTCTTCACAACAATAGAAATGTTAAGATAATGAGTAAACTTGAATAATTCCCAAGGAATCTCAGGAGCTACATTGTATCATGATACGTTCGTATGTGTCTCTGGGAGATGAAAATCTATGGACACACTATAGCATATGTATGAATTTCTAATACACTATATCAAGTAACAGAAACATACACAGATATTAGATGTCCTCTGAAGCTATGGATGTGACATGTAAGAAGAGATGTGACTGAAAGATTCTTGACAGCTGGATGGTGGTCTGGAAGATATCTGTTCGGTATAGGAATTGAAGTACAGGAAACACTGAGGTTCTTAATATAATAATGAAAATATTCTGTGTGATAACTGGAATGATTATACAAATGTGTGAAACTAGTAGAGCTTACCTAATCACAGACATGGGATTTCTGACTGGCATGATGTTGCATGCCTATAATCTCAGCACTGAGGACGTTTAGGCCGAATAAAAGGAGCAAAAGGTCATCCTTGACTCTACAATGTATTTTAAAAGATTTGTTACATTTGAATTTTATGCATATGAGTGATTGCCTTCATGTATGCATGCATGTATGAATGTATGTATTATGCATATACATTTGTATATGTGTGCATATGTATATGTGTATATGCATGTTTGTATATATGTATATATTTGTATAGGAATGTGTACTATGTATATTTATGCTCTAATGCTAAGGAAGGGTAGCAAGGACATTAGATACCTGGAATAGAAGTTAAAGGTGGTTATGAGTCTCCAAGAGAATTCTGGGAACTGAACCAGAAACTTATAGAGAAATAGCAAGAGTGTTAACTGCTAAGGAATCTCTCCTGCCTATTCCACAGTGGCCTGCCTGGGTTATATGAAACCATACCTACTATATATAAAGAGAAAAAGGGAGAAAAAAAGAAACTTGAATATGGATATCACTTTTTTTTCAACCTTTCATCTACAGAAGGTTACCTAGAAAAATCCCCAAATCATTCCGATGATTTGAACACTTCATATATGTGAAGCATTAATATACTCAGATATGTCAACTTTGGCATTACCTACAACAATCATATAGTCACATAAAAGAAAATATGAAAATATAAACAAGCAATCATAATTTCTTGAAGCATGGAAATATTAATGCTTTTGTTTCATTTTTCCTGTCTATTAAGGAAACTTTTCCTTTGATGACTTTACTATGATTTATGGCATGCCTTTATTTCCTAAGCAATGTTTTAAAGCACAGGGGGCTGGGAATGAACAGCATTTATTTTTATTTCTTTTTGCAAGCTCTTTGCCAGTTGATAGTTAACATTTACAATCACAAGTGAAAATGCATTATATCTCAAAAAAATAGGATGAAAAATTAGTTTTATTTTAAAATGCAGAAATGTGTCACAGTCATATTGTTCCTTTTCTAAGTCACAAACACCATATTTAAGCCATCTCTTTGGGTAAAACTAATACAATTTGTATTTTTGCTTAAAAAACATTAATGAAGTAAGATTAGGAATCACGCCCATTTTTTTTCTCTAAAGTGTTGGCTACACCAATAGTATCAAATGTTCTGTTATACAAAGTCAGTTTTTATGGGTACTTTGAATAATAATGTGTTTGTTTCTCAATTATAACTATTTAAATTCCACACTGCCATTACTATTTTCCTTTGGGAAATTATAAAACACTCTTGAACATGTACTTGCCTGGTGAGTATTTCTCCAACAAACTTTGTGTTCAACAAAGTTTATGTCATACTTGTCTGATGCTGGAGGTAACTATCTTCTTGTCCATCCAGGAGAGAGAGGAATGAGTGCCACAGTGGTAAAAAGTCTCTTTCCCAGTTTTGAATGTAGGAACGTAATCATTGATGAGGGAGCAGACAATTGCTGTGACCCTACTCCATATCTCTCAGAATAATCAAGCCTTCTTTATTTGATTTTCTTGCATTTTTAAACAAGAGCTTGGCAAGTTGCAAAGGTGAAAAAACTAAACTACAAATTCAAAGCCAACAGGGTCATCTAGGGATCATATATCAGTTCAGGAGACCACATGTCAGTCCGAGAATGCCACTAAGGATAGTGACTTTGAGACCTCTATAGCAACAGCCACAACGTGGCTCAGGAAAAATGCTTTTTAAACTTCAGTATTTTTTGTTTTGCTGTGTTTTGAGACAGGGTTCCTCTCTGTAGCCCTGACTGTCCTGGAGATTACTCTGTAAACCAGGCCTTGAACTCCAAGAATTCACATGCCATTGTCTCCCAAGTGTTAGGATTAAAGGTGTATACAATCATGCCTGGCTAAACTTCTGCATTATTATAAAGAACATATTATTTATATTTTAAGCTATTCTTTTCACTTGGCTTTCAAAGAGGTTATATTACATTTAGGCAAAGAATTTCACTATTTACCCTAAATAATTATAATTTACTGCCCATGGGAAAGAGAAAGGGTTTCATCCCCCTATTAAAGAACAAGAAATGCAAATAATAACCCAAGGAGATAATCGTTAATCATGCAACTTATGAATGAGTATAACACTCAAGTTTGGGTGTGAGCTTAGATTTCAATGGTTGAGCCATCTCTCCAGCCCAGTTTGTTTCTGAAATATATGCCTTTTCTCAATATTATCAAAATAATCTTTTTAAAATAATGATAACTCAAAACAAAATTAAATGTTTGTGTACATGCACTAAGAGATAAGGTTTATGGGTACTGGACTTGTATAAATACTGATTATTATTTAGTTAGTCTGAGGAATCATATTTGGAACCCCTTCCTATAGGCCAGGTAGGAACTTAAAGTTTGTTTTCAGAATACACTCAAAGTAATGGATGAGGACATCTTGGTTGTTGCCAATGAAAACAACATGTTCAAAGTCTGATTGGTACTAGAGGAATCTGAAACAGAAAGATTTTTTAAAGAAATGTCTTAAAAATATATTCTGGCCTTTCCCTTGGCATAGCCCTTATACCTGAACTAAAAGCTATAGCTGTATCTTTTTAACACAAAATTTATTCACTTGTGAATTCCAAACCATCATGGTACAATAAATTTAACAAACAATGCATTGGGAACATTTTTGGTTTTATTATTTCTATCTTAAGGAAGTCTCTGAAAATCATGAGAAATATGTTATGTCAGGAAAAAAGGTGCTTATCACAGTTTATTGCTAGGAACTACTACTACAAAGACATGAAATTACAAATGTAATACCTACAAGGGAATTTTAGTGTAAAGTTTCTGGGGAATTTCCATGGTATTCAATATAGCTATAAAGAAACATGTCTGTTTTGTTCTGTATGAGCCACTATACTGTACGGCTTTTCTCGAAGTATTTTTATGAAGCTAATCAAATGTTCTTGTATAACTATCAAGGAAACACTTGCATCTTTCTGTGGTATATGATAAATAGGTTTCATTTTACAATTGTTATTTTTACCCACATATACATACATGTAACACACAAATATATATATATAAGAACCTGAATCATGGAGGACTTCATGGATATCAGAAGAGGGTAACGGCTCCCGGAATTACAGTTGTAGGGAGCTAAGAGATGCTACATGGGGAACTGAATTAATCCATTCAAGAGTAATAAGCCTGTTAAGTATTGGTTTATCTTTTTAACCACTATGTAAGTTTCAAGCCTCTCAAATAATGTGCCTTTTCAAAATCTTAGCAAAGTGTATTATAAGGTACAAAGTGTATTGAGGCACCGGGTAAGATGGTAAGTCAACAAGGTGAGGTGTGTTTCTACTGGGATTCTTCACATACACAGTTCAAATGCAAATAAATGTGAATGGAAGTACAATGGATAAGGCTCACCCGAAGAAAAACACCTCCGTGATCATGGTACCACCCCTGCCTGATATAGATATCTGAGAGGCTCTACCAGAGCATGACAAATACAGAGAGGCAGATGCTCGCAGCCAACCATTGGAATGAGCTTTGGGGACCTCAATGGAGGAATTAGAGAAAAGACTGAAGGAGCTGAAGGGGTTTGCAACCCCATAGGAAGAACAACATCAACCAGCCAGAAACGCCCAGAGCTCTCAGGGAGTAAGCCATCAACCAAGGGGAACACATGGAGGGACCCATGGTTCCAGCCCAGCCTCATGTATATATATATATAATTCATATATATATAGCTGAGGATGGCCTTGTCGGGCATCAAGGGGCAGAGAGTTTCTTGGTTCTGTGAAGGCTTGGTGCCCCAATGTAGGGGAATGCCTGAGCAGGAGTGGGTGGGTGCATGGGGAATCTCCTCATAGAAGCAGGGGGAGAGGACCAGGGAAGGGGATAACATTTGAAATGTAAATAAAGAAAATATCAAAGAGAGAGAGAGAGAGAGAGAGAGATACAGATAGGCAGGAAGAAGGTGGCATATTAAAACTTGTAAGAATTTGAAAAAGATGTGACTAGGATTTCAGATGCTGCTTAAAATTGAAAATAGTATCAACATGGTGTCTGATACACACAACTATCTACTCTATAAACAGGCAGACAGAGTAAAAGCCATAAATGTAAACAAGTACATTTTTGTTCCTACAGCCTGGGAATGGCTGAAAAGGGCGGTAGTTCACTTCTGGAAAGAAAGATGCCACTTGTCAATACCTTCTTTTTTTTTTCAAAAATTAATTCACCTACCAAAGTCATAATTGCTGAATTAATTATCTTCCCCAGGTGACATCCTCAACTTGAAGAAAACACACAGTCACCAAGGACAAACATTCTTTCCTTTACCAAAGGAACTGAAAGAAACAAAGCCTTCCTACCAGGGAGAAATGTTACTCGAGCCAACAACAACATCAGAAGCAATCCTTTGTCTGCAATTAAAAAAAAACAAAAACCTAAATATTGTCATCATGAAGGAGGAATAAAACTCTTCTACAAGAGAGTTTTAAAATACTCAACCTTAGAGGGATTAGACTGATCAAAATAGAAACATACTTAGTAATAACCTCTAAAAGAATCTGTCTCCTGAGGTTTGAAAATCACATGATAAAACTACATAATTACAGCAGCCGAGAATATGTGGCTCTTTCAGATTATAATTATACAATTAAAACTATTGTCTTTCTATATGAAGTAGACAGATTTACAAGAACTGATAAAGTAAGCAATGCTTTCTAGTATAAAACTAAGAAATATTTTATTTACCGTACACTTAATGATCAGTTATTTTTCCCATCCAAAGGGCTCCAAGAAAAATTTTAAGTGGGAGTGATTCCTAAAAGGGCTTGTTCAGTCTGCTTTGTTAATTTTAAATTTAGTGGTGAAACAAACAATTTTCAACATTTTCCCCAAAGCTTTATGAGAGAGAGTAATGTCACAAAGTTCTATGAGACATTTAGGAAATAATATCAACAACCAATAATCAGGTGGGCCCTTGCAAGCTATGAGAAAAAAAAAAAGACATAAAAAAATGTCTTTCCTTAAGTAGTTTGCAGCCAGGTTGGAAAGAGAACAAGCAACAGACAGCATGAGAGAAAATGCAAGACAAGAAAGCAGCTGAATTTGAGAGGAGCCAGGAATCTACAGCATGGGATGTGCCAATTACCAAAACAAATTGATGGACCACATTACCATTCCCTGCTCTGCCACTTATTTGTTTTTGTACTCTGGCTTTTGGCACTGACTAAGGCTTTACTATGGGGAAAAGAGATCTGAGCGCATTTGTGTGGACAGTAGATTAACAGCATGGCCTGGGGAATGAGGCAAGTGGATTTGCTTCTTAGTATTTTTCATGGATTATTGTCTAAAGGGGAGGGCGAACTTTCTTTTCTCCATGGAGTCCTGTTGAAAATACTCCATGAGTGACTTCATTTAATTTTTCTTTTAAGAAGGGTTTACTAAAGTACACAGTATAAAAATTCTAGAAAAGCCTTACAGACTCTAACAAAATACAACTAAATATATGAAAAAATTGAATCTCTGCAGACTTTTCTAAACAAAACCAGATAAGCAACTTACGTAATGATAAAAATTATAAAAGCTATTTAACTTAAGATATATGCTGTGTTCCTAAACTGTATAGAAATATTGCAAATAAGTAAT
Organism: Apodemus sylvaticus; assembly: GCF_947179515.1. Classification (NCBI taxonomy): domain Eukaryota; kingdom Metazoa; phylum Chordata; class Mammalia; order Rodentia; family Muridae; genus Apodemus; species Apodemus sylvaticus. The sequence continues at coordinate 87,411,825 of NC_067481.1, read as the reverse complement.
TCAGTCTAAAAAGACAGCTTTTGAGCATTGTATGGGAAGGGCATAGAGAAGGGTTGAAGAATGCAATGATGAAGAATAGATAAAAGTAAATAAATATTGGGGAAACATCTAGAGAGGTCTTTGACACCTATGTCTTAACTGAGGGTGAATCATGAGTTCCATGGACCCGATGAAATACCTCTGCTCCCATTTTCCTTCAGTTTTTTTCTATACTTTGAATTCACTTGTGTCTACTTATTGATAAAGGTAAATAACATGCTGGAAAAATTATAACTCTGATATGAAGATGACAGCATGCCTTTATTTACCAATCACTTGAAAGACAGCTTACATTATGGAAACACTGTAACAAAACAAATATTAATTGCTATTTTAAGAAAGCATTTATATAACTGATTACTGCTGAATTATCAAAGAGATAGTATTGCTTTCTCCATGGACGCTCTTAGTCACACAATTGTGTATGGGTGATAGAATAGATTACAATACATACTTATGCTACAATATGGGAAATGTTAACGCTGAGATAAAAGCAAAGGGAGCACTTGCACACCCTTGAACAGAACTGTCTTTTGTGTTTTCCAAGCCTAGTATCATTGTTTTTTTTTTGTTTGCAAAACTGATAATTATTTTTCAAACTTTATAAAGCTAAACTGCTAATGTAATAATCTTACATATGTATATGTCTTCTAAGTCAGTTGCCAAGGTGATGATGACTTGTAGGAAGGTGAACATTTCTTTTGCTTCTTGTAAATTTTTCTAGACAGGTTCTTGCTCTGTGGTCTGGTCTTGCTTCCAACTTACAATCATTAGTCAGTTTCCTTGCTGTCATATTACATGCAAGAAACACTACTAGCCTAGACCACTGCTTTGGTCCTCGTTCAGCTTCTATAACTGATGCATATGCCTTTTGATGTATGCTTAACTTGGAAAAGAGACAGTGAATTAATTTCATATTTCAGTTACAAATCACAGTGCTTCTGCGGTATCTAATAACACGATTTCAATCAGCGTTTGTTTTTATCAAGGAGGACTTACTTATCTCTGCCTATGAGATCTGGGGATTTAATAAAAGAAACTAGAATCATTGTGTGGCTGTTCAGGAGGAATTCAGCAGTTGAACATGTAAATGACTATTTCACATAATGAAGCTCAATAAAACAGAAAGAAACCTCAATAGTATTAATTTTGGAATACTTGCTGGAGTAAAGATTTGTGGGTGAAATGTCAACAAAGCAAGATATAATTGCAACACCAGAACACTAAGCAGAAAGCCAAGAGTTTCCTCAAACAACAAATAATACGGTAAGGTTTATACAACTGTTTCTAAATATTGAGCCTTTAATGTAATGTTCTGTATTACACTAGTAACAGGAGATATCAGCCACAGTACACTTTTCTGCTTGTGACATACACACCTTTGAAAAATTTTCAATATATATATTTTTCCATGGGGCTATAGAAATGGCTCAGCAGTGTGGAGCAGAAGGGAGCACCGACTACACTTCCAGAGGACTAGGGTTCAGATCCCAGCACCCACAGGCAACTTACAGCTGTCTGCAGCTCTAGAGAATCTGACATTCTTGCAAAGACATATACACAGGTAAAACATCAGTGCACATAAAAATAAAGAAATCTTTAAAAATAGGTAATTTTTTCATGGCAGAATTGTCTTAATATTGAAATTTTATTCTGTAGGCAGGACATTCTCAGCATTAAAGTAATCTATCCAAAATGGGTCCATCATATCTTGGTTTTTCAACAGCACCCAAACTTAAAAGGATACAAATTAATAAACGTCTAGCCTATGATAACTATTATAGATTAATTTCTATGGTTAGTGTTTTAATTTTTATCAGTATATATTCACTGTACATAGTGAAGGACTCCAGAAAATTATTCTCATTCAAATATACTATGCACTCTAACCATGTTCGCAACATTATACCCATTCCTTTCTTGCAATTTACACTAGTTCCCTTCATGCACCAAATGCTGCAGATACTTCCATTTCATATATAAAATAATTTATGTATTTTTAATATGGTGAGGATACCCAGAGAAAGAAAATGTACAATAATTGTCTTAAAGTTAGTTAATAGCCTCATATCAGTTCTACATTTGCTCCAAATGAGAACTCAGTTAAAATTTTAAAATTTTTTGTTAGTTATTTTGTTTTTTTACATTTCCAATGTTATTTCCCTTCCCAGTTTCCTCTCTGAAACCTCCCTATCCCACTCCACCTCACCTCTGCCTCCAGGAGGATGAGCCCTCACTCTCCCACTCATTCCTCCCTGCCCCCAGCCTTAGCATTCCTCTATGCTGGGGCATCAAGCCATCACAGGACCAAGGGCCTTCCCTCCCTTTCATGCCAGGCAAGGCCATCCTCTGATACATATGCAGCTGGAGTCATTGGTCCCTCCATGTGTATTCTTTGGTTGGTGGTTTAGTACCTGGGAGTTCTGAGGGGTCTGGTTGGTTGATACTGTTGTTCTTCCGATAGGGTTGCAAACCCCTTCAGCTCCTTCAGTCCTTCCCCTAACTCCTCCCTTGGGGTCGCCCTGCTCAGTCTGATGGTTGACTGTGATCATACCCATCTGTACAGGGATGACTATGGCAGAGCCTCTCAGGAGACACCCATACATGCATGGATTAGCTCCTCGAGAGAGTCTAATTGTTCATTCTCGCATGTCTTCTCATATCTGCTAACAAACCTTCAGAGAATATCTGTCCTATATATTTTTAATTGAATACACATCATAAGCACCTAGCAATAAACACTATAACAACGTAAATAATACTTTTACGTTAAGAACAGCAATATAGATAAATAGTGATAGCTAGATAGCACAGAGGAAGATGCAGACCAAAACGTTTGATAGTTCACATCTCACCTAGAAATTTATATCCCCAGGAAGTGAGCAAGTAGCTAAGTAAATGAATATATTGTTTGTTTCTCTTTAGCAAAAATCAATTCTAGTGGCAAGGATGCTTGTCTGATTAATACATTCTGTCATGAAGAAATTTAAGAATTTATTTCTGGATATGTACATACCTGACTGATATGTATTACTCTATTTTCATCCCTTTTAAAAATTATTTGTAAATGTTAGTCTAAATAGGGGAAATATTATTTTAAGGAAAATTGGTTAAATCAAATTAACACAATTTTCAGTTACATCTGTGGATATTTAACCTCTATTACATAAAATAGATCTTGTAGAACAGACTATACTACCATGACTAATATTTTACATAAAAGTGAGTGTGTCTTACTTTAATATCTATATTAGTTTTCTTCCTCATTGCTGTGACAAAATATCTGAGAAGCAACTTAAAAGGAGGAGGGGTTATCATAGCTCACAGGTCAATTCAGTTGCAGTCTGTCATGCTGGGAAATTGGAGTCTCAGGAACTGAAGCCAGATGTTTCCACTGTAGCCACAGTCAGGAAGCAGAAAGAGATGGAACACTATTGCTCATCTCTGTTAGTGCTTTCCCTTTAGTCTAGAACCCAAGCCCATGGAGTGATAGCCATCCACATTTATGTAGAACTTCCTACCTCAGTTAACCTAGTGTAGACAAGACCTCTCATAAATCCATGAGGCTTGTTTACAAAGTAATCTAAAGCCTATCATGGTGACAATTAAAATTAATCAACATTATCATTTTACTATATATACACTATTCTGTGATGATAGAAGTTAACCTTCAAAAATGAACCATTACTGTAAACAAGTACAGCTATTTATAGCTATTTACAGGAGTTGAAAATTTGTCATGGTGAAAAAAAAACTCAAAAGGACTCTTTCCCTAGATGATGTTTTAAAGTTACCTAGCAAATTCTGCCCTGCTTTTGAGTGTGTGTGTGTGTGTGTGTGTGTGTGTGTGTGTGTATTGAGACAGGGTTTTTTTTTTTTATTGTATGTCACTGGCAATATTTAATGTATCATTGTTTCTTTTTTTTATTGTTATTTTTTTTATTCGATATAATTTATTTACATTTCAAATGATTTCCCCTTTTCTAGCCCCCCCCACTCCCCGAAAGTCCCGTAAGCCTCCTTCTCTTCCCCTGTCCTCCCTCCCACCCCTTCCCAGTTCCCCATTCTGGTTTTGCCAAATACTGTTTCACTGAGTCTTTCCAGAACCAGGGACCACTCCTGCTTTCTTCTTGTATCTCATTTGATGTGTGGATTATGTTTTGGGTATTCCAGTTTTCTAGGTTAATAACCACTTATTAGTGAGTGCATACCATGATTCACCTTTTGAGTCTGGGTTACCTCACTTAGTATGATGTTCTCTAGCTCCATCCATTTGCCTAAGAATTTCATGAATTCATTGTTTCTAATGGCTGAATAGTACTCCATTGTGTAGGTATACCACATTTTTTGCATCCACTCTTCTGTTGAGGGATACCTGGGTTCTTTCCAGCATCTGGCAATTATAAATAGGGCTGCTATGAACATAGTAGAGCATGTATCCTTATTACATGGTGGGGAATCCTCTGGGTATATGCCCAGGAGTGGTATAGCAGGATCTTCTGGAAGTGAGGTGCCCAGTTTTCAGAGGAACCGCCAGACTGCTTTCCAGAGTGGTTGTACCAATTTGCAACCCCACCAGCAGTGGAGGAGTGTTCCTCTTTCTCCGCACCCTCTCCAACACCTGCTGAGACAGGGTTTTTTTTAATAGCCCTGGCTGTCCTGGAAATCACTCTGTAGACCAGATTGGCCTTGAACTCAGAAATCTGCCTGCCTCTGCCTCCCAAGCTCTGGGATTACAGGCATGCGCCACCACTTCCTGGCTCTGCTCTGCTTATTGTTATCTATGGTCCTGTCTGCTTATTCTACCATAAAGTGTCCTCCTACTACAAGAAAGTATTGAAATCAGGAGCAGTTAATAGTTAAGGTAACAAATACACAAACATATAAACTGATATTTTTTTATATGGATAATTATTCTAGGTAGCAAGTTGCAATGGCAATACGATTAACTACCATTTAAGAAAATTTATTGACATCTAATCTTATACAATAACTCTAGTATCTTTCATTAATATGTGTTATCTAAGATTATGGATCAGTAAAAGAGAACATCCTATAGACCTGGGTACAGAATCAATAAAGATTCTTTATTAGAAGAGATGATTGAGTATAGGCCTATTTAAGGAGACGATTGAATCAAATTTTGGAGTGCATGGGCTTGAGAAATGGGCCCTACTGTCAGCAAGGGAGGGTTAGAAGAAAAAGCTCTTGTTTCTGAGTTTAATTTTCTTCTGTTGAGCAAGGTACTACACAGGTCAATCCTGACCATTCCCACTATCAATAATTTCAGACATCAATTATTACATGGACATTCTATCAGAGGAAAAGAGCTGGGCACATATCTACAAAATTATCTATTCTGCTATTAGGAGAACATCCATAGAACTCCAGTTTTACTCTTTGATCTACATTTGCACTTGAGTTCTTCAAGAAAAAATGCAAATGATAAGACAAAACAAAATGCAATAAAAGGTTCCTTGAGCCTCTGCTCACAGTTCTGAGATTCTTCACTCAGATATATATGTTTCACCTCCATTGTTGAAACTTCTCTTCTATGAGGACTGAATGGCAAGTAGGGTTTACATAAACATAGAAAACACACACACACACTCACACACACACACACACGTACACCACACACACAATATGTATATGCATATATACACATATATACTATATATACACACATTTCTTTTCCTGCAGATTAATGGAGTATGTTTTTTGAAATGTCTATAGAATCAAAGAGGAGACTTTTTTTTAACACTTTTAGTAAAACAGGTGACTCAGGTTGATGTTATTCTTCCTTGTGGCAGTGATACTATTTGGGGTCACCAGGTTGAGCATAGAATGGCTTCTGAAACACCACCCCAACCATTACTCCAAAAAGGACCTCATAAATAAGAGAGAAACAACTCAGCAAAATAAGATCAAGAGTTCAAGAATGAAAATACAAGATTATTATGAAATATTAAACAGGAAATGAAAGATGGACTTATTTGGCAATCAGTTTGACTGAAGCTTGGCAAGGAACATGCTAATAGCCTTTATCCTTGGAAATTAATTCCCTAAAAAAGGAGCTAATACATGATTTGTAGCACGGTAGTGTAGCAATCAGAGAGTTGTACATTTCAAAACGATAATAAAAAGTATTCACCTGGGTTAGCCTTAAGGCGGATTGTCAGAATCCAGGAATATGAAAGACAGGGATGTGAGTAAGCAGTTAAGGAAGAAATAAGGCATAGAGCTAAAGTACCAGATGGTGACCCATGGCAACAGTAAGAATAGAAAGGGAAAGTTGGGCTATCATACAGCCGAACAGAGAAACATTGTTAACAACATTACAAATAAGAGAAAACTCCATCTCTAAGATACCTAGGTAGATAGTCAAGTTGCAAAGTAAATATTCAATATATTTAGTTCTTCAGCCCTGTATATTTTCTGTTATAGAGAGACTTATTTTCTAATTCTCAAGACAAGAGACACATGCATATTTTTTCTTTAAAACTTGCTTGCTTTTTCATGGTATTTAAAAAAAAACACAAGGATTCTTAGATTAATTTTTTTTCAAATTATTCCAATTCTCAATATCTGAATGGCATTGTATGTTTAAGTTTGTTTCTCTGAAGTGGATTGACTTGTCTAGCCAGCCAATAAAAACTGCTGAGGGACTCCAGATATTTCTTCCTGCATTATATTACAGCAACTGACAATAATAACAGTAATAATTATCCAATTTCAAGATGGAGAAGTACCTTTGACCTCCATTTGATCCCCCTGGTCTATCTAAGTCTGATTCTGCATTGATTTCATTCCCAAGGAAGTTGCTATAATGACGTTAGGGCTGATTTATCACAATGTGTTGCTGGCTAGTGATTTCTCATCTTCAACTTGCTTCCTTCATTTTTTTCACCACTGAAAGACATATTGAAATGTTCTGTTTTTTTTTTTTCAAAGCAAAGCAAATTTTCCATTTTCTCCTATATTTCTCTCAGTGGGTGGTGCAAAGTGACCCACAGTCTTCAAGAACCATCTTAATTGCAGGATAAATAAAAGCTACAGAAAATAAAGTAAGCAAAGCCTTGTAGGGGAATTCCAGATTTATATGACAAATATAGCTTTAAAAATAGGCCTTAGGCCCTCAAATCAACAGGCTCTTATTCTAGATTTTTCTACTATATATTTCTGTAATTTGTGTAATCAACTTAAGCATTTGATTTTTATTACAGTGTCTTGTTTATAAATTGTGTACCAGTGAACTCATTCTGCACATACAAATTTAGCGTCTGTTAATTTTAAGCATGGTTAAAACTTGTGATAATAGTAAACACAAGAGTAATTTTTTCAGCGTCCCCGGAAAGGCGTTACTCTCAGCTCCTGTCATACAGGTAATGTCATGCTGATATATTTCAAATAATGCATAAATTAAAATTGTCTTAAGTCATTAATACCCACTTTAGATGACAATGCAGATGATCAGATAAATTAAGTGTTACAAGCAAGTTCATCCAATTTATTAGCTCCCTATTTACAGGTCTGTGAGTGTTATAATTCCTAATTCAAGCCCTTATAAACCCTTGTCCAGAGTAACCATTGAAACACAGCTTTTGACAAGAATATTAGCTAGAAGTCAGAACATACTATAATAAAAAATTACCCTCAGATCCTAATATTTCAAACCTTTCTGTTAATATCTCCTGTCTTTGTGGCTTGCAGCAATCTCTGCTGGGACATTGGTATCCTTGGCCCTGAGAAAGAGTAAAAGAAACAAGGCACACACTAGGATAATCCTTCTCCTAAAACTCATTGTCATAGGCCCTTTGTCAAACAAGCTACAAGGCTACAACCCAATTCCAACCACTTGCTCAGGGAACATATATAATAAGTACCAACCACACTTTGCAGGTGGATCCGAAGCAAGACTTGGCATTTAAGTTAGTTTCTTATCATTTATAAGGAACTTAGGGAATTCTTTCATATTCAGATCTATAATGTGCAATTAGCGCAGCTGACTTTGAAAACAGTCTTCATAGATCACTGTTGTGCTATCCAAATTAAATCAGTTTCCACGATTCCATAGTCTTTATAAAAATACTGAATAAATTAGCAGTAGTATTTAAGTGGAGATTTTATATGAAATGCAGCTTTTCTGTTGTTTGTGAAAAAATAGTCACAAGATGTGGTTGAAACTGGCAATCATTACTCTATGGCAAAATTTGCTTTAAACTAATGGTATTGTCATTGGATCAAAAGTTTTCTAATCTACCACTGTCCTTATGGATTCTATGGCTGTGTTCTGTTTCTGTTTAGTATCTTGGTTTCTGTAATGTAGGTGGCTTCTCAGAAGCTGGCACCTGTGTTTCAAAATATACTCTTTCTTCTTTCTTGTGACTGAAAGCTAATCTGTATTTCTCAGTTTTCTTTGCTCATAGGCTATAAGGCTCAGTCCTCTCTGCTACAATGAATGGAGGTGTTGGGGACTACTTCTAGATCAGAGCAATTCCTAACTCCTAATTCCTGAATGCCTGCCTTACTGCTTGCAAATCTTCTGAATGATTGAACGGGTAGGAAACAAGTATCTATTATGCCACTGAATTATTGAGGAATAAATGTTAAAACATTTTCATAGCTTTATCAGGGTAATAATAATCATACAATCTATTTGCATCTGTGCTCACAGAAAACGATTTAAGTAGGATATATATATCTGAAATATGGATATATTGGTAGAGATATTATATTTTAATTTTCAGGAACCAAGTCATAGCAATTTTCTTGGCTGGAGCAGGGAAACAAAAATGAACAATTCCTGTTAGAAAGTGACACAGAAAGGCAAGATTGCTACATGGGGGTTGTACTTCCACTGTCCTTAGAATACTAGTTGAATATGTCGGGCTGCAGTTCATAAGAGATATGAGGAAATTGACACAATTTTAGAGTGATGAATATGACAGCCTAGGAGAACTAAGATCCTGGACAATGAACCCATAGATAACTTGGGCACAAGGTATATGATTTTTCTTGATTGTAGAACTAGTAGCTTAATGGAACTAGATTCGCTAAGCAGGTGACTGTGAATAATTAGGGTGGGTGGGAAGATATTCAGGCAGAACACTTAAAAAAACTATGATACCATTTACTGAGTGCTTCAAAAGCTTTATGCCCAAGGCATACAGTTTCCAATGCATTATCTCCATTAATAGAAATAGTACTATAAGGTCTATGCTCTGAATATAAGAAAGTCTTAAAATGCTAATTGACTCAGACAAAAATCACATGTTGAAGGTTTCTCAGAATTTAGACTATGATATTTTTATTACATTTTATTTTTTTTCATTTTGAGCTTTGGGGTATTACTCATATTAAACCCAAAGACAATTTGTGGGTGTTAGTTTTCTCTTTTGGAGACAGAAATCAGGCTTGGCGGTAGGTTTCCTGACCAGGACATGTGAGCCAGGTCTCCAGCCCCACTAATAATCTGTTTGGTTAAACTCCATGCTATTAATTACTATCCTAGATTATATAATATAACCTGATAGTCACAATAAAGTCATTAACACATGTAAAAGTTTGGAAATTATCTTACCAACTAGAATTTTTTGGTATAATCAAGCATAAACCACTTTACTTATAGCATCAAATACTGACACTGACAACAAACAGAACAGTAAGATTCAAATCTAGAGTCAAAATGTTGAGCTAGTGTTCTCTGGGCCAATTGTCAGACAGTCAAAAAAAATCATGTCCCATCCATTAGGAGACAGAGTGGTGGCAGGTCTTCTGAAACGACCCATGATGAATTAGGCCTTTGGGTATGGTGTCTATACACTGCACATGAGTTCTGCTGAGTCTAGACTTAACTGACAGAAGACAGCAGAATTTAAAATTTATAGTTACCAGTCTAGCCTTTCAAAGACTGGTGTTTTCTACTTTTGCTGTCTAGGAAAGTTTGTTTGTGAGAGTTCATAGCTTGAGTTGCAGCTTTTCTTTATTGTTGTTGATTCTACATGGAAAATGTATAAGAGGGTGAGCCTGGAAGCTACAAGATGTTGGAGGAACGCTGTTCTCCCAGGCTCTCCATCAACCCTCTTTTGAATTTGGCAGCATCTACCACATATTTCCATTTATATAAGGACATCATTAAATATCAAATAATGTCTGCTTGGTCCTGAACAACCTAGAAGGATGAGAGACCACAAATAATGATTATTTTAAACATTGAAGTTTGGAGGAAATTTTGTTACATGGTAATTGATGATATCTTCAAACTATATATACAATAATAGAATATTGGTAAGAGGTAAATGCCGTTTCCTTGAGTCTCTGGACCAACCTGCCTCAACAAACAATACCATTAAATTACAAGATATAATCTGTTCAATCTCCTGATTCCAATAGCATCATCTTATGGCATTGTATGTTTTTCTGAGTTCATATACAAGGAAACTACATCATGTACCACTTGAAACAAATATCATAGCCTTCCAAGTATAGAAAAATGCACTGATTCCTAATCTAATGCTTTGAGCTCATAAGGGAGGTTAAAAACTGTTCCCCCAAACCAATGGGATAAGAAACTCACTGATTTATATATTTTATCTACTATAATTATCATCATAGTTAGAAACATCATCTCTTCACATATAATGATGTAATCTGTCCAGATAGCTGTCCACTCACTTCAAATTCCTGTCATCAATCTAAATCTGTACAGGGTGGCATGTGTTATTAACCCATTACTTCCAGGTTACCTGATTATAGACTCCATATAATGACCAGGAGTCAGAGAACAATGCTATTTTAAGCTCCTACTTCCTATTCTAAAGTAAAACAGGGGGACAAGTAAATATAAGACTTCTATTCTATGATTCAATATGCTGCCAAATCCCTGTGAAGTTACAGAGAGTTATTGTGTTGCAGCAAGATACCTGCTTCCCCAGAGTTGGCCCACAGTATACCTAGAACTGACTCAGTAGAGACAGAGCTCCAAAGTGGCTAAACTTGAGTTTCTTGAAGGAAAAAGTTGTATGAACAGCTCATCAGTTTTTGAAACTAGGTTTCCCCCCCACCTCCTAGAACTGACAACAGTTTTACGATAGTGAAGTGTTCCTATATATACTGTCTCAAGCCTTCTATAATCATAATATTTGGAATGTCTGAGACACTCCCCCCCCCACCTTCAGAGTACTTTAACAAGCATTAGCTCTAATTGTAAAGAGCTTCAGGAGCCTTGGGGATGAAAAGCGCTGTATAAATGTGCCATGAAGTCAGGGCTATTGCTTCTGTACACTGTAGCATAAATTATCAGAAAATGAGTAAATGGATTTCGGTTTCACGCACTTGAATGTTAATTGGGAAGAAAAATCTCTTTCACCAGTCTGAAGATGACAATTACCCCACAGTCTATCTGCTTTAGCTGGCGCTCACTCTTTGTTAATCTTGACAGATTATAACCTCAGGTAAGTTCTCTGTCTGGAAGTCTTTGTGTGTATCTTGACACAGGGTTTAGTGTCAATTCCGATGTTCAGTCTGCTGTGAAGACTTTCTACGGTATCTCTGGCCATGCTATATATCACTCTTGTACATGCATCTAACTTCTGCTCAAGCAGAGAAACTAATCCAAGTGGTTATTACTTCACTGAGCAGCCATAATGCTTGGCAAGTTTTGTTATTGTTTGGTGATGGGTTTCTATAAAGAAATTTAAAATGTGATGTAAACACTCTTTAAAAATAGCAACTTCTACAGTTTTATTGAGAGACAAGTTTATCAACATTGTATTTTCTTTCTTGACAACAGACCCAGTGCATGTGATTGATTTGCCAGGTTTAAAGATCATTTGAAAGAAGTTAATTATTAAGACATGACAGTAGCCACTTCAGTGTATTTAGCTTTATCCAGGGACAAAAGTAAGTCATAGAATCATAACTCATGTATTTAAAAAAAAAAACAAAACCTTTATGAGGGATTACTAATTTTCCTGCTCTTGAATAATGAGCTTTGGAATACACGCATACCAGACACTTCAATGACACCTCTGCATTGAATTTGTATCATTTAAACTGAGTAGTTCTGCCCTTAGCTCATCCTTGCTCTTTCGAACCATCCAACTCCTCCACATGACTTAGGAAATACAGCTCTTGTCTCGATGCAGGGTTAAGCAACCCTTCACTGTTGATGATGCTTAGGCACACTATTCCTCTTTGGCTGCTGCGGGCTGACCTGTTTGAGGTTCGGTCTAGCCTGGCAACCATGCAGCGATGAAGTGCTGAGTATTAGTAGGAAGCAACAGGCAGAAATTCAGGTTTTAGAAGGCAGTGGTTACTAAGGGCACAGGTTGGCAGGTGCGAAGGAGACATATGATCTTCTGGGCTTCTGATTTATAAGCTGAGAGCAGAACTATAAACCTTTTAAACAGCGACAATGAGTGCAATGAGGAAATACTCCTCCTGCACCAGCATCTCTCCAGGCAAAAGATCTAGCTGGGTCTGAGATAAGAGAACTTTAACCCCCTGGATGGTATCTGTTGTTTGGAAAACTCCTGTGTCTTTACAGCTTTGCCAATTGTCTTGCCCTTAGCCTGAAGGCTTTTTTCTTATTTCTCTTGCTAGTTTCCTCTGAGATAGGAGACCAACCGTCTTAGCATTCCTCAGATTGGACTACATCTCCTGCATGCTCATCTGAAGCTTGAGACTGGTCTCCAGCAGAAGCTACTTTTATTTAGGCAAGTAGTGCTTTGTCTGTCTGCTATTAGGATAGTCCTCAAAGCACTTGCTTTGTCTCTAGTTTCTCTGTACTTAAATGTAACCTTCCCACAAGTGACAGATTAATCTTCCCCTTTCATTGTATCACTATCTTGCTCAAAAGCCTTTAATTGCTTCACATTTCATAGAGGAAGAGGTTTAAAATCACACATTAATAAATTGTAGTCCATCACAAGGGCTTACCATGGCCCAATCACTGTACTAAAGGCTTTACATCCATTATCTCATTTAATTATCGCATTGAGGTAGATATTATTATCCTTATTCTATGGATGAAGAAACTGAGGCTAATCTCCCATTGACCTCATTTTATATAATAAAAATAATCCTACAATGGCTTGAAACCATATTTTATAAAAAGAAAAAAACAATCTCAAGTCATATTCTGGCTCTGCAAATTACTAGCTAGACACCTTTCAGAAAGAGTCATTTATAGTCTTTAAAATTCACCTCTATCATGTCTATCATAAGACCAGCATTGCCTGTTCCTCAAGGTTATTTAGGATAAAGTGAAATGCTTTAAGTATACTACTCTATCAAAATATGCTGAAAGGATTAACTAAAGTAAAAGGAAGTTAGAACATGTTACTAATTTAAATGTGTTTGAAGAATACATAATAATAATCAAATGTGTGCTGTTAGACCATGAGTCTGCTCATATAACTGGATTTCACGGAGGACTGGGTGGTCTCAGCTCTTTTTATCCTGGTTTTCCTGATCTCATATTTAACGTACATAGAGTCTATGCCAGATATTGTATTTTTGGGCAACAAACATCTAGGATGACTTTCTGATTGAGATAATAACTCTATAAGGAAACTGTGTCTACCTGAGAGAGAAGATTGCATTGAACAGCCCTCACTTTGAGTGTGCAGCACTTACATTTACATCTAAGAAGCTAAGATGGTATAAGGTTGAATGGTGCCCAAAACCATTCTGGGATAGCAATTAAAAAAATTGGACTTTAAAAAGTGCAAGCGCATCTGATTTTAGTCGTTTGGAAAGTGTTAAAAACATCATGAGAGTGACTAAAGATAGGAAAAAACAGAAGTTCTGAGGATGGTAGTTAGAGGTAAGGTAAGAAAAAAGGTGAGTTTTAGAAGTCCTGAGATCTCTCAAACACTGGACCACCAAATAGGTGGCATACACCAGCTGATATGAGTCCTCCAACATACATACAGTAGAGGACTGCTAGGTCTGTGTTCATTCAGAGATGATGTACCTAACCCTCAAGAGATTGGAGGCCCTAGGGAGTTTAGAGGTTAGATGGCATGGTTGGTGGGGACATCCACATGGAGACAGAGGGTGGTGAGGAGTTATGGGATGTGGAACAGTCAGAGGATGGACAAGGCGGAGGGATAAAATATGAAGTGTAGTCTCTGGATATGTGAATTGTCTCTTGGGTATTCCAAGCTTCTGGGCTAATATCCAGTTATCAGTGAGTGCATACCATGTGTGTTCTATTGTGACTGGGTTACCTCAATCAGGATGATATTTTCCAGTTCCATCCATTTGCCTAAGAATTTCATGAATTCATCATTTTTAATAGCTGAGTAGTATTCCATTGTGTAAATATATCACATTTTCTGCATCCATTCCTCCAGAGACTAACCCACCTAGGGATCAATCCCATGTACAGTTATAAAACCCAGACACTATTATCGATGCCCACAAGTACTTGCTGACCAGAGCCAGAAATAGCTGTCACCTGGAAGGCTCTGCTAGTACATGACAAATACAGAGGGGGACAATCTCAGCCAGCCATTGAACTGAGCACAGGGTTCCCAATGGAGGAACTAGAGAAAGGACCCAAGGAGCTGAAGGGGTTTGCAGCGCCATAGGAGGAAACAATATGAGCCACCCAGTACTCCCAGAGCCTCCAGGGACAAAACCATCAACAAAAGAGTACACATGGAGTTACCCATGGCTCCAGACACAGAAAAAACAACAACAAAAAAAAAAACCAATAAAATTAAGTATAAAAAATTAATTAATTATTTATTTAATTAAAAAAAGAAAGGTCAGAAAAGATGGCAACTGAGGGAAACAGGAGGCAAGCATCAAGGTACAGTGCATCTGTGGACATGGTTTTCATTGGCCCTGGAAAATGCAATGGGGCAAGGCCAGGGGCAGACTGAAAAGGGGCCTTTGTATTAGAGGTGTGGAAGAGTGTTGTTTTGGATATTCACCATTGAATGGGGCTGGGCCCACAGGACTAGTGTTTCTATTGGGAACATTTTTGCAGTATATGTATGTTTTTCTGGCAGACAGACCTGGATTTAGTCTCTTTAAGGTTTTGTACTACTAAATTTTGCCTTATTCCATGGTAGTGTGGCAATAGCCTTTATCTTTGAAATCAAATAAAGGAGATGCAGCATCCTTAAAAGTCTGAGTCCTCAAGAAAAGTGGCTAACCAGGAAAGTATCATTTCTTTTCTCGAGGGCTCAGGATATGTTGACTTGATTTTGGAATGCTATGTGTACCATCAAAATGCTGATAAGTTCTGCATAACCTGTCTTAACATCACACCTTAAGAATCAAAATGACAAGCAGTGGAAAGCATGATGGTCCAGAGATCTTCCATACAGTCTCCTGTACTTTCAGAGAAATTCATTTTCCCTTTTTCTTTATGTATCCATGTGTTTGGATACATGAGGAGCATCGTAGACCTTTTGAGCATGAGGGAAAGATGAGTAATGATCAACAAAAGGGCCCTGCTTTAGTTTGCTGATATTCCACTGGGAGTGGATATTATTATTCCCTAAATAAAGCTATGTGTCCCAAATATGTTGTTCTGTAACGTCAAGTAAGTACATTGTCACCTTCTCAGTCATTAACACTTATTAGCCCATTAGGGTGAGCTTCTGATTGGATTTTCTGTA
This sequence comes from Apodemus sylvaticus, assembly GCF_947179515.1. Taxonomy (NCBI): domain Eukaryota; kingdom Metazoa; phylum Chordata; class Mammalia; order Rodentia; family Muridae; genus Apodemus; species Apodemus sylvaticus. Next base: position 87,396,145 of record NC_067481.1, on the reverse strand, counting down.
TGAATTAGTTGCTCGTTGAAGTGAGACCCAACAGGGACACGTTAACTTTGGTAGACAGAGATACATGGATGTATGTAAAGAATGGTGGAAAGGATGAACCAAACATGTCAGACTATTACTATGGACATCAGAACACTGAGAATTGAATATTGCTGCCCCATAAGGGTAGAAGGTTTGGGCCAAGACCAGCTTCCGAGATATCGTAATTTTTAGAGACTTTATACAGCTAAAGTTAAAAACAACGACAATAACAACACTACTCAAATCAGTAATTAATGTGAAGATTCTATGTTTCAAAGACATAGTATGCTGGAGAAACAAATGATAAATGATGTCCAGCTGAGACACGATGCCCCAGCATTGGGGAATGCTAGGAAAGTGAGGCAGGCAGGTAGTGGATGGGGGAGCTCCTTCACAGAAACAGGGGGAGCAGGAAGGGGGGCCAGGACAGGGGGTTTGCAGAGAGAAGACAGGGAAAGGGGATAACATTTGAAATGTAAATAAATAAAATAAACAATCAAAAAGACTGTAAAAATAGAAAAAGAGAAAAAATCAGATACCCTGCAACAGCAAAACACAAATCCTAATGCTTCTACCTTTCCAGACAGCCCATATTGAACTGATCAAATATTCCTGAACCAGTAGAACCTGCCCAAAAACCCTCTGCCCTAATTATTAGTAAGCTCTTAGCAGAGTCCCATTCTTATTCCATCCGTGTTTGCATCTTGAGAAAGTGATTTAGGAAATGACTAATGCGATGAAGACTTTAACCCAGTCTGGCAAACAAGAAAGCTAATTAGTGGCAATAATTTACTTCTGGTTGGAAATTCATAATTTGCTGGGTCATAACCCATAATTAATATATTTTCTGGGCTTCTTTCTTTAAGATAATTGATGGTGCATATTGAGTATTACTTTAGGAAAATGTGTGCCTTAAATGCAATTAAAACTAAACCATAATCTCATATAGGTAAATTATATTAGACATTTCAAATCAAAGAATCTTGAAATTAATGTCTCATAGTAACTGTACAAGAATTAAGTGTCTCTGAATAAACATAACCATATTGGAAACACTCTTCTTTGTTTTCTGAAATGACATTAAAATATACAGTCATGACACCTCGTTGCTAGAGAGAAAATATTTGCTTGAGTTATCAATTAGTGTAGCATATTGAGTTAGTGAGGAAAGTTACTGCTATGGAGTTTGTTGTTGTACTGAGGGGAATTGAAAACTAATTAGTGATCAAAAATAATATGATGAGTACTTGTCCTGTATATCAAGAACTGACCATTTATAACACATTTTAGGTTTAATTACTTTTTCAGTATAAAATAAAATAATATTTGATGTAACATCACATAACACTCTTCATAGTGGTAACTTTATCAGAAACTATTGTAAGCAATTTGAATCTATTTGTATATCTTATAAGTAATGTATATATATTGTAAAATACTATTCTACACTTTACATAGTTAGAATTTAAATCTGTCAAAAATGTATTCATGTAAGTTGTTTTCTTGATAAGCAATATTGGTTTCATTTGTAAACATACATGTACACACATGCACATGAATGCACACACACATATACATACACAAGTGCACACACATGCACATACCCACTCATATTTTTTAACTGGTCTATTAAGCAACAGATGCTCTTTAGAAGTATTGTTTTCTTTTAGAATTCCATGCTGCAATATCTGCGAATATTTTATCAATGGAAAAGTACATTCTTCTTTGTAAATGAAATATTTTTTCTTAAAATATGCCAAGTTTTAAGAAATCTAGTTACAGTAGAGGAGACAGTAATGGGGCAGGAGTACATAATGGTGTTCATTAGAGCAGGGTTTCTCAACCTTCCTAATGCTTTAACCCTGTAATATTGTTTATCATGCCATGGTGACCCCTAACCATAAAAATATTCTCATTGACACTTTGTAACTGTAATTTTGTCTCTGTTACGAATCATAATGTAAATATCTGTGTTTTCTGATCATCTTACATGACCTCTGTGAAAGGTTCAGTGGCCCACTGATGGGGTAGTGGTCCATAATTTGAAAACTACTGCTTTAGTGTTTAGGTAGAGATAGTAAATAATGGTTATACACATTTTCAGTTTAACTGTTACCAAATTGGTTTACAAAAATATTAGTGAAATTAACCTCCCCACAAGCCAAATGTGAAGACCACTTCTCTTTGGAAATACTTGTTATTGACAGACATTTCCATTCTTCCCTATCCAATTTTATGTCATCTTACTTTAATTACTTTGCGAGAAACTATTTGCATGTCTATGATTATGACTATGTCTACGAATTTGTTCCCAAGTTAATCATCTATTTTCTTTCTCTTCTGCTTGCCTGCTAATCATCTTTTATCTATTTTTTCCTTTCTTTTAATTATATTTTATAGGATTATATGTTCCTATAAAAACATGTATTCAGGAAAAAATATCTGATCAATGAGAGTTAATACAGAATATAAGAAATAACTTTACAATTTCATTTAACCTCATTTGCATTTCATTCAGATTTGTTCAAATTTAAAAGTGCATGGAGACTAGGAAAGTTTTACAGAAGCTGAGGAATTTCCTGCTACAAGTAGTCTGGGATTTGCTATAGTCCTCAAAATAATTTCATTTAGAACCTAGGGGCTTTACACAGGAATTGCCCTGTCACTTACAAATAGGCCCACATCCACACTGACACCGCTTCCAGCAGTCTCTTTTAGGAAGCTGCAACCAAGTAGAATTTGGCATGTGTCAAAGTGATGGGTGTGGAGAGATTTTGTGCTCTTAAATAACATCATTACTTTGTAGGGACTGAAGCTTCTCCCAGAGTTCTCTGCCTTCTGATTTCTACCTATAAATCTCTCATAGATCTCCACATGGTCTCATAATTATCACAGAGATGAAAGAGAGCCTTGAAGACTCACAAGGGGACTATCTATACAGAGAAACAACATGACTCTGCTTATCCATTCAATGTAAAGGTAGAATGACATGAGTAAAACAAAAAGAGCATTTTGCAGTGTGAAGAGTTGCCTTGTGGAGGCATGTACCCACATGCAATAACTACACATGTACACATATTCACAGACACATGTAGTTTTAGAATCTATCAATTGAAGAAGTTACTTTTACAAAAATAATTACTGAACTCGACCCATACATGTAGTTTAATGTTTATTCTTTCATTGTTAAATGAAAATTTTATACGGATTTGTGTATATCCAGAATGTTATAATCACAGGCACAGACACACATACATGAATGGCCTTGACATTTGTTTGGCCAAACATGCATACCAAGTTAACAGTTCAATTTATTTCATTTACCTAAATGAGACATTCTTCACATAATCTATCTAGTAAGGATTATTTTAGGTAGTAATTATCAATATGGTTAGAAGGTACACATTTATCTATCCCCGGCAATATTGATGGAATTGAGGAGGAATTATAATTTTCACATTTATTCATCTAAACATAATAATTTTAAAAACACTAGCTATTGTCTTGTCAGGCACTGGGGACAATCTCTATTGAGGCTGCCTTCTAAATATGTGAAGATTAAATTAGGTAACTTACATTTAGATAGTACTGATGCTGATTGGAATAATGCTCGAATAATGGACTGAAGTGAGAGAAAATCTAGAGAAAGAAGTAGTAACAGTGTCTCTTTTTTTGAGAGAATAAAAATAATGGAATCAGATCCAACAAAGGAGAATGAAAATGAAGTTTTCAGTAGGTTTGCATAATAAAAATCAATCCATTACATTCTAGCTAGGCAGGTGGTGCTTTATGTCTACGAAGGTCAAATGCCCTGCACTGGTTCAATAAATCAGTTGGCAAGCCAGATAAAAATCATAAATATTCAAAATCTGGAGATAAATCATCAGAAAAAAATTTTGGATATTTACATCCTAGTGGAAGGTAATGCCATGACTTCCTGCTTCCATTTTCTGATAGGGACGAAAGTTGCTCCTGGGATTCTAACCTTGACATACTACTTACAATGGCACTAGGATTTAGGTCAGAACTACCATCAGGGAATAAATGATCAAATTTGAAGTTCATATCAAACAAACTCTATGCATTTCATTGTTACAAGAATCCTATTTCTCATTTTAAAATGTACATAATATGCATAAAAATATAAGAAAATTTTCCCTTAATTCACAATATTGAGCCAAAGTTAAAATACAGATTCTCCTGCCCATTTTTTTATATTTAGTAAGTACTTATCTGTGTAGTGTTTATAATAGGATTGTGTAAACATTTTCAGTAATTTTTCTATTTTTATATAACTACTGCTATTACCTATGTATATGTTCACATTCACAAACACATATTTATAGTCAATGGACTTAATTCTGCTTTAGGTTTTAAAAATATCTTAGAGTTCTCTCTAGACTGCAGCATACTCTCAATGTTTTTGAAATTTTTCTAATATAAAACCTACTTTTACATAATTTCTAGTCATTTCTAAGTACTATATATAACAAATACACAGATCTATCCTCTCTCTCTCTCTCTCTCTCTCTCTCTCTCTCTTTCTCTCTCTCTCTCTCCCATCTATCTATTCATTTTCTAGCTATATTTTACTGTGAATAACATTCTAGTTAAATCAATTTTAAAAACATCAGAAATTATCAATTACAATGGGCCCCAAAGCAGAAAAGTACTATGAAAAAAAAAAAAAAACGTTGAATTTGAGTATATTTACATACTACATCTGTATTTGGATGTGAAAATATTCAAGTGATTTACAATCTAAGAAATCAAAAATTTCTGTTTTAGAAGATGCCTAACTTCAGATAACTAACTGAACTTAACCTTCTTACTAAGTGAAAGGACCTACCCATGAACTAAGGGGTTATGAGAGGCAAATGCATTGTGCCTATTGGCTATGTTAATGTTCTCAGTAACTCACATGCAAACAACTCTTCTAATAATATAGCTTTACCCAACAGAAAAAAGCACTGCAGTGTTTCCTATTAAAATCTCCGCCAAGTGTCTGGACATATGACACCTATAACCTGGAATCGGAATATCAAAGTCAGATGTCAGAGACCGCATGAGGCTCTTCGTTTTGAAAGAACTCCTTCTGCCTGTCAGCCAGTCATTAAGGAGGAGGTAATTTTATTGAGTGCCCTCTCTGCCAGGATATTGGATTCTCTCACCCATCTCAAAAGCTTTGTGTTATCTTTGATTCCTACCTCTCTTTGTGCCCCATGCCTATCAGTTATGAAACACCATGGGGCAGCCTCTACTGTGCCCGACTCGCTGTTCTGGATCCATGAGCTCAGCTGTATTTCATTTCCTGTCTATCAGGTCCATGAAATGAGATTGCTAATTGTGTGTGTGTGTGTGTGTGTGTGTGTGTGTGTGCATGTGTGCATGCTCATGCATGTATGTATATATATTCTAGCAAGTTTCAAAGTATTTTGTCTCTTACAAGCAGAATAGCCTTAACCACAATTTCCAGATGTATGTCTGCATACACAATCTACTATATATGAAAATACATTACCACTTTTGATTTCCTCCCTTAGTTCCATGAATTTGATTGTAATCCTTTCATTTTTACATACTGAAATGCTAGAACTTTTCTAGAGATGCCAGTCTAGATGCTAGTAATTTAAAGAAACCTTGTGTCACATTCTGCCAGACCGAGACTCCACCTACTCTAATTTTACTTTCCTGCATGCCTGGTACTTTACCCACATCTGTTCTTTACATGCTCCTATTAGTTCACATTTTATGTGCTTTCAACCCTCACCATCTTCAGGTGCCGTATGCAGGAAAGTAGCTTATGACAATTTTATCTTTGTAACAAACATGGGCATATCATAATAATAGTAAAAATAGGTATTTGAAAAGTAAGGAAATGAGTGAACACGAGGAAGAATGAGACTCTTACACATCTTAGAGGACTCTTCCTAGGAAAATATATGCACAAAATGTACTGTTAGAGAAAAAACTCACTAAAAACATACAAAAGTGTGTGTGTATGTGTGTGTATATGTATGTATATACACACATATACATATATATTCATAGATATAAATAAAATAATTATATATACAATTATACATATTTAATATGTTTGGATATATATATATATTATATATATATAATGTTTGGAAGGCCTGTATTTTGAAAACATTATCAGGTCTCCTTTTATCTTATTCTTTTCAGTGGTCTGTGGGCATAGGGCCATCTGGCAAGCACTCTGAGACATCAAGAAATGGCAGAACCCTAACAATAGAGTCCATACTAATTTAATTTTAAAAACACATTAGTATGATCTACATTCTGTTTTTTGGGCAGCGTTTCAATAGGGAGACTTAAAAACCTCAAGCAATTCACTGATGAGACAAATCCCAATGAAAAATTGATAAGTAGCTTCAATGTAGCCAGTTGGAGCAACAACATGAACACATAAAGGAATTTTAGAAGCACTAGTGAAGTGAGTCTGGACGGTGCTGGAGGACGGCCAGCATCAGCACCATTCACCTTTCCCACTTGAATTTTCACAGTGGGTGGTATTGTTCAGTTAATAAATACCCGATTCATGTATTCATTTCACCTTAATTATTCATAAATTCCATCCTAGGAAGTAGACACATTTTGAGACAATGAAAATGGAACCTAGAAGTTGAGATCATACTAAACCTTGCTTTGCTGAGCAGGAAGCAAGTCCAGGTTGACATGCTGTCTCTCCGTTTCCTCTTTAACCAGTCTCTTTTGCAAAGCTTCAGGGAAACTACTGCTAACCTCCAGATAATCAAATACTTGGACCATTTTGTCATTCAGATTTCTTCTTAGATGTTATCTAGGGATTTCTCTGTGGATAAACTTTCAATCATTTTGCATCAAGTAATGCTATTTCCATTTCTTTTATTTGCGTTGTATCCCTTACCATTGTGTTGTAAGTCCTTTCATTTATTACATTCACTGATTCTCTTTTAACTCTCACCAACTGAACATAAAGGCTACAATAGGGCATCTTATAGACAGCTTATTGCTGCATCCAAATTGTATACCACAGTTTTCAGTATGTGAACTGAAATACAATTGCTGTCATGTTATTGAATAAGACAAACAAACATCTAAAACACATGATCTTTATCGTCCCAGGCAGCACGCTCTAGGCCTAGTAGGAAATTTTCCTCTGAAACCCCTCACCTTGTGATGAGGGTAAGTATATCAAGTCTAAATTTCTAGAACAAAATTAATTTATCTTCACTGTGATTGATGTAATAACGGAAGTCCCAACCCTGAGTCAGTAAACAAACTAAGTCTTAGACCTTTGCTGGTTGCTTTACTAGGTAGAGAGACTAAAAAGTAAAATTTAACTCCTGTAGAAATTAATATAATCCAGACACAAGACAACTTTTACTCTGTCTTCTCTTTCTTGGGTTCACAACTGAATTCTGAGGGTTCCAGTGATAGGTTAGGGTGAGAGAGCAAATGCTTTCCCCAAGAAGAGTAAAAAGGGCCCGGTCATACAAACTTGTGTCATTTTTCAGATGCAACTATCCATGGCCCATCAAATCGCCTGCCATATTTTTGTAAACCACTATGTGAAACTGCTCAAAATTTGAAAACTAATACTGCTGACAATTGTTAGAAATATTTATGCTTACTTGACTCTAATACCATGACACAAAATACATCGGAACATCGCTGGGATCTTCTCTATACTTTATGCCAGTCTCCTTTTAATAAACTCTACTAAGAAATGATGAATTTATTTCTCATTTACAATGTTTTGAAAGATGTGATTTGGAGACCTTGATAGCTTACTGAGAGATAAAATTTTCTATAGGCAAAACACTCATAAACGAAACGATTTGTTTTTAACTCACAGCCATTTCAGGCTTGCCTGTTATATTTTTCTCTACAGTGGAATTAAATAGATGCTTTTATTCTGCCAGAAATCTCACTCCCCCCACTTTTGCTTTTGTCTCTTTCCTGAGAGGGATGAGACCTTCTCTGTCAACTCAGAAGCTCTTACTGTCACCAGGCAGAAAGAAAGCACCTCTCTGTGTATGAGGACTATCGTCTGCCAATAGATTTGGCTGTCAACCACCCAAAAGCACTGTCACTCAGTGTCAAAGCACTAACAACAAAGCAATTATCCACAGAAAAGAAAAGAGAATCAGGAGACCCGAGTTATGTAGATAAAACAGAGCACTGAACAATGTAACAAGTGCCTTTGAAAACTGAACTGTTTTCCCCATTTCCTTAACCCCCACCCTTTCCATTCTACCGCATCATCTACACGGCCTACCTACAAGGTTGCTTTTGTATTCACAGTTCGGCAAGTAATTGCAATTGTTTTATGATATAACAAAGTAAATAGTTTCTCATAGAAAATTTACCTCTAACAGGAATAGTTCCACCTTATTTCTAGGAAAATAAATCTGCAGTAATTGACATGTGTGTAAGCCAAGGATTCAGTTTATGAAAGCCAAGAAACATTAGCCCCACAAATAGAGGTTGTCACACAACAGATTTTGTTTTTTAATCTGGCAGTTGACATTTCAGGGACACTATAGAGCTAGCAAACGGTTCCGTTCTCATTGTTTCGTTGATATGGTAATTTCTGAGAGGCCTTATAAAATATACAAAATTATTTCAGTTCCATTGTGGTAAATTATGCTTGCCAAGAAATCACAAAAGAAAATATTTTTGAATGTAATTAATAATTATTACAGATTTTGTAGTTATGGTTCTCATCTTGTCTCTACTTATACATATATGTATATGTAATATACACATGTGTATATGTATATATGTAATATGTATACATGCATGGTTATGTTACATTATAAACAGATATTTTATTTTTAAATGCCTTCTTCTTACCTACTGGTATCATACAGTATATGTAATAATGGCTTCACAAATTGAATTCTCTCTCTTTTTATATAGATCACATTTATTCCCCCTGGTACCACTGATCAGATACTTAGCAAGCACCTGCCGTGTGCAATGCCAAGCCCTAGAGACACAATGTGGAAAATAATATAGTCTCTGGTATTGTAGAGGTAGAGATGAAGCCAGCAAATGAAAAGACATCTTTCGAGTCTGGTGTCAGGATGGTTCAGGCTTTTTCTATGTCTACGTTTTATTTACTTCATGTTTTTAGCAAGCCCATTTTCTTTCTCTGGGGCAAATCTTTCTAAAAGGACAAGCTAGTAAAACAATTTTTAATTTAGATTTGCCCCCATGGAAGATTTCCAAGAATCTGTCTGATGATTTTTCAAAGTATGTTTCCTGTCATTCACAACCATATCTTTCAGAGTTCGCAAACAGTAGCCTATCTGGAGCATCTCAGAATTGTAGCAGCAACATTTCACATTTATTTTCCCATGGGCAATTTCCCCTGAAATCTGTTATATTTACTTAAATCACTGTCATCATTTTCATTAATAGCATCACATTTGCAGGCAGCAGAATTTTCACAAAGTGATAAGATTATATTTTAAAAAAATATATAAAGTTCAAGAAATTATTCAAACCACCCAGAAATGTTAAAATTGTAGAAATTTCCAGAATGGAAAATGATAAATTACCTACATTAGTTTTAAACTGATCTCTTTAGAAATCATCACCTGGATATGGAATAAAACAGACTGTAACAAAAATGCTGCTGTTGTGACATATTGACATATGGAGTCAATCGAACCTGCTCACAAGCGTGTGCCAGATTACACAGGCGTTTCTTCTGCTTCTTAAAAACAAAGAATGACATTCCACTGAGAGGGAAATCCTCCTCGTTCTATAAGGAAAATAATGTTCTTATCAGGGAGGATAGGAGGTTGAGACTAAGCTATACCGAACTTATTCAGATAACTGTCTTCTATGTCCTCTGTATAATTTTTTTCCATAATTAGCATTCTTTTTTCAAGTCACAGTATAACCATTCAGCACTAAATACTTCTGTAGGTCTTTATTTCCCTAAGAGTGTTCCTGTGTGTAGTATAATAAGACATGTATTGACCAGCATTCCCCTTGGTTGTCCTATCTCCTATCTGCCTTGATCCTTTGGCTGTGCTGAAAACCTCTTAGAAAGGCTCTTAATCTGTATTGTGCTATAAGGATGATGATGAATTTTGGAAAGGGTAGATCTAATTTGACCTTAGTGGATACAAAGTCCAAGATCGAGGTGCTGTAATTTGCTTTGTCTAGGAGGAATATGGTGGTTCAGTACAGTACATGGCAAAAGAAAGCAGAAATCAAATCAAACCAAACCAAGCAACAAAACAAAAACAAACCAATTAAAAAACAAAAACAAAAACAAAATGGGGTGACTTTTGTGACCAGTAACCTTGAAAAGGCCCTGCTGACAAGCTATCACATTTGCAACACCTGATCTTTTAAAGAAGCACTGAGACCCTAACCTTTGGTTAAAAATAATCTTTAAGTTTTCCTTGTTAATCCTTACTAACCTACACTTATGACTCTACCTCTGGGTACTCACACTTTTTTCAAGTGTTTCTTGTCAAAAGATGCAAAAGATGAAAATGTAAACTTAAAAGAAAAAAAAGTAATTTCTATGAATTTTCATTTCTGTCCACTTAGGTTAAATAAATCATTTATAATTTTGAAAAATCATTCATTATCATGAGAAGACAATACCACACACACACACCCATACATACACACACACACACACACACACACACAGAGACACACAATTTTCCAAAGAAACTTAAAACACTAAATAAAAACTATAAATTTTGAAATGTAAATTTTAGACATTAATTTTTCCTTTATGTCAGTTTTCTAAGCAAGAGAGATAGGTTAGAGAAGTGATGGGATATTCAAGATAAATTTCATGGAGGGAGCACATGACACTCAGTATCCTCAGGATGTACATCCTAGATGTAAATTCTCTTATCATAAGTGGGTTTGTTTTATTCATCTTTGATTTGCATCACTAAACCCCATGATAACACATGGGGGTGCTGCTGGAATATACTAAATAAGGGGTGAATAGCTTTGCTTCTGTCTAACTTCTACCATCAACCAGTCTCTCTGAATTAGTGAATTGTTATCAAGGTTTTCAGTACCGAACCTGCATTAGCCAAGTTATTTGTTAGAAAGAGCATATCAGAGATCTAAAACTCTCCTGTAATGAGTGCTTCTTTATTTTGGGTGCCACACATTCAAATGGAACACACATGTACAAGTCTAGACAGTACATTTAAATCTAACTATATTCTGTATGAGTACTTATAGTATAAACTATTATAAATGCAGTACTACAACTTGTTTATCAATTTTTATACTCTTACAGGAGCACTCCTTCATGAATAGTTTTCTTTTGCTTCCTCTTTCCCCAACATAATGAAAATATATATTTACATCATAAAAATAAACCTCCTGTTATGATTTATAGTAGAATCATAGACTTTGTTCTCTGCTAATATACTATATAGTGTGACATCTGTATAATATATCCATTCTATTTAAAACTGAAGATACCATATCTTGGATTTATTCTAAGCACCATAACATATTCAAAGCAGTCATCTTTGTGGGAAAGTGATAATGCTTGTATCATCTACACATGATCACCTACTCTACCAATGCTAGTTTTATATCTTAACCAATTTAGGTATGACAGTCATCCAAGGAGAAAGTTAGTATTCCAGTTTTAAAAATGTTACAGATAAAATTTGATTTCCTGCTTTAAACTTTAAATTGGAGTTTTGGGAGATAGCTCAGTGGTTAAAGGCTCTTATTCCTTTTCTGAAGGACCTGTGTTCAGTGTTAAGCCTTCAAATGTTGGCTCACAGCCATCTGTATCTATAGTTCTGGAGAATCCAAAATCTTCTGTTGACCTCTGTTGGTACTGTGCAAATGTGGTAGATATAGATACAGACATGTAGACAAAGCATTTACACAGAAAATAAAATAGATAAAAAATTAAATTATTGGTATCACCATTAATATTGTAGCTCTATGTATACAGATAGATGCTAAGAACTATATTCTGTATGATGCTAAGAACAAGAATACTTCCAAGTTAAATTTAGTTGTTAGATTGTCAAAATAGAAATGGTTGTTGGGCTAGTAACAAATCATATGCCCTGATAACTAGAGTTAAAACAATATAATTCGGTTGGTGCTGTGGTATACACCTTTAATTCCAGACTTAGGCGACAGACAGGCATATTTTTATGAGTTAAAGGACACCCTGATTTACAGAGCAAATTCCAGAGGACAAAATATTAATATTAAAATATTCCTTGTACTCTTACTAACCTGTGAGTGTGTTTAATTCATTGATGCTCTGAGACATTGAAAAGGAGAATAAAAGTTTACCTAGTCAAGAATTTCCTTGAGTAAAATGGTTCAAATGCAGAGATGCATCTTAGTAGGACTGGGCAGATCTGATTTCTCCCTTGCTCTCTCCTTAATGACTATCATCCTACTATTGTTTTGGGACTTTGAAGATCTGATTTTAATTTGCTTTAAAGCTGCATGTCTTTGTATGGTAGTGTTCCTTGTTTGTTTTATTTTTATTTATATTTGTATGTATTTATTTTTGTCTTATCTCCTTTGCTCCCAAATCTAATAGTCTGAAATATAAAAGAAATCTGAAATGTGTTTCATGTTTAGTGTATATGAATGGGTTTCTTAGAGTCTTTGCCAGTTGGGTGTCTCCCAACTTGGAAAGTCTCCCAGATGGATGCACTTAAGAAAGTTATGTCATTCTCCACATTGTTGACAAATGTTTCTGTGGATGCTAATAGACATAAATGCTATTTCTTATTTAGACTAAGTTTAGAAGTAAAGCATTTATAACAGCACATTAGAGATTCTTATCAGCTAGGAGTAGAAAGGGGCCTGGGAAAGAAACAAAAACAGCACAATTGTATGCAGTCATTGATTCTGGGGTAGGCTCTGCCAAGATAGGGATTTCACAGGATTCAAGAGAGAGCTCAGAAGGCAATCTAATGGAGTAGTAAAAGGAGACACTTAGGAGTCTGCATGTTTTTTATTTACAGCCTGTTCTGTGAAATACTGACTCCTGGAAATGACATAGGACCTACCCACATAAGACCCGCAAACAATGGAGCTAAAGATCCCAGTTTTGGTGCCACATGGCTCCCGATCACTCCTCCCTTAGCTGAGAGACTATTACCATTTGATGGAATCCAGAGTGTGAGGGATATACAGTCCCTTTGCCTTAGGGTGGGTAGCCATGGTTATACCGCCCATGCAGCAGTGAATGGCCTCATACCCATTCATATATGAATAATACTGATTAGGCTCAATGGGTTAAAAGCAATACAAACTAAGACCTATATTTGGGGTGGAGGTATGTTGGACACACCTGGGAAGAATTGGCATCAGAAGGTTAATATATCCAGTGAGGCTCCATTGGGGGAAAATTAAGTTGTTTTTGCCAGCAAATGTCATTTGTACATAGCATTTTTGTTGGATGTGAAACTCCATGTCCGTTTTCTGTTTTCAGTGCAACAACCTCATCTGGCTTAAATCAATGAAGGCCCTGTTTGTGTTGCCACAGAGTCTGTGACTTCATACATTCATCCTCCCTCTCTGGCCTTTCTAATCTTGATACTGCCTCTTCTGAATAGCTTCCTGGGTTGAGAGGAGGACAGAGTATTTCAAAGTCTTCCAATCTCTGCACATTGTCCAGGTATGGGTCTCTGTTTTATTGCCATCTTCTGGAAGAAGAAACTTCTCTAATAATAGTTGAACAAGGTACTGATCTACACATATAAAAAATGTCATGAGGAGTAATTTTATTGATGTGTTTCATCAGCTGAACAACTGCATGAGATTTTCCCCTAGGCCCATGACCTATCCAGTCAGGTTCTCATCTACCTTACCAATGTCCATCTGTGGAGTGGGTCTTAAATCCAATCAGAGACTGGTTGGTTACACCCACAACATTGTGACACTATTACCCCAACATATCTTTCAGGCATGTCACTGAGATAGGCTGCAAGGTTTGTAGCTGGGCTGATGATCATCATTTTCCCCCTCTAGTAGTCTTCAGAGTAAGTTGTAGTAGCATGAACATTAGTCAGTGGTGTTGAACCGACCAGATAGATACCACCTCAATTTCTCTATGTTCAATAAAATGTGTAAATGTAGTTAGTTTTCAGCAATAGGGCCTTAACCTACATACTATGTTGTACAAAGGTTCTCTTCCAGTTGTCCCAGCATTCATTCAAACAAACACTAGAAACACATGGAAAATTTATCTGAATGCAAACACATAGCCAAAGAGCACAATTTCTAAAGCATAATATTTCATTTAGAAGCTCAAGGTTAGGAGAGTATTAGATGGATCCCCAAAGAGGATGTGCATGAATATTTAATATGATTTTCTCCTGTGCCTGTGCCATTTAGGCATTTGGTCTCTGGAATGACATTGACAAGTCTGTGAGACAGACACCATGTCTTGTTAATCTATTCATACCCCATGGGACTTAGTCCAATGACTAAGACTTAAAAGTGCTTAATAGATATTTGAATAGACAAACCATAAATAATCAGGCCTGGGTGTATCTCAAACAAGGTTTCTTTACTATGCAAAATCAGTTACTAGCCACCATAGCCTTGGAAGACTCTAGATTGTTAACAGATAAATATGAATAAGTGAAAATCATTATTAAGGTTAAATAATGAGCTGGGTTTCTTTCTTTTTTCTTTTCTTCTTCTTCTTTTTTCTTTTCTTTTTTTTTTCCAGACAGAGTTTTTCTGTATAGCTCTGGCTGTCCTGGAACTCACACTGTAGACCAGGCTGATCTTGAACTCAGAAATCCACCTGTCTCATGAGCTGGGTTTCTAAGCCCTCTTTCATAAGAACATTTTTTTTTTGTCTTTGGGTACACTTTCTTCTCATCTTCCTTTTCACAATTAGAATAGTAACACTTTCTACACTACTTTTAAGCATTGTGTTTTTGTGGGTTTGCAAAAGGAGGTCTGAGTTGGAGTGCTGATAACTGTCATTGAAAACTCTGGCAAGGCATCAGGTCAAAACACGCACCCTACTGTGAAGCAATTAGAATACATTTCCTTACTGAGCACAGCAGGGCACTTAATAAAAGGGTCTGAGGGACAAACACATAGATGGCCACTCTGTTCTACACACAACAGCATCCCTTCTCTGGTAGTGCTAAAGTGTTGCTACCAGACTCTTTAGACAAGTAGGTGCAACTTCTGAATGCTTCCATCCCGTGTTGGAAACACTACAAAGGTCTGAAATTTACAGTCCATAAACTCGAGACAAGTGGGCACATGCATTTTTAAGGATGCTATTTTATTAAATTGTATTTTACATGATAGAGAATGTTGCCAGAGTTTTTTTTTAAACATATGATAAATCTCTCACGTTTCTTATTTATTGGCGAATGATGCAAGTCAAAGACAATTCATCACCTGCTGGAGCCACTCACATATAAAACTAAGCCTGCTTTTATCCAGTGTGCTTTAAATCAAAGCTACACATCCAACACACTCTCCTTTGCCCATCCACACACAGAGAAAAGAAAAGGCACAGGTAATAAATATGTTTTCAGAAATGGAGGCAGATCCACAGTCAGCAGAGTAGTGTTCTACTTCCCATTTATCCACAACTTCTTTCTTAAATTAAAACAAACAAACAAACAACAAAATATGACACTTCTCAATGTTGATGGTCCCATCCTTTCTGGAGTCTGTCTCCTTCTCTGTTTAATTAGCTACCAACTTGCTCTTCAGGTGACTCCAAGTACAGAGTCTAATATAAACACAGAAGTCCTTCAGTTTTTCTAAAGTAAATAAGTACTTCATATATTTATAGAGGAGGGAGAGAAATGTAAGTTACTTTTGCATTTACAAAGTGGTTCTGTTAAATATGAAAGTTTACACGAGCATTGAGATTTAATCACAAGTGTAATTTAAAAGCAAACATGATGAATATGCTAAGGAGAAAAAAAATGTTGGTAGATCTGTGGATGATTAAGACATTGAAGTTTGATTCGACTTACCCTGAATGTATATTTCTAAAATTGAACCATGCCACAGAACTAAAGGTAAGACAAAATCTCCGCTTGTGGAAGACGTGTTTTATACTATCTTATTTTTTTGAAAAAGGATGGAATTCGCATCTCCTTTGCACATCTTGGACAGGACAATAGTTACTTAGGTGTTTTTCTGAATCCCAAGCCTACTAGGTGTTGGTTCTAGTGAAGACAGATAACAATTCCCAAGAACAATGATTTACCATAATACTATTATACCTAAATTCAACATTCATCCACTATTCATACAAGCAGTCCACAATGCAGACAAAGAAAAACAGAACTTGAGAACCTATCAGAAAGCAGGTGTCATTATCACTAAATGTATACCTATAGGCAATACATTAATATATTTATATCATGTTAAGTCTTTAAGTGCTAGTTCACCTTACTATGCAAATCAAAGTTGCTCCACCTCACTCAGGACAAAACCATAGGTTTCTCTCTCTTTCATAGGACACAGAATTTGACAGAATGTTATGCTGTGGGAAGTACAAGGCAGGACTAGCGTAAACTTCTGTAAAATGTTTAAAACATTTTTCTAATCACAACATGATACTTTCAGGTTTTAATTTTCTTCACACTGATGCCATTTGTCACAAAGACTCAACTCCTACAATATACATTTGTAACTCCTGGCAGGCACTTTTGAAAGCAGCCAGCTGGGGTTTGATATAATATGGGTATATAACTAAATGACTCAGTGAAATCACAGCAGTGACTATGTTTTCAACAATACTCTGAATAAAGTGAAACAATCCTTTCAAAGAGCTCCCCTACTTGGATCTCGAAGGGTTTGCTGTGGCATCAGCCACTTCACCACATCCAATCGTCTCTGTCCAAAGCCAGAAGTCAAGAGATTTATCATCGCCAGTGCTGGTGATTACAAAGAATCATTTGTCAATGCCTTTCAGACGCCAGCGAATGAACAGATCAGACGTCTCTGGAAGCTTGCTCTTAATGTTAAAAGGGGAATTTGCCTAGACAGATAATCTATTTTCCAAAATGGAATTGACTTTACAAAGTCTGTTTGATTGCACCCTCATTCATTTATTTCTTATGTTTGGAAATGTCCAGCAGAGCTAGTTTCCCAAGCATTAATTTCTATCTACTGGTTTCCTGAACTTTGAGAGCATTTATCTGTTCAAAGAATCTCCACAGCTAGCTTAGAGATCATAGCAAATATAAAACAGAAATTATATATACATATGTGTGTGCCTAAGTGTATATGTGTTTGAATATATGACTCAACCACTACAGTAGACTATTCCAAATAATTCAATTTTTAATAGAAAACTAACTCCTAAGTAAGTTAAATATACAATATTTTGGACTGAGAAATCTGCAAATCTATAATCTATCTATCTATCTATCATCTATCTACCTGTTTATATTCTGCTATTAGTAGGGTCATATGACTTTAGATTATAGGAGATGGCCAAAGAAAATATGGTCACCTTTTACAAGTATATTGATACATTTTGGTTTCCCTATAAGGTTAAATTATGTTGTTGTTGATGTATAAAATATAAAATATATAAAAACAAGTTCTCTCCAAGGGTACCAATCAAAACCCTTTACAGTACATGTGTTGGTGCATTTTATGTCAACTTGGCCCAAGCTATAGTCCTTTGGGGTTAGTGAATCTCAGTGGATAAAATGCCTTCATAAGACAGGCCTGTAAGCAAGTGTATCTGGCATTTTATTGATTCATGATTACTATGGGTAGATCCAGCTCATTGTGGGTGGTTCTACCCTTGGGTAGTTGGTCGTGGATTATTCAAGAATGGAGGTCGAACAATTCATGAAACTGAAGGCAGTTCACAGAGCTCCCCCATGGCTTCTGCTTTAATTTCTGTTTCTAGTTCTCTACCTTGAGTTCTTGCCCTGCTGAGAGAGTGAGACCCAAGCATTGTTACCTGAAATAAATTTTTCCTCCTCAAGCTGTTTGATTATTATATTTTATCACAGCAATAGAAACCGTCACTATGACAGAACATATGTCACAGGTTTTAGTTCTATAACCATTCCTCAGATACTGATATTTTGTCAAAGCCACAAGGTTACTAAGGTTACTTTCAAAATATCACAGTTAAAGTTACATCCTTCAGTTTTATTATTTGTTTCAAATTGTCTGTGTTGTGTCTTTCAGGTTTTGTTTACATCTGTAAATCACTCCCTATGTACTTTTTTTCTGAAAAACAAAACAAAACAAAACAAAACTGTACTCTTCCATATATTTTACCAAGGATTGTATTTATAGAAGTGTTATAGTTTGACAAAGAAAATTATCATTCTTACCTCTTGTATGGAGACATTTTCTCTCATTAAATTTCATAAATCAAACACTAAAACGTATAAGTATATGTCTATATTTCAAAACAAATATTAAAGTGTTATTCTTGTGTCAATAGCAGTTTACCAACTATATGATATCTGTTACATGACCAAACTATTAGTATATGAATCACTAAGTTTCATGATGTATTTTCTATTCTATTACTTTATTGATATCCACCTTCTGGTGCCCACTCCATAACTCATCATTAGTAACTAGCAATGAAAAAGAACTGGCCTCCTGGTTCAAACAAAAATACTGTTTAGGTCTCATTGTTCTGGCTATAAATAACAAAACACAAAATAAAAAACAAAACAACAACAGAAAACCAGCTAGAGCTGACATCGTGATGAGCACCTTGAATCCAACACTCAGGATGCAGAGTCAGGTGGGTTTATGACTCCAATGGCCAGCCTGGTCCATAAAGCAAATTCTAATATAGCCAGGGCTACATAGAGAAACCATATCTCAAAACCCATCAATAAATCAATCAATCAATCAATCAATCAATCAATCAGATGGATTTAATCAGCCTATCACTCTGTGTAACTGGAATGTAGGCTGTTTTGTCTGTCCACCTCTCTCCTATCACTAGGGCCCTTCACACTGATCTCTGACTTATGTTGTCATAAGTCTAACTATCTTTAACGATATTACACACACAAGCTAGGTTAAAATATGTCATCTACATTCTGTCAGGTACCACAACAAATGGTCAGCAAATACATATAGAACTTATGCTTGTAACCAGATGAGTGGGTAATAAGTGTAGTAGGAAATTATAGTCCTTTGCTATTTTAGAATATTAGAACTGAGATGGGGACTAAAAAAGAATAATTTTGTTTATTTGTTTTAAATAAGTCAATTGTTACAAAGTTCCTAAGATGGGATGAACTTAGTACGCTAGAGGGAGGACACATGATTTGTTTAGACGGTAACATAGTGAGCGCAGAGCTGAACAAGACAGGCCCTAGGAAATTCCCTCATCTTCATCTCATCCCGTATTCCAACCTTTCAACACTGTCAAATTTGATTTTCAAAATTAATGTATCTCTTCTAGAGTAATCCAGGAACTGTGTGGAAAAAGAGGCAGATAGATCGTGAGAGCCAGAGGGGATGGAAGGCTCCAAGAAATAGTGCCTTCCAGATATGACTGGTATGCATATGAAATGCTCAGAGACTGTAGGAACAAGCACAGGGGCTGTGCAGGTCTAAACCAGATGGGACACCAGTGCTGAGAGGTGAAGCAAATACAAGCTCCTAGAAGCTATTGCCAACTGATAACAAGCCCAAAGAAAAAGTTAATTTTCTCCTATGTTTAGAAGTTTAAATACTCTGCCTAAGAGAATTCTAAAGTAAAAATGTCTATAACTTGTAAGCCCCACTTGTACAAGGACAGATAGCTTCCTGGAATGCTGGGTATTGTTCTCGTAATTACCTGATCTTGTTCATGTAAGTTAACAAACTCCATGTTTTGGCTTCTGTAAACAAGATTGGTTGCCTCTGACTGCAGACAGGAAGGATATATGTTGCCTGTATGCAGGCAAGATATTTGTTTGAATACACGTAAGCAGCAAATAATTTAGTATGTGCTTTTGTCTCTGATTACATGAAAACAAGGAGTACATAGTCTTGTGAGTTCTGCGTTTAAAATTTCCCTTATGAACATCGATGCAAAAATACTCAATAAAATTCTTGCCAACCGAATCCAAGAACACATCAAAACGATCATCCACCATGATCAAGTAGGCTTTATCCCGGGAATGCAGGGTTGGTTCAATATACGGAAATCCATCAATACAATCCACTACATAAACAAACTCAAAGAACAAAACCACATGGTCATTTCATTGGATGCTGAAAAAGCATTTGACAAAATTCAGCATCCTTTCATGCTTAAAGTCTTGGAGAGAACAGGAATTCAAGGCCCATACCTAAACATAGTAAAAGCAATATACAGCAAACCGGTAGCCAGCATCAAACTAAACGGAGAGAAACTTGAAGCAATCCCACTGAAATCAGGGAACAGACAAGGCTGCCCCCTTTCTCATTATCTTTTCAATATTGTACTTGAGGTACTAGCTCGGGCAATTCGACAACATAAGGAGGTCAAAGGGATACAAATTGCAAAGGAGGAAGTCAAACTATCATTATTTGCAGACGACATGATCGTCTACCTAAGTGACCCAAAGAACTCCACTAGAGAGCTCCTACAGCTGATAAACAACTTCAGCAAAGTGGCAGGTTATAAAATCAACTCAAGCAAATCAGTGGCCTTCCTATACTCAAAGGATAAGCAGGCTGAGAAAGAAATTAGGGAAATGACCCCCTTCACAATAGCCACAAACAGTATAAAGTATCTTGGGGTGACTCTTACCAAACATGCGAAAGATCTGTATGACAAGAACTTCAAGACTCTGAAGAAGGAAATGGAAGAAGACCTCAAAAAATGGGAAAACCTCCCATGCTCATGGGTCGGTAGAATCAATATAGTTAAAATGGCCATTTTGCCTAAAGCACTATACAGATTCAATGCAATACCCATCAAAATCCCAACTCAATTCTTCACAGAGTTAGAAAGAGCAATTATCAAATTCATCTGGAACAACAAAAAACCCAGGATAGCTAAAACTATTCTCAGCAACAAAAGAAAATCTGGGGGAATCAGTATCCCTGACCTCAAGCAATACTACAGAGCAATAGTGTTAAAAACTGCATGGTATTTGTACAGTGACAGGCAGGAGGATCAATGGAACAGGATTGAAGATCCAGAAATGAACCCACACACCTATGGCCACTTGATCCTCGACAAAGAGGCTGAAAACATCCAATGGAAAAAAGATAGCCTTTTCAACAAATGGTGCTGGTTCAACTGGAGGTCAGCATGCAGAAGAATGCGAATTGATCCATCCTTGTCTCCTTGTACTAAGCTCAAATCCAAATGGATCAAGGACATCCACATAAAGCCAGACACTCTGAAGCTAATAGAAAAGAAACTGGGGAAGACCCTTGAGGACATCGGTACAGGGAGAAAGTTTCTGAACAGAACACCAATAGCGTATGCTCTAAGAGCAAGAATTGACAAATGGGACCTCATAAGGTTACAGAGTTTCTGTAAGGCAAAGGACACCATCAAGAGGACAGATCGGCAACCAACAAATTGGGAAAAGATCTTCACCAATCCTACATCAGATAGAGGGCTAATATCCAATATATATAAAGAACTCAAGAAGTTAGACTCCAGAAAACCGAACAACCCTATTAAAAAATGGGGTACAGAGTTAAACAAAGAATTCTCACCTGAAGAACTTCGGATGGCGGAGAAGCATCTTAAAAAATGCTCCACTTCATTAGTCATTAGGGAAATGCAAATCAAAACAACCCTAAGATTTCATCTTACACCAGTCAGAATGGCTAAGATTAAAAATTCAGGAGACAGCAGGTGTTGGAGAGGGTGCGGAGAAAGAGGAACACTCCTCCACTGCTGGTGGGGTTGCAAATTGGTACAACCACTCTGGAAAGCAGTCTGGCGGTTCCTCCGAAAACTGGGCACCTCACTTCCAGAAGATCCTGCTATACCACTCCTGGGCATATACCCAGAGGATTCCCCACCATGTAATAAGGATACATGCTCTACTATGTTCATAGCAGCCCTATTTATAATTGCCAGATGCTGGAAAGAACCCAGGTATCCCTCAACAGAAGAGTGGATACAAAAAATGTGGTATATCTACACAATGGAGTACTATTCAGCCATTAGAAACAATGAATTCATGAAATTCTTAGGCAAATGGATGGAGCTAGAGAACATCATACTAAGTGAGGTAACCCAGACTCAAAAGGTGAATCATGGTATGTACTCACTAATAAGTGGTTATTAACCTAGAAAACTGGAATACCCAAAACATAATCCACACATCAAATGAGATACAAGAAGAAAGCAGGAGTGGTCCCTGGTTCTGTAAAGACTCAGTGAAACAGTATTTGGCAAAACCAGAACGGGGAACTTGGAAGGGGTGGGAGGGAGGACAGGGGAAGAGAAGGGGGCTTACGGGACTTTCGGGGAGTGGGGGGGGGCTAGAAAAGGGGAAATCATTTGAAATGTAAATAAATTATAACGAATAAAAAAAAAGAATGAAAAAAAAATCTGTGACTAATGTAAGTTTGGACTACTTCTTGAGAGCATTCCACATTGCAGTTCTGTACCTATGATTATTCAACACTAGTATCTAAGTGTAGCCTCTTCTTTGCTAAAATTTATTCTTAGTCAGACTGGTGAAGTTCTGGATGACTCCAGAGTCATAACAGTTTAACCTTTAGTGAGTATACAAACCACACTTGCAAGCAAAACTCATACCCAGCAGAGAACAAGACCAACACTATGAACTCAGAGGTACTTTTAAGGGTATTTACTTCTTTATTTATGTATCATGATGCTTGATATTTTTCCCTTACCTATCTTTTGCTTATATATTATGATTTCCAATTTTGTTTTCATGAATTTTCAGTGTAAGTAAATGTGTGTCTTTTTTTTTTCTTTCTACGTTTGCTTGCTTGGTTATTTATTGTCTTTTTTATTGTTTTATTTTGCTTTTATTATTTTTTTTAATATAGAGAAAAAGAAAGTGTGTGAATTTGGGTGGGTAGAAAATAAGAGAGGATCAGGGAGGAGTTATGGGAGACTATGGGTACTATTAAGAGGTGTGACGTTGTTGGATGAAGTGTGTCACTGTGGATGTGGGCTTTAAATCTCTAATCCTAACTTTCTGGAAGCCAGTCTTCTTCTAGTAGTCTTCAGATGAAGATGTAGAACACTCAGCTCCTCTTGGACCATGCCTGCCTAGGCACTGCCATGCTCCTTCCTTAATGATCTTCTGAACTTGTGAGCCAACCCCAATTAAATGTTGTCCTCATAAGAGTTGCCGTGGCCATGGTATCTGTTCACAGCAGTACAATCCTAAGACAATAATCAATTTATGCATTTAAAGAATGACAACAAAAAAACAATAAAAGAAACAGACAAACTTCAAAACCCCAAAAACCTTGCAGATGAAAGAAAATACAACCTTTTGACTTCTTTCCATACATAGCTCTAGTTTGCGAGCTTTGAGGTAATCTAGGTGCTCACCTGGTGTTTCAGACACACGTACACACACACACACACACACACACACACACACACACACAAAGCCACACACAGACACGGCCATCCTTTCAAACATCCACATGAATGAAAAGTTGCAGAGGCAATATGAGTGCAAACCTTACAAGGTATGATTAAGCCTGGTCATTATACAACATCAAAATTACGCATGAGGTTATGTGTCCATCATAGAACATAAAAGGCTCTGTAAATTTCAAATTTCTTTTAACATATGAAAAATTTATACCAAATCCAGTAACAGGTAAGCAGTGCTTGTTTCTAAGGTAAAGACAAAGAGTGATGCCAAAAGCTGTCTTTGTGATTATAGATCTTATTGCTGGGAAGAGTGGATGCCTTTCTGCTGTCGAGTCACATGTTCCTATCTAACAAAAGTAGTACAGTTGACAAAAGTAGAGTGTTTTCTGTACATTTACTTCAAATAAAATTATCTTGGTTTACACAGAAGGAAAAGAAGAGAAACAAAAAGACACACAGCAATCAACCATACTGATTTCCATTTCCAATCAATAACAAACTCCCTATGTCTCATACACTAACCCTTCAGTGAGGGACTGATCATTATAATTGGAAGAAGGTTTCTTTCTAGCAGGCCAGTCTGCCAGATGCCCCTTGCTGAATTCTTTTTTTTTTTTAATTTTATTCGATATATTTTTATTTACATTTCAAATGATTTCCCCTTTTCTGGTTCCCCACTCCCTGAAAGTCACATAAGCCCCCTTCCCTCCCTCTGTTCTTCTACCCTTGCTGAATTCTTTCAGGTTCTTTGGTAGTATTGTTAGTCGTGGACTGCTGAACTCTCCTGAAAGTCAGTGTGTGTATAGGATGTATGTATATATATATGCATGAATGTATGTATGAATGTATGTATGAGTGTATGTATAATATCCAGGCATGAGGGTCTGAGATTTTTATTATCTTTTATTGCAAATGATTGTTTTAATAAGAAAATTTCATGTTTGTTCTGTACCTGCTGATATCCAACAATTAAATACATCAATTTGTTTCAGTAAAATTTCTCCAGAGCACTCCACCATGATGCAAACTATGGAGGAATTCATTTTACTGGCTTTCCTTTCATAGTTTGTTTAGGTTGGAATCTTTTAGAGCCCAGGAGCATCAGCCCAGAGCTGGGCCCTCCTTCATCAATCACTAATTAAGCAAATGCCCTCTGAGTAGTCTTGTCTGCCTAAAGCCTGTTCTCTTAGAGGCATTTTCTCAATTGAGGCTTCCTCCTTTCTGATGATGCTGTGTTGTGTCAAGTTAAAATAAAACTAGTCAGTATAACTACTGTGTTTGTTTTGTACATTTTTCTCCTTATTAGAACATTTATAAATAAGATTAAGAAAGTAGGATTCCAGGCATTTTCTAAAGGAGCTTCAATTGCATTCAGTGGAAAGGAATTCAGTAAAAATGCCAGCACTATGTGATTTTAAGTTAAACTTTATTGTGCACTAAGTAATGCTGTTAAAGGACGTTTTAATTACTTCTAGTGTTATTTGACCAACAAACTATCACTAAATTTTATAATTTCACATAGATATCAAACGTATAGAGCAAATGTGAGGGCTACAAAGAGGACAAGATAGAGCTTTAAGTAAGGAATACAGCTCACATATTTATCGGGGTCACATTTATCTTCTTTGGTTGACACTTCTAATTCTGAATGTTTGTGGTCAATACTCTTTCCTGTTTTCTGTTTTCTCTATGATAAAATGGTCTTATATTAACAACTGAAAAACAAACATTCTTTACAGGTCCCAACATCCTTAATTTACAGGCTGGAGATGACTTTTCCTATTTTACTATCATTTGTCTGCCCATGATTTAGTGAGATAAGGTGGCAATTAGCCTGAATTTGCATAGCATCTCCTCTGGCCCTGATCGTTTATGTGTCCATTCTCTGAAAGCTACAGTGTCCCTGTACTTATTATACACAAGGGAACAAATGGGAGTAAATCATATTGCTTAGCCTCAAGTAAGTTGCTTAGGATTCTATGAGACAGTCAAGAAGAGATTAAAAACTGAACTACTATATGTTAGGAAATAGGATAGAGATATGTTCATAGAGGGAAAAGAACTTTGAAAGTAAATCAGACTGAGAAAATAAGAGATTACAAGCAGAATGGAATGCTTAACCAAAACACTGTGAAAAAGAAAAAAAAACTGCATCGTCCTCTTTACACAGTCACAGCTGCCTGCAGTTCTTCACCTAGACTTCAGACCTTGTGAAAATTGCCCTAACAGAGATGGGATGTCAACTCGTGGTGTCCTTTTGCAGGTCTTATTGTTTACACTTGATGGCTATAGCTTCCCTGCCATGTCAGAAGACATTACTTAGCACCAGACATCCTGATCATCTGATTCTTACAATCTTTCTGCTCTCTTGTAATTTTCCCTGAGCCTTAAGTGTAGGTGTTTTATTGTATGACTTATAAATTCAGGGACTAGCTCAGGGATGGGTGTTTAGCTCTAAAAGTATCTTCATATGAGCAACATTAAATGGACTCAGTATGCTGAGTATGTGTGTGTGTGTGTGTGTGATGTGTGTATATGCATCTCTGTATATGTGTGTGTGTTCATATGAGTGTATAATATATATATATATGTATGTAACTATAATGATCTAAAACAATAACATATTTATGAGAGGGTTAAGGTGTACATGATGAGTTGAGGTGGGGAAAGGAGAGATATAAATGACATGAATACAGTATTCATGAATGAAATTTTAAACTAGTTTTAATTAAAAATTAAAGGAGAACAACATTTCTCATGACAAAGCAACAGGAGAGAAGACCCTAGGCATTTCTATGTACTTGATGTGTGGAGAAGAAATGAGAGGTAGGGCACAGGATAGACATGCGTCTACATCTCTCTTGGATGTCTATACAGAACTAGTAAATGGCATGCTACATCTCCTGTCAAGAACAAGAGTGTATGTATAGGAATACTGTCAACCAGGCCAGAAACATGGAGACTAAAATAGCTGAAAGAGATGGGGACAAGCACAGAAGCCACTGCAGGATTTTCTTAGGGGTCATGTATGGATTAGGAAGAAAGCTTTGGAACTGCTTATGTTGGAACATATATGGAAGAAAAAAAGGAAAACAACTGGGACCTTGTGTGTGGCTTGGGCAACTGATGTCATAGAGAAAACTTTAAGAAGATGGGAGCTCAGCTCAGGAGCAGAACAGTTTTTCATTTTCTTTTCTTTTCTTCTTTTTTTGTCAGCATGATCAATATTAGCTATGGAAATATTTAACGTCCTGGTTAGTGTTGAAATCCAGGTTCCTAGCAGCAGCTGAATTCTGTGAATCTCAATCTTAGAAGAGAAGTGCATACTGGGGATTAGCAAAATGGAAATGTTAGGATATAAACAAATGAATCCACATACAGTAGGAAAATGTACAGCTCAAGGTTTGATATGTCTATATATTACTGATGTGTATCATATTTATTGTGGAAGACTTCACATTGTCTTAACTCTTAATGGTTTAGGCTGAAAAGATAGCTCAGTAAGCCAAGGTCCTTGCTTCCAAAACTAATGACTGAAGTTTAATCCTGGGGTTCAAGGGAATTAAACACAGCAAAAAGCCTGCTCTATAAATTGTCTTGTGATCTTTATATGCATACCTTTTGCCTAGTGCTTCCACACTCATATCTACATACATACACTTAGAACATAAATACACAAATGAAATGTAACAAAATGAAATTTTACTTATCTTCAAATATTTACAAACCTGTGGTTTGACATGGACAGGACAGTGAAATGTTCTAGGGAGGCGTTGAGGTTTAGTGCATGAATAGCCCACATTTTCACGGAGGAAGCTTGACAATGAAAGCCCAAGGAGAGAGAGGACAAAATGTGAAAGCGAGAGAAGGCAGAAACTGTACATAGTCACCAGATCAAATGCTGTGTAGAAAATGCTCAGGGAATGAGGCAAAAATATAAAAAATAAGTATAAATTTGTCTTATTGCTACATATAGAATATCTCTAAAAATTAAACTGACAGAATAGAGAGTTTAGTAGGAATACAATATGATGACCTTGGATTTGATTTCCAATATTTTACGACCATGGGCACTGAGGCAAATAGAGTGAGCAAAATGTTAGCAGTTGAATGAACATGTTTCTGCAATTAGTTATTCTAAATGTATTCAAGTTTAACATTTTTCTGAATGAAAACTCTGAACATTAAGAGAAAAAATAATGGTTCCATGGTCACTTTCCAATATATCAGATCCTGATTACCCAATATCCACTCAAAAACTAGCCTCTTAGATGCATCGCTGGTCCAAAAGCAGGCTCCTCCTTGATATCAGAGCAACAACCCTAGTGTGAGGCACTACTCTTTTCCTTGGAGGCTATATTAATGGCCTGCAATATGGTAGGTTTCAAGTTAGCCTAGCCATTCACCTTCTTGCTGGAAAATTTTTGTTAGAAATTCTAAGTTTTCTATAGGCTTTATTCTGGAATTTGTGAATCATAGTTCATGAAACAGCATTGGAAACTTAAATGTCCCGAATTCCATTAATAAAAAATTGAAAGAATAATATTTGAGTTAGACATTTAAAAAATTAGTATGTTTGCCTGTGAGCTGAAGTTTTAGCAGCTCATCTCCCATAGAGGCTGAAGCAGAAAGCACACAGCCTACGAGGGTCTATATCAGGTCTTCTGTGTATTTGTTAGAGTTATTAGTTTAACATTTTACAGGGACTCCCAATTGTGAGATGGAGTGGATCTCTGACTCTTTTGCTTGTTCTTGGGACTCTTTCTACTTGTTGGGTTGCTATGTACAATTTTATATGAAAGAATTACTTTCTCTTATTATATTTCATTTTATATTTGATTGCTATTTCTTAGACTATATCTATTCTTTTCCAATAAGATACAGAAAGGGAGTGAATATGAAGGGGAGGGCCTAGGAAAAGGAGAGGGAGGAGAAATTATAACCAAGACATACTGTATGAGAAAAGAACCTACATTTAATTGAGGAAAAATATTTTTAAAGAAGTAGAGTACACAGACAACAAAATCAGTTGCAAATGGTTTTTCTGTCAATGTTCACCTGGTTCAACTTTGAGGTTATTTATTAAATATTCATCATTAACAATGTGTTCTCACTTAGATTTTTCCTGATTATTGGAATTAATCCACATTTATATGATTTTATTTGACATGTTTACTGCTTAGAGAGATTTGTAGAATGCATTTATATACATCTCTTTTAGCTTAAATAAAAAATACAATTATATTTTATCTCTCCATAGTTATATACAGAGGACAACAACCTAAACTAGTTTGTTCCCTCCTACAGTATTGCTGTATTGTTCCCAAGATGTAACTGAGGTTGTAATGTTGCCTAGTTTCTTTACCCATCAATCCATCTGGTTAGCTCTTCCAGAATTATCTCAAATCACTGCTTTTTAGCATACCATTATATTGAAGATTAATTTCTTTAAAATCAGATATTAGGTAAACTTTATTAGTACAATTAAATAGATTTTTTAAATATGTGCATCTTTTTTATACATTTATACTGCAGGTGAACAAAGTGGTTGTTGAATGAATTCGATTCTGTTGGGGAACGAAGATCTGATACTGTATTATAGTTGATGATGGCACAAAAGTGTATAAAACAGATTAATTCTATTTTAATTTAAATATCATTGGAAAGCATTAATTTTACCATAAATATTTCAAATGAAATACATATTAGTAAACAGAAATAATTTCACATTAATTCAAATTTAAGACTTTCCAAAGTAATGCTAAGGTCTTCCCAGGTAATGCTAACAATCGAATAACCTTCATATCCCAGGGGAAGATGATCCTTCATACTGGGGACACTATCTTTATAAGAAACCAATTCCATACTATGAAATACTTCAAAGGCATGGCATTTTGAAATGTTTGTTCCTCCCATGCTGAATAGCATCATTTTACAGCCTGTGAATGTGTCAGCTTGGCTTTGGAATATGTAAATGACTCTGCTTTCTAGCATAAAGATATACACAGAGAGAGAGACAAGATTTTTTTTCTTTTGCAAATAGGAATGTTTTATGGCAGATTGCCAAAACTCATAGAAGCATGTTATCACACTGTCAGAAGGCATTGTGCCACTGTGGAAAGAGAACGGCTTTAGGTATTGTATAGAGTAATTGTGGTGTAGGTATTCCAATTGATAAAAGAGTAGAAATTTTGGCATTACATCAATAAGCAGTATAATTAAGGTAATAGGTAGCATGGCACCTAATCAAGTTACTTACTGTAATACCAATGTGGGTTAAATGACTTCAACATTCTCTGAATACTAATTACTATTACCTTCAGAATTTTATAACACGCAATATATTTAACAATCTACCATTACCAGATAATTACTATTGTGCTAATAAATAAAAATAGCTATTATTCTAGAAACTGCTGCTAGTTTCCATGGATTACTTAAAAAGTTTCTCAAATTCTGAGCCACTACTGTGATTAAGGGACATCGATGGTCATCTTGTGAACCTGCCTCTAGTTAAGCCTATTATCTTTTGCTTCAAATTTGGTTTGAACAAGACTGTCTCAAAATTACAAGTATAATTATATAAATAGGGGTTTTATGTGTCAGACAGTATCTTCACAAATCTTCAGAAGTTGTCATCCATATTTGTGTCAGGGCTCTATAGGTAATCTATCTCCTCAAAAAGATGTCCTCCACACCAAAGGTGTGATACCAGAGAACCACCTAACACACTGACTTCTGAATTCAGAGACTTCCCTGGTAAAAATAAGATTTGGACAACTATTGTTCCATGTTCATGTATTCCTTCTTGAACTGAACCTCTGAACAGAGCATCAATAGCATATGCTCTAAGACCAAGAATAGACAAATGGGACCTCATAAAATTGTGAAGTTTCTGTTAAGGCAATGGATACTGTCAATAGGGCAAAATGTTAACCAAAAGATTGGGAAAAGTTCTTTACCAATCCTACATCCAATAGAGGGCTTATATCCAATATATACAAAGAACTGAAGAAGTTAGACTACAGAGAATCAAGTAACCCTATTAAAAATGGGTTACAGAGCTAAACAAAGAATTCTCAACTGAGGAATACCAAATGGCTGAGAAACACCAAAAGAAATGTTCAACATCCTTAATCATCAGGGAAATGCAAATCAAAACAACCCTGAGATTTACCTCATACCCGTCAGAATGGCTAAGATCAAAAACTGAGGGGAAACTAGATTCTGGAGAGGATGTGGAGAAAGAGGAATACCCTCCATTGCTGGCGGGATTGCAAGTTGGTAAAACCACTCTGGAAATCAATTTGGTGGTTCCTCAGAAAATTGGACATAGTACTACCTGAGGACTCAGCTATCCCACTCCTGAGCTTCTACCCAGAAGATGTTCTAACATATGCTCCATTATGTTCATAGCAGCTTTATTGATAATAATCAGAAGTTGGAAAGGATTCAGATATCCCTCAAGAGAAGAATGGATGTTAAAAATGTGGTACATTTACACAATGAGTACTACTCAGCTATTAAAAACAATGAATTCATGAAATTCTTAGACAAATGGATGGAGCTCAAAAATATCATCCTGAGTGTGGTAACCCAATCACAAAAGAACACACACTGTATGCACTCGCTGATAAGTGGCTATTAGCCCAAAAGCTTGGAATACCCAAGAAACAACACACGGACTTCATGAAGCTCAAGAAAAAGGAATACCAAAGTGTGGATATTTTGATCCTTCTTAGAAGGTGCATCAAAATACACATGGCTCACAGCCAACCAATGGACTGAGTATAGGGGCCCCAATGGAGCAGCTGGAAAAAGGACCCAAGGAGCTGAAAAGGTTTGCAGACCCATAGGAGGAACAATAATATGTACCAATCTGTATCCCCAGAGCTTCCATGGACTAAACCACCAACCAAAGTGTGCACATGGAGGGAGCCATGGCTCCAGCTACATATCTAGCAGAGGATGGCCTTTTCAAACATCAATGAGAGGAGAGGCCATTGATCCTGTGAAAGTTTGATGGCCCAGTGTACAGGAATTCCAGGTCAGGAAAGTTGGGGTTTGGGGGGAGATTAGCAAGCAGGGGAGGGGGATGTAAAGGGGTTTTTTGGAGAAGTAATGAGGGAATGGGATGCCATTTGAAAGTAAAGGAAATGTCTAAGAAAATAAATCTAAAAAACAAAAATTCTGTTACCCAGGTCAGGCCATAAGCCTTGCTTCAGTCACCCTGGGAGGAGAGCCTAGGAGTCTGTATTTTCCATGAGCAACACCAGCAGCACGATTCAATTAGTGCTATGACCATATTACATGCTTGAAGGGAAACTGGAGTAGAGAGAAATCATTTGTAGAGTTTTCATGTAAATGCTAATAAAATTTATGTAAACTGGAAAAAATAAAAAGAACCTAGCCTCTTAGCGTGTTTTGATGTCTTGCTTCGTTTTGTACCTTTGGCTATGGTAATTCAACCAAGCTCTGCATGACAAGGATTATCATCTCTGCAAGGCCCAGCTTACTTTTGACTTGAAGGTCTTCCCTCCATCTTTCTGATTTATTCTGAACTCCAATCAGACCCATGTTTAAGAGTTCTATGAAACAATGTTAGCTTCCTATCAAAGCAGCTCCCCTGAATCAGTCATGTGTCATAATACTCCACCTCCTGGTGCAAATTTCTGTCTGTCTGTCTGTCTTATCTGTCACAATAACAATAAAATATGATTGAGTAATTTAAACAATGAAAAATATTTTGTCACAGTCTGGGTACTGTCAGATGGAAAATTAAGAGGTCAACTGCCTCAGATCCTAGGAAGGTCCTCCTCATGTATCTGATGGCCAACTTCTCTGTCATATATAGCCTTTCTTCATTTTGCAGAATTGTGAAGAGAGAGAGGAGATCTCCTTCTTGATTCTCCTCAGAAGGCAATAAATGTATAACTAGAGTTCTACTTTCATGAATTGATTAATTATTAAAGAACTTATCTGCAAACATATATATGTATATATGCACATGTATGCAAACACATACTCATATGTGCAAATGTACATATACATACAGAATATTAGAGTTTTAACACATTAAATCAGAAAAGGGGGAACAATTTGTTTTTTTTAAGGCTTAGAACAAATTAAAGGAATATGCTGTCAGGTAGATCAATTTGTAAGGTATAAAAACTCTTTAGAAGAAATTCACTTTAAGAATATGAATAGATTGAAAAATGAGACAGTTCAGAATAATATTCTAAGAAAATGCTAACACAAATATGAGAGAGAGAGAGAGAGAGAGAGAGAGAGAGAGAGAGAGAGAGAGAAAGGGGAAACAATAAAAGAGAAAACCAAAGGACTTTACTAGTAATAGGAAAAATGATATGTCAAAAGTGATAAAAAAGAGACAAAAGATGTAATTTTAAATGTCTATCAGTCAAGAAGATGTTAAATTATGTGTCATCTATCTATCTATATTAAATATATGAGGTCCTAAATATTTATAGAAACTTTGACAGAACTAAAGGCTTCATAAAAGATCCATAGAAACACAAGTCTTTACTACTCTATTTTTAGTAATAGGAAAGGACTCAAAAACCAAATGAACAGAGAGAAATCTGGGTTAGTACTGTACATTGTCTGGCCTCAGAAATACCATCCCCAAATAGAAACCTTACACGTTTCTCCAATGTACTTATCACACTATCAAGAACAGCCAATGTGTTAATCCATATATAATGATGATTGGTGATATAAAGAGAAAGAGAAAAGCATTCTTTCTAACCAAAATGGAAAAAACTAAAATTGAAAAATAAAATGGAAACATTGAAAACAAATCTTGCAATAGGCAACATGCTCTTAACCAGTGCCTCAAAGATGAAAGCAGCAAGGAATATAGAAAGTGCCTTCAAACCAAAAAATTGATCCAATGGCATGAAAAAGATTTCTATAGTAAATACAGCATCCAGCGGAAAATGTATTGCTGATAATACTTATATAAAAATCAACAACACAGGGTGTGGTGGTATATCGCTCTCATAAATGCACTGGAGAGGAGATCATAGGGGAGTGCTAGCTTTGTATGTAAATAGATTTAATTGGAACAAATTACACAGGATAAACCAAAGCACAAGGAAAAATGAGTTCTATGTGCTATTCATAACTTCAAATAATTAGTTTGATAAAGTCAACTTGGAGCTCTTGTATAAACTAGGGTTTTAGAACCAGATCACTGGGAGGGGATTTCAAAAAAGAGCAGACTGTAGAGCACAGGTCATAGAAACAGAGAGAGGGAAAAGTACTTCAGGAGGAAAATGAAGGGAGGCTATGGAGTAAACTAAAGGAAAAAGACATAAAATCTATCATAACATAATTTAGAAACATAGTTAAACAACAAATGGAAGACTTTAAGCAGAAGCATCTTGCATGGTTGGAAAAGGCTGTTAGGTTAATTAAATGAAAACCCTACTGTCTGGAGTTGGGTTTTGACTAAACCTTCTTATGACTAAAGGTCGGTCAGGGAGGATGGCCACAACTACACAGGTTCTTCCTATTATTCTCAGGTGCTCACTGGAACTAGATAAGCTAAAGAGAGTGTACATTTGCACTAGTGGAACACTTGTCTGGAGATAAATCAGCCACTCTATCATGGCATTTGAGACTTACTCCACAGGACAGAATTAATGCCTAGGTCTGTAAACCTGGTTAAAAACCCATGGCAAGGGAGGATATGGTCCAAGAGGGTAGGTGGCATAGCATTAAGCCACTTTCTAAATATGGATGCTTATACACAGAAATATATTCTTTCCTCATCCATAACCAGGTAAGCCTCTTTGAAGTACCTGTGAATGCAGTGCAATGATTGCACAAGTGTTTAGAAAAGTGAGTGAAGCATGTTCAGCTCTCAGAACATTTGTAGAATCTCCTATGGGGTTCAATGAACCTCGTGGCAGAAATTATTTAGGGGCCAGAATATATAGATAAAGGCATGTGAATTATCAACTTTTAGGCAAGACAGAGCTCTTGCAAACGTTACTACTTAGCAGTTAGGGACTCTCCTGATCTGAGAATGCAAAACACTGCATGCTTTCTCAGTTAGGCCATTGTAGAGGAGGGGCTCAAGGAATCATATTACCTACTGACAAAGCTCTCTGTTCAGGAGGTCCTTTGTACATTTGTGTTTTGAGTGGTGATCACACCAGCCTCTAGTAGATACCTCCAATCCAGTGGTCATGCAGAAGGTCCTGGTCAAACTAAATGGCTCATAAAAAAAGAAAGCTAACGTTTTGAATATATAAAATAGGCTAGTAAGGAGAAAGATGTTTGAGGAAGTCTGTGTAGAGATAAGAGAACATGGATAGAAAATAATCAGAAGGAATTGAATAAGTGTATGTATTTATGTGTATACATAAACATAGTTATATGATGTATGTGTGTAGAAATTTATCTAAGAATGAACTGAATTAATTAAAAAGTTTTGTTAGAGTACAACATTGCTAAATAAGCCATGGTGAAAACAATTTATATGTAAAAAAGTTAAAGAAACAAAAAGGTTTAACCATTCAGGCCATCTTAATTATTCCTGTTTCTTTCTGAAGACTATTAATGTTTAACTAGGATCTGATACAATTCTGAGTTGGAGTAGTCTCCATTTTTGAAATATGACCTGGATTCGTTTGGAAACTTGAAAGCATATAGCTGTTGCTAATCTAAGGAAGGACCAACAATTTTATGAGAATTAGGCACTACTGAGTTGACTTTGCACGGGTTTTAAGAGAAAGCCATTAATTTTCAATTAAGAAACTTGAAGATTATCCAAGTCTTAAGTTAGGTTTAAATGCAAATTTCAGGCTATTCTGTGGTAATTAATTTACTTTTGTGCACAAAGCTAAAAGTAATGAGAATCTATACCTTTAGATTTTATAAGCAAATAACTGAACCTTTATGAAAGCAAACCAGGAGCTTTCTATTTGGAAATAGAAATACTTAAAGCTGATATCACTGTTCTACTGGAATGATTTGTTTTCAATACACTATCCCAAATGCATATCTAATCAAGGGTTCATTTTGCTTCTTTGTTAACAAATTGCAACAAAAATATTAAAAATTAAGTAAAAATTATCCTCATTTCTGAATATAATTATGTGCATGTAATCAATGTAAAATATGCCAAAACACAAAAAAATAAAAGAAAATAAAACAACAACAACAAAAAAGTATGTATAGTTGTTAACAATTCACCAACGTAAACCAAACTTACTCTTGGCATCCTATCTACACTTCATTTTACTTACAAAATGAAACTCAGCCTAGTGAGTTTGGGGCAGAATTTGTTTTGTATTTTACTCATTTTCTAGGATTTCTCCATTGGCTCCTAGATTAATAACAGAGAAATATTCAGTTATTTTATTTTCATCCTCCATGCATTTAATTTTGATTGTTTTGTTTGTTTGGTTGGTTTGATTTGGTTTGGTTTTTGGGGGGGGTGGTTTTTTGAATTTGTTTTGTTGGATTTTTTTTTGATCAGAGAAAGTTAACTAATTATTACTGGGTAAATCATGAGTCAGATACCATATTAGGTTAATAATGAAGTTCCTGTGGGTCAGGGACTATTTATTTATTTTTATAAAGCATGTTCTTTTATCGAAAAAGGAAGTAAAACATTTTATGATAAACTTCAAGATTTACATGGAAAATATTTCTGATAAAAGATAAGAGATATATAGAAAAACATGTTAAAATTGACAATTTTCATGGAAAATTAAAGAGTACAGTGGTAGACATAAAAAATCAGAACTCTCAATCACCATAGATGGAGAAACCAAGATATCCCATGATAAAGCCAAATTTACACAATATCTTCACTCAAATCCAGTCCTACAAATTATAATAGACGGAAAACACCAACACAAGGAGGGAAACGACACCCTAGAAAAAACAAGAAAGTGATCTTCCAACAAACCCAAAAGAAGATAACCACACAAACATAAAAATAATATAAAAAATAACAGGAAGCAACAATCATTATTCCTTAATATCTCTTAATATCCATGGACTCAATTACCCAATAAAAAGACATCGACTAACAGAAATATTTTTCATGTAAATCTTCAATCTTATCAGAAAATGTTTGTAATTACTTTCAATTAATTAATTAATGTTTTTTATGTCTACCATTTCATCAACATTATTTTTCATGATAATCTTCAATTTTAACATGTTTTTCTATATATTTCTTCTATTTTATCAGAAATGTTTTCCATGTAAATCTCTGATTTTATCACAAAATGTTAATTCTACCTTCAATATATTTAGAAAGGTTTTTTATGTCTATCATTTTATCTGTGTAATTTTCCATGAATAATAAATTTTAATGTGGTTTTCTATATATTTCTTGAACTTTATCAGAAATATTTTCCATGCAAATCTTCAGTTTTACCTGAAAATGTTTATAATTATACTTTCAATCAACTTAGAATTATTTTTATGCTTACTATTTTATCTGTATAATTTTCCATGATAATCTTCAATTTTAACATATTTTCTATATTTTTCTATAATTTCATTAGAAATATTTTCCATGTAAATCTTGTCAATGCTATCACAAAATGTTTCTACTTCCTTTTTCAGGGACTATTTCAAGATCTAAGGAGTAGATAACAGCAAGTGGAAATTACATGTACAAATTTGGGAATTCTAATGGGCAAGTGTGTGGCCTAAGAGAATGAATGAGGTTTCATGATATGTTGGACTGTGGATGAGTTATAAGAAGGGCTGGAAATAGTACAGTGTTGTGTACTCAGTCCTTAGGTAAGGCTACCAGGTCCATCTTCAGATGTAAGTAAGTGTTTGGAAGCTTTGCAGTGCTATTTGGTGTCTACTAACAGCTTCAGAGCATTCAAAACACTAAAGTCCATGTTTCTCAGAGCATATGACACAATGATTAAAAAGGAATTTATTTTTTTGTAGCTATGAATCCAAAATATCTAGGTTT
This sequence comes from Apodemus sylvaticus, assembly GCF_947179515.1. NCBI lineage: Eukaryota > Metazoa > Chordata > Mammalia > Rodentia > Muridae > Apodemus > Apodemus sylvaticus. The sequence continues at coordinate 87,358,583 of NC_067481.1, read as the reverse complement.
CACTTTGTCAGTGGCCACAAAGCAAATCAAAATTGTTAGAGCCATAAAATAAAAGCAGGTAGCCATTAAGGTCAAAGGACTTCTGTGTTGAGAATCATTATTCCAGTGGTCTGTATCTTGATGTGTTCATGGATTGGAAAGGCGAAAATGAGGAGATCCTTGTTTAAAGTGAATCAACCTACTCCTGTAAGGGTGTGGCTTAGATATTTGCATTTTGGGAGTTTCTTTAACTGTTTAGATACACGAGGGCCACATTACTTATTCTTAATATGCAAAATGTTCCTGTTTCCTGCTGAGACAAACCTGTGTTCTGCCTTGAACTAATTCTGCTTCAAGAATTTTCCCATGTGATAGAGTTACTGATCTCCATTGATGGCAGGGGATAGGGCTTGGCACAACTTGCTGATGAGGTTTTTCTCAGTCCCTGCACCCTTCAAAAAGGACTCAGAGTATAAAAGACTTGTAAATTGAATTTATGCAGCAATCCACATGCAAAATACAACTGTCAGGAAAAATGGCACGGTCCTAATACTTTGAATTGAACATTATTCTGAATGTCAAATGAACCCAAACCAACCTTCACCACCTTGTCCTTTTGAGTTTAAAATTTTGACCTATGGAGAAACTTTTTTGATAAGTGTACTTTTTCTTTTCTATTTTTTAATAATTCTTTTATGTAGCTATCTTGCGACAATGGATTTTAGCATATGGTTTAAAGATTTTCTTTCTGACAAAAAATGTAGACATCTCACAGTATGTTAGTAAATTGTTATCTGTATCATAATTAGGTTGCCTAATCATATACTACACCTTAAATTCCTTGATTTTTTTCATATTTGGTAGCATTTCACACATCCTCATAGTTGAAAATATTGAAAATGAATTTAAGAATTTATTCACATAGAAAATGTCACATTCCATAATGTCAAATTCAAAATCTCTATCAGATGTGAGCAATGTAGGTATAATTCAATAGCAACATCTTTCAAGACACCTATTATAATTAAACTCATGAATTCCCTAACCTATCATGAATTCTTAAATTATTCCTGTCTCTACACCTTAATGTAATTAGACTATCTATAAGTATGTCAGAATTTTGAATATATAACATATATGCAAATTCATGTAATTATTCTATATCTTTTGTCTCCTGTCTTATCACTAAAATTGAAGTCTAAATTAGTCATCATTGTCAAGTTTTGGATTGCCACACTATTCTAAAACTAATAAAGTTTTATGAATATTTAGTAGATTAGGCATGTATAAGTATCAAGATAAATATTAACATAATAGTCACTAAATATTACAGGGGCTTTTTCATAGGGCCCAATCACTTAAATTTCACCTTTTCCTCATCTTTCACTCTGAGCTTTTCAAAGTGAGCTGCTTTTCAAATGATGCTACATTGACAAAACATTTTCAGAGCCTTCATATACTACTAAATTACATTTGAATGAGTTCATTATATAATGTTTTCAGACCTTGAAGTATAATATTGATTCTCTGCAAATAGGTTAAGTATAAGAAAACAATATCTACTTGTCTCTATTGAATCATAGCATATTCAGAATAACTGTCCAGTATCCAGCTAAATAAGTGGACGATCCTAAATACCAGTTGTGTTTGCATTCTCTGAAATGTTTGTGGCATTTAGAGATTCAGATAATTATATTTTTGAAATAACATTTCAGAATATTTCTTTGTGCATAATGATATCTTTTGAGGATGGGCTTGAGTTTCAACATAAAAGAGGGCTGAAACAAACATCATCCAAATAGGCTCAAAGTTACACTCTGCACTAATTGTAGCTTACCTGCATTTGATTGTAACCTATACATGAATATATGACATAATAGTCTACGCAAGACATAATACAATCTTAACACTCAACAATATATGAACAATGAAACAATTTGACATTAGACTTTTGATTAACAATGTTAAAACTTCTATGGAAAGATCTATGTCCCATTTTGATTTTTCTCTGAACAAATTTTATACAAACTACAATTCTACAATTATTGATCTACAATAATGTTGGAAGAATAAAATTGCCCTGATAAAATTGATAGATACTATTATAAACTGACAGATAATTAAAAGCTTCAGACAGTCTCTTTACTGATATAACTTTGATTTAGTCACTGTAAGACTTCTAAAGTAAGATACATGTTAGCCGGACATACTAACTGCCTAAGACCCCATTGACCAAAGTATCTCCCTTTGATATGTTATTCATATGAGTAACCTAAGGGCCTGTTTAAATTAATAGAACATATTCTTGTATGTCCTGAAGAGTTAACGGAGAATTTGAAAGAGATCAAAGGTTACCCAGCCTGAGAAGAACTTACTTTGAATTCTGGAACAACTATGAATTTGCTAAAATATGCATTGATCATGCTATTAATCTTTGAGATTTCCTCAAAACTTTGTTTGCTATGTAATCACTGTTTGGAAATCCTCAACTAGATGCCATTTGTTGCTATTTGAAATAAATACCACTTTTGTGTAAGTGTAACTTATTTGATTAGTCAAAAGCAAACTGTTGATTCTTGCTCAGAGGAAAAATTACAAAAACAAATGTTACTGTATTTACACTAGATTTTATTTAGCAATTGTAGAAAATTGACATATGACAAAATTTAAACCATTGAAAGAAAATGGTCATTTGTCATTAGTATAACTGCTTTTATAGGCAGCATATTTTCTCAGAAGAGCTGTAGAGATTGTCAAGAACATCAGAGTACTCAATTTATAATGGGAATAAGAAAGTAAATTCCAGTGACCTTCCAACATTGCCAGGGGAATTTCTACAAAAAACTGATGCTAAAATTAAAGTAAAATCGAATGAACTACAAAATGAAAAATAAGGAAAAATAAGAAAGTAAGTCCTATAAGGGCTGAAAATAAATAAATTCTCTCTCTCCCATTCTCTCTCTAATATATGTATATATAATATATTATATATTATGGAGAGATAGAGATAGAGATGTGATGTTGGATTTGATAAAATAAAATCAGACTGAAGAAAAAAAAACCTTACTTTTCAACTATTAAAAAATACTTTCTATGTCATTTCACATAAATATGGCTACAGGCAATTCTTCATTAAAAATGGAGCAAAAGGGAATCTCTGCATTCCAGAGTTAATAGTTAAATACAGTTACAAAATAGTCAAGTACTATTTTTACAGAAATATGAGTAAGCAGAATGGTTGCTTTGTTTACAAATAATTGTGTGATTATCAACATAGCAAAGAATATCATCAATGTAAGATAATTTTTAAGATAGAGGCTGGATGAATTTTACTACATTTATATTATGAACTAATTTTTTACATTTTCATCCCCTCTGAAAGTTCCTTAGGTGTTGTTTGCACTCAAATTTACTCCACTTCCAGGCCCAAGTCAACACTGATCTGCTGTCTGTCTTTATTGATTTACATTTTCTGCAAATGTATCTTTGTGGTTTCTATCACTCACTGTGTCCTGTAACTGGTAGAGTTGTTAGGGTATAGTAATACTCCATTCCATTTAATTACTGTTCCAGGTACTGACTGTTATCTCAGTCACAAGTTGAAGAACACATAGACTATCCACAGCTCTGAGATATTTTTTTATTTGATATATTCTTTATTTACATTTCAAGTGATTTTCCCTTTCCTGGATCCCCCCTCCCTGAAAGTCCCATAAGCCCTCTTCCCTCCCCCTGTTCCCCAATACACCACTTCCCACTTCCCTGTCCTGGTATTCCCTGACACTGCTGCACTGAATCTTTTCAGGACAAGGGGCCGCTCCTTCCTTCTTCTTAGGCATCATTTAATATGTGGATTGTGTCTTGGGTATTTCAAGTTTCTAGGCTAATATCTGCTTATCAGTGAGTGCATACCATGAGTTTTCTTTTGAGACTGGGTTACCTCACTTAGGATGATGTTCTCCACTTCCATCCATTTGTCTAAGAATTTCATGAATTCATTGTTTCTAATGGCTGAATAGTAGTACTCCATTGTGTATATATACCACATTTTCTGTATCCATTCCTCCATTGAGGGACATCTGGGTTCTTTCCAGCTTCTGGCTACTACAAATAGGGTTGCTATGAACACAGTGGAGCATATCCTTATTACATGCTAGGGAATCCTCTGGGTATATGCCCAGGAGTGGTATAGCAGGGTCCTCCAGAAGTATCATTCCCAGTTTTCTGAGGAACCGCCAGACTGATTTCCAGAGTAAGTTTCTTTTAAACTGAAAGCAGTTATGCAAATAAATGGAATTTTCTAACAGATTTCTGAAGAAACTCTGAAGTTGACTTTACAAAAAGCACCTTTAAGTTCTTGGCCAGAACATACAATCTGAAACTCATCGATGTCTATGAAAATATGACTCCAAATTATAAATAATCACACAATTATTAGATATTATAAATAGTTAAAGGAAATAAAACAATGTCCATATACAAATAAAGGAGGCTTGATGTTTTGTGTTCATTGCCTGAGTGCATTTTTGCAATGTCAAGCGTAAAAGTTTATATATACCATCTACATAAAATATTTGTATAAATAATCACACAATTATTAGATATTATAAATAGTTAAAGGAAATAAAACAATGCCTCTATATGAAAAAAAATAAAGAGGCTTGATATTTTCTGTTCATTTCCTGAATGCATTTTAAAATGTCAAGTGTAAAAATTTATATATACCATCTACTTAAAATATTTGTGTATGTGTGTATATGTATACACATACACATGTATATACATACAAATACACATACACATACATATACATCTTCTGCTCGGGATATGACCTGTGGAAAGAGTCTTTGTAGATATAAACAATGAGCTATAGACAATATCAATTCAAATTAGGATACCCATTAAGTCCAGCTGGGTCTTGTATTACTAAGCAAAATAGAGGAATGAAAAACAGAAAACAAATTGTTGAAGACACAGAAGATTGGATGTTTGGATTCACCTGCACTCAACCAATAATTAAATGGAGATATGAAAGCTAAATTACTTTATCAAAATCAGTATGCATCTCAATGTAAAAACTGGCAAAGTTCCACTGCATGTCACGCACACGCACACACACACACACACACACAGATTTTAGCAAATTCTGCATAGAAACTGTCATCCTTATTGAGAATCCTAAAATCTGTGAGTGTGTTAAAGATTATAAGAAAGAAAGTTTTAGAATCAATAAGCATATCTTATATGAGTTCAAATTAAAATGTTAATGTATACATTAAAGAATGCAACAGTGATATGTTAAGGAAAATAAAATTAAATAGTACAGGTGTGACCAACTACCTTAGAACTTTTAGAACAAATGATGTATGAGAAAAATATCAAAAGTTTTAATGATCTTGTACCAATATGAATATATACAATGTGAACAGAATACCATGATCATGGATTTAAAAATGTCAATATTGAAGTGATGTGCAAATATATTAGATATAAATCTTTGATTTACAGAAAAATTATAATGCTAATCTAATGCTTAACAGGTGTGTGTGTGTGTGTGTGTGTGTAGGGGGAGATAGAATTCAACCTAATGCTAAAATTTGTATAAAATAATATGTTAATATTATTCAAGACAGATAAATTCTTTTTTGGGGGGGGTATAGAATAGAGTTTATTCAGAGTAGGGGGTGGGAGTTAGTGGTAGAGAAAGGTAGAGAGAGAGAGAGTAGAGAAGTGGAGTGGAGGCCAGCCATGACCACATGGAGGCAGGGAGGAGAGCCCAAGGAGCAGAGAGGTGAGAGTAAGTGGGAGAGAGGAAAGAGCAAAGAGGACAGATAAGTTCTACTGGAGAGCAAATCTACTTACAAAGCCAATACGTATAACTAATAACTAAGGCAGTTTGGTATTTGTTATACATATTTAAGGCTAATAAAATTACCATGAAGGAGAGAAGAATGACATATTTGCCTGAATGTCATGGCTGGAATAGTAATTATACGTTTATTGAGGGTAGGCAGACACAATTGATTGAGATTTGTGGAAGATGCTAGTAAAGATACAGTAAAGCTGGGACTCACTAACAAAGAAAAAGTTTTTCAAAGTAGCACACTGCTAAACAATTGGTCTGATCAGATAGATGGAGTTTTCATTAGCAGAAGAGAAATCCAGTGACAGAGGAGGTAAAGTTCTGTTCACTGAGGAAGGAATGCCCAGACACACAAAGTCAACCCCACCTAAAAGAGGCTTTGTCTTATATTTGTTGAACTTATAGAGAGAAACTTAGAACATTCATTTAAACCAAGTGCCCAAGCCCAGACAGATTACCTAGTGAGAGCCATATGATCTCTGTTCACACAATTAAAATCTATTGCATTTAGCAGGTCTCATCAAATAATGAGATTACGTGAAGATTAGGCTATACTACAGTTAGTGTAACATTATCAAGTTAAAATGTATAAACACTATGTATTTCTTTGACATTCATTTTGGTTACAAAACTTTGAATCACATAAAAATGTGAACCAGATTAGTATAATTATAATGTATCTTAAGTTAGTTCTTCAAATGAATGCAATGCTTAGATCCTTTTTTATTTAGTGAATGTTGTATCAGAATTTCCCATGCACAAACAATAGCTGACATATTTTGTATGTAACAGCAAATAGTTGGAATAGATTATATGGTTAGTATTAAATAAAGCATACTATTTAAAAGAGTGGCGAGCAAGGATGGGTAAACTCTGACACTGCATCAATGTTGTCTGTAAATTGGCAGTTCTAATGAAGGGGCAGAATTGAGACTCTGAGTCAGACAGCCAAGGTACGCAGATATTTTTACCTATTTCATGTCAACTGTGACTTTGTGAAGTGAAGCCCAGTTAGAGATTTCCTTAGTTGGATTCCCTGGCATTACATTTAATGGAATTCTTTTTGGATACTGATTAAAAAGACTTAATAAACACATTGGGCTTTTGATCTTTAACCTCATTCTAATCCATGCTAAATCACTGCTTTGGAAATTCTATTTCATATCTTCTTTCTTCAAACCATCAAACATCCACTCTGCCAAGTGCCATAAAACAGGACTCAGCAGATGGATGGATGCCTTTATCTTTCTCACTTCTAGCTCCTAACTAACCAGGGATGTGAGCATAGCTGCAATGTGACTTATAGATTATATAAGAGGCATGAACTGCTAAATTGATAAGGTCAACACTATTGACTTTATATGAAAAAAATTGTAAACTTTCCCTTTGATCCGGGTTTGATCTACCATGCCTGTGCAACAACTAAAGAGTGCTTTGAAAATCTCCAATCTGAGACAAAGAAAAGGCGATTGTATCCACAGGATGTTAACCAGGTCCCCATGGTCAGATGAAGTAGTGAGATGAGGTAAAGCTTAGGCTATTCTACAGTTAACTCAATGGCCTTAGGCTGGTAGTTCATCTTCCCTAGCAGCAAATATTTAAAACTAACCAACCTCCAAATAGAACTCAAAAAGACTCTTAGCTTGAAATATGTTTGGATATTAGAAATAAAATTTTAATGACTTTCTAATCAATGAACAGCAGTTAATTGATTTAAGAGGAATAATATATAGTCAACGTATAAAATATACAAATAAATACATTCAACTATCCATTGAACATCAGTTGCCTTACTAATGATTTCCATTTAATTACTCTTCAATATCTCCCCAAATTGGTAATACCTTTCCATAAATTTTTCCTCTTTCAGTTGTTTTCAAATAGGATTCCTCATTAAGATATATTATTTAGAAAAAAATGTACTTTTGGTCAATTTACAGGAAAGAGAACATGGCTTGGCCACAGTACTGAACAAAGACTCTGCTTTTGCAAATATAATAAGCTTCACAGAGGAAGCATAAATTCTGGATGAAGTTGTGCCTTCATCTGCCACTTGAATCAGAAGAATTTCCAGTGGATTTATATGTGCCGAGCTAAGAGTAGTATCACATGATTCATACCCGACCTAAAGTTTGAACCTGCCAGAAGACTTTTCTATTAGTTTTGTGTTTGTGTGTGTGCTCTCACTCAGTTTCCATTATCCCATTATGTCTTGTTGAATAGAGTAATAAACTAAATCATAATTAAGAGAGGAGACACAAGACTATGTAGTTGGTAGTAATTATTTTGATGTATGTGTGTGTATGTAAACATGCAAAAAAAGACTGAGTTACTGAACTCAGTTCAGTATAATGTGAATTTACTGAATCTTCCCTAGTAGTAGGGGAAGTATATAGTTATAATGTGAATTTTCCACAATTTACCCCAGATGGATAGAAAAAAATTTTAAAACAAATACACATATATTTATGCATCCATACTCAATAGTGAATATCAACTTTGTTATCACAGTAGAACTTGAAAATATTTTGTACTGTAGGAGTATTTTCTACAAAGAAAAGAATTAAATATAAATGAGAGAAAAAGGCAATTTATTAATAGTGAAGTCCTCTTCATTTAAGTTCCTAACATGTCAAGTCACAGAATATTTTGTGAAAACTGCATAGGAAAATTCAAAGACCATAAACTGAGGAATGATTTGATATGTTCAAAATGCATCTTCAATGTCATATTTATGCATAAATTGGCTACATGCAAATAATTAATAGACATTTATCATAGTAATCTTAATTGTATGTAGCTTTGTAGAAAAGCTATGGCTTTTAGACTTTGAAGAATTCTAGAAATTTTTAATGGAGGTTATAATAATTTGAGTGCACATAAACAACAGTTAAACTCAAACTATCAGTCTTACATCCACTGATGCTTAGGCATTTCTGATATGAATTATGATTCCTCTTCCTGTAAATTGGTTTAAATTATAGGAGACATGATTATTCAAGAATAATGTTGTTTAACTCATCTTATCTTTTAAGATGTTACCATGATAAGCTACCCATAAATACTGCAGTGATTTTTAAATATGTAATGTTACCAGTTGACAAAATAGTTTATGTATTTTAATTCATTTCACATGCTCAAAAACAAATAAAAACCCAAACCCTAAATGCATGGTATAAATGAGGTATGATGCTTTGTGAATGGTGAGATCCACAGAACTCTATGTTGAAACTAACTTTCAATATCACACATCTCCACAAACTCTCTGGTTAAGTACATCTTGGCATTTAAACACGCACTTTTGAAAGAGCAAGGTGTGATTGTCAGCGGCACTGAAAGCTGTTCTTCTCAGAAGCATAAGTCAATAATCTGAAGAGAGGTTTATATTTTAGATGTTGTGTGTCAATTGTTTCTGTCAACATTGTTATTTGCCAGGAGAATCTGTCAGGTAGATATGATAATATGACAGCTTCAAGCATTGTCTCATGTATCAAAAAAGCATGTGTAGACCAAATAGTAGTATATGTCAGAAATATCGAAAGGAAAGAAGAAGAAATAAACAAAGAATAAAACCTTAATGCCTATAGGATTTAGTTTTTGCTCATATTAAAAGTACAATCAATAGCATTCAATTATTTAAAGGAAAGTGGGACATACAAAGATAAGCTCTATTTAATATCACAGTTCCCTCACTGTAGCTGAAAATGTGTTTCCTCTGATCTCAGAGTGTGAAATAGTGTTTATAATACTGATAGTGTTGCTGTTTTATTGTACATTAAACAAAGTCTGGCATCAGAATAAGCACTGTGCACTCAACACACACACACACACACACACACACCCCTACACACACTTATGACAATCTCCTATAATGACACATTAGGTTAAATAACCAATACCGTTTCTTCTGGCCCTATAGATCTTACACTTTTCACCATTAACATACTTAACAAATATACAATGCCTGTGTTCCTCTTTCATGCAGGTTCTACAAGCACCAGGAAGCAGCAAACAGTAGAGCTTTTGCTCACAGAGGAAACTTCCTTTCTATGGCACGTGAGAGGTTTCCACTTATATTTCAATATTCACAGCATGGTCACCGTGAATTGAGATGGAAGCTAGAAAGTGATTTTCAAGGACCATATGGCTTCCACGATCTTAATATGATAAATTTCATGGAGTTGGTACATTGCTGTACTGAATGAGAGACCATGGCTCTGAGAAGGACAACAAAAGACAAGGGGATGGCTACACAAGTGGGCAGAAAACATCATGGAAGTCGTTGAGGTGCTGGGGTTACATCTCTGCCTTGTATATTGAGAGGGTATTCCTACCTAGGATAACTGAGGATGGAAAACCCAGGCACAAGTGTTGGCCATACTTCTGATGATCCAAGATTAACAGCGAAAGGGGAAAATGAGAAGGTGAGCTGAGAACCGGCATTTACTTCTCTGTTTGCTACTTTCACATGTGTTGAGCTAAGCGCTGTTAAGATAATTCCTGCATGCCTTCATTTGCTTTCGTCATTTATTTTACATGGCAAAGAGGAAACTGATACAACCACAAAGAACGACTGTACTCTTTCACTTTTTCATTATATTTACCATTCCCAAATTAAGCTATTCATAAAAATACCTAAATTACTAGATTAAGAACTGGAATGTGTAAGAAAGAAGAGCAAATGATGTCCAAGAAGAACGGAGGAGTGGCCCCTGGTTCTGGAAAGGCTCAGTGCAGCAGTATAGGGGAATACCAGAACAGGGAAGTGGGAAGGGGTGGATGGGGGAACAGGGGGAAGGGAAGAGGGCTTATGGGACTTTTGGGGAGTGGGGAGCCAGGAAAGGGGAAATCATTTGAAATGTAAATAAAAATATATCGAATAAAAAATAGTTAAAAAAAAAGAAAGAAGGGCAAAGTGATTATGATCACTTAATCTCTCTCTTTTGTGGTACAGTTGTAGATAATTTCTCAATAAGGATGCTATAGCATTGGCTTCCACGGGATGTATACATTTTAATTTGTAGGAATTGGTAGTTTTTCATCTCCAGGAGATACGGCAAAGGGAACTAAGAGCAAAGAGATGAAGGACATCTTAATGTTTCTTGTCTGACCTAAGTGTGTTGACAAAAGGTTTGTATGATTGCTGCATGCACAAGGAAAGTATGACAAGCAAAAATGGTGACATGATCTCACGTACACAGATGGGACAGATGGCACCATAGCTAAGACACGTGGAGTCACCAGAATACAAGCTTGACAAGGCAAAACAGAGAAGAAGCTTCAAAAACAATCTTTTCTTTATTTCAGGTTTATGGTTGGCAGAGTCCTTAAAAAACGAACTTTGATGGTTGCAATCCACCAATTTACGACAATATTTTCTAGTAGCCTATAGAGATTAATATAAACAACACAGTAAAGTTTTCCTTATCCTGCTGGGAAACTTCCTACACTGATTTTACATATTTCAGCATGGTAGATTTCATGATTTGTAATAATGTATTGGTGGTGATGTTTACAGTCAAAACATGATTTGTTAAAAACTTTCCATTCTTTAGAAATTTTATGTCCTTATTTTATTCCACTGCTCAGAACAGTGCATGAAAATGCCATCAATAACAATAGTGCTTGATACTGAGCCTTATTGTTGCTAATGATATAATGAATTATCTTGAAATTTCAATAGATTCCCTAGAGTAAGTTCACTGTAAGGTCTTTGGTGGGCACCAAAAATAATTGGCGCATACCTGTAATCCCAGCCCTTGGGAGGCAGACGCAGGTAGATTTCTGACTTTGAGGCCAGCCTGGTCTACCATGTGAGTTCCAGGACAGTCAGGGCTATACAGAGAAACCCTGTCTCAAAAAAAAATAATTTTTTTCTTCACCATTTAATAGTCATATGAGTTTAAATCTATACAGTTTAAAATATATTTTATTTTTAAAAATACTTTGAAGATGATTTCCTATAGAGTTTCTTAACAATATTAAGATGCCCTTACATTTTTATGATAAGCTCATATGGACTTTTAATATTTTATTTGAACTGAAGTATCAAATCCCTTTACCAACAATTCATATTTTTCTTTGATAATTTCATACATGTATATAATGAATTTTAGTGATTTCAACTCTCTTCTTGCATTATTCTCTCTTATCCCCTTACTATTCTTGTTGAAACCCTCTTCACAGCAAGCCCTGCCCTGTTCATCTTTTTGCTTTTGTGTATTTGTGTGATGTCTTGATTTTAGTTATGATTGATCACATGAGTGCAAGTAGGACTTATTTACTGAGCATGGTCACCTTACCAGTGGTTCCACCCCGGAATAAAATGACATTTCTCCCAGCAACCATTAACCACCTATAGACCTTCATGGAAATTGGTATGGACCTCAGACTCCCTTGCCATGAGTGCTGGAAGTTGCAGATTTAAACAGGTAACCACGGCTCCTGTGATTTCATGTCATTTCATGTAACATTCTTCCCCCTTCTCTGGCTTTTCCATTCTTTCTGCTCCGTCTTCTGTAATATACTCCAAACCTCATTTAAGATGGGACAGTTGTCTCATTTAGGGCCCATTCCTCAATACTCCCTTATTCTCTGAAATTTAACCATTTGTGGTACAACTGAAGAGTTCTTTGAAATAGACACATAGCATAGACAGCCCGATGATTTTTTTATGATCCCACTTTCTTTTTCCTTTCTTCATTCCTCTGGTTCACATTTCTTGCTCTGTCAATAACGAAGCTTGTTTATCCAAAACAGACTTACTTGAGTATTTGGAAAATGTGTTCTTTTAAATATTTGTTATGTAAGGATCATTTACTTTAAGTCTACATGTTTTTTTTCAAATTTATTTATTTATTTTTTGGTTAATGCAATTTGGATCACATATGTGTTTACAATGATTATTTTGATGGTGTAGTGGAATTGCAGTAGTACATTGTGTTCTAATGTTCATGGTCTAACTAGTATCAGCAACTTAGGAAGATTTCTAGTACCAAGCTTGCTATTACTCCTATTCGTTGGAACTTGCCCTGGGTCTAGAGGAATAGCTTGACCCTGGCTCAATTTTTGTAACCTGTCCTGGTCATTTCCATTGCTTAGTGACTGAGAGCAACTAACCTACCTGACCTGGTTGAACCTTTGTCTGCTCAGCAACTGCTGACATCAGTAACTTCATAGGCCCCATACCCCTCATCATCTGCTTCCTAAAAGCAAGAGACTGCTGCAATAAAGTGAGTTCCTGCTTCCACAAGACTCCTGGCTTGGGATGGTTCTTCTCTAGCTAGCAACATCCACCATCCTGCTCAGCCCCTGAAAAATGTGGTGAGTCTGGGATTCTTTCCTAGCTACCTGATGCTGATACCTACTGAATGTAGTTTACATATAATTAGTCAGCTATGGGTCACCACCACCAACACATAAGTGCACTTTCATGAATAGTTTGCCTTGCTGACCATTATAGTTTATCAGTGGTGCAGTTTGGTAGGACTATTGATTTCTTATTTTCTCTTGGCATAGTTCATAGGGTTTTCTAGTACCATAGATGAGGAAAGGGGTGTTGAGGTTAGATACAGCACCAGTAATCCAAGTCCTGTGTCTGGAGTGTGTACTGCCTTCAGCAATAGATCTCTGAAAGGAAACTAAGGACTGTAGTAAGAATCTATATTTTTGACAGAGGTCAATTAGACTACCATGACCAACAATTTGAGAGGAAATATCTTGTAGCTGGTACTGAGACTTTAGTCTGTGGTTCTTGCAAGTGTATTAAAGAGTCAGAGCCTTTGAAAGGTTGAGAACCACAGGGTTAGAAGGATTATAGTTTTTTGTCTTTAATTCCTAGGGCTGTCTTCCTTTACTTCTTAATGTCTGTAACACATTGGACACTTTAAAGTTTTTGTTGTGAGCCCAGAACTGTTAACCAGAAAATGAGCTTCTCCATGTAGATTTTGTAAGGCTTAGCTTGGGAAAGACTGGAAACTATATAGAGATTTTTCCATCCATAATTAAAAATGAGAACTGTTAAGCCATCAACAACGGGGTACACATGGCTCCAGTAGCATATGTAGCAGAGGATTGCCTTGTCAGGCATCAGTGAGAAGAAAGGGCCTTAGTCCTATGAAGGCCTGATTGATGCCAGTGTAGGGGAATCAAGGCCAGGGAGGTGGGAAGGCTGTGGGTGTAGGAACACCCTTATAGAAGTAGGGCGGGGGAGCATGGGATAGGGACTATAGGGGGGGGCAGGAAAGGGGATAACATTTGAAATGTAAATAAAGAATATATCCAATAAAATATTTTTTAAAAAATGAGAGTTGCTATGCTCTATCATTTTTTAAAACTACTTGCTTTAAAATTTCATTTTTTTTTGGTTAATATGATGTACTTGATAAGTAGCAGGTAGCTTACCATCTTCTTCATTAATCATTACCTTTAAGTTGATATGTGTATACCATTAACTTTGCTTTCTAAGTCAAGCTCATAGCCTTACATCTGCGAGGCGACACTTGGCCACTGAGCTAAATTGTCTGATCTGTCATATATATTTGAATATTTGTGTATGATAGTACTCTATGATCTTAGCACTTTTTGTGTCAGTTTTTAAATCTTACTCATGCCCTATCTATCTAAATTTCCTGCTTTTGAGGATTGCCTGGTTACCTGTGTGCTGATCTATTTTACCCTATATGAGTTAGATATTCTATTTTTTGTTATTTAATCAATGGCTTGTACTTCATTGATACAGTTTATTTGACATTCAAAAATTTCCAGTCTTAATCCTCAACTGTCAAAAACTCACCTAGCGTATTTTCTGTATTTGTGCTGTGTACTCATTTGCATTTCCTGAGAGTTCAGTGCCACTGACTACCCATTTTTCCTTTTCTTTCTCCCTGCTGGATTCTGGGAGAGTCCCAGATCTGTCTTTCAGCTCTCTAAACTCCACTAAAACTCTACTAAATTTTTCCTTTGCCATATTCACTTTTAACTTTTATTAATTTTATTTTTCATTTTTCAGAGTTATACTTTATGAACTTTTCTGTATCCATAACTTAATTTTCACATAAGCTGGATTTTCTCATCTTGATACATTGTTTAAAAAAATTAAAGAACGTATGTAATGTTAATTTATGTTTTAACTTAAGACTATTTGTTTCTTTTATAACTTTGTCCATTAATTCTGACCTCAAACATATTTCTTTGATTATTTGCTGACCTGAACAGTATAATCTCATGTTTGTTTGGTTTTAGTTGATGAGAATTCTGAGTTCTGATGAACGAATCCCTTCCCTTTGTACAAGTTCTAATTGATAAGCCAATGTAAGCCTTTATTGAGGTTCTGTCAAGCACATGGTGGAGAGACCTGATTGGTTTAGCATGCTGTAAAAAGACAATGTAGATCCCTGAAATCAGTACTCTTCGAGACATTTTTCTTTATATTAACCTCACCCAATATTCAATAATAAGACTTACATTTTTTGCATTGCTATACACATGTCACAGAGAGGGTTTTCCCCTGAAAGCACAGCAAATACTTTCATAATACTCATTTCCATTTGCATCCCAATCTGAGTTCTCATATTACTGAAGGAGCTCCTATGATTTTGTCAGTCATGCAATCAGAAGGCATCCGAATATCACTACTTTGCCACTGCTGTTGCCACTAAGCTGAATTAGGACAGAATCTTAATAGATATTCCACAAGTCTAAACTAGCAACGTAACCCAGAAAACACATTTCAGACATCCACATTTTAATATGTAAAAAAGTTTGTATCTCTGAACTTCAATATTATGACATTGGGCAGTGTTATGATAGATCTATTTTCTTAAGAATAATACCCGAGGTAAGGTAACTAAACTATTTCTAAGGTGATTAAGAAATAATGCCTGCTGTTGTTGATATTGTTTCCCTTGATGTTATCACATCACCAGCAGAATTATTTTCACCAGTCCTATAGATTAAATCTAGGACTTTATATGTGATAAAGAAATTCTCTCTCTCTGAGGCCTACCCCAGCCCTCAAAACAACTTATAAAAATTTGCCTATTTAATCAGTTCTATATGCAAATATTAACCAAACTCCTATAGTTAAATATCCAGGTTGTCTCCAAATTTTCATTATTCATAAATAACATTATACCAACATGCGGGTACACAAAAATTTCAGGAATCTTTGATTTTTCATATGTGTCTAAACCTTGAAACTTCAGATCACACACTTTTGAAATGTCTTTAATGTATTGGTACTTTACTGCTGATAAAGGTCACATTCACTATGAGAAAGAATATTCTATATTTAATAGTTTAGTCCTAATTGTTCACCTTATTGAATGTCCTTCGTTGATATTACTAAATGAGCCTATACATTCTTTTGTGTGTGCCCCAAAAGTAGCTTTTCCTGAAACAATAATGTTACCACATTGTTCCTCAAAAGTGGGCCCCAGTGTTGTTCAATCAGCGGAGGCTTTCTATACAAACAAAAAAGACAAATGCTAACTCAGAGCACCATTGGTTTTATTCCTCCACTTGAAAGCTAACTGATGGCTACTCTTTGTCTGGCTGCTGTTGGAAAGCACATAAGGACTATTTTCTTAAAAATGAAATGAGCAAAAGAAAGAATATGGCTTTCCTAGAACTTGGGACTCATATTCGCATAAAGACAAAACAGAAACTGTGAATGAATAAAATAGGCCCAGCATAAATAATACGAAATATATTTTTCCTATAGCAGGGGATACAGGGTTGCATTTAAATAATGATATTTAATAATGATATTCAAAATCATTTATATTGGTTTTAAAGTGTCTTGTCAACAATTTCAGGATGATCTGGGGGTTGGGTGTCCTCAAAAATACAGTGACTGACTAGCATAGAGAGGCTTGGATTTCAATCCCTAATACTACAAGAAAAATGCAAAGAAATTTAATATATTACATTGTTTTAATAAATCCTAGTATTTATATGCATTAAGTTTATTTCTGGTTGTTAAAAATATAATACTTTATATAAATCCTCAGCAATTTTACTCAGACTGTAATGTAATATAATTTATATAAAATTTAAATGTTCAAAACTTTGAGGACACTTAGAAAGTGTATTACAAGCAACATCACCAGTCAGAGACGAAATTCTCTTCAATATATTGGTTTCCTGATAGTTCACATCTTCCTCTCAAATCTATCTTAGAAAAAATATGCAAAAGCAACTTAAAAAACATGTAAAATTCCCATCACTATAAGATTTTTGAATTCTTTTACTTGTATTAGATATCATGTTGTGTTAAATCTAGCCTGACTGCTAGATTTTCTACAAATCTTTTAAATGTACAGAAATATTAGTAAGTTCACAATCTAATATAACCCAAGGATATCAGGCAATGCTAACAAAAACCAGACAAATCTTCCATATTTTACAGAACCCACTTAGCTTCTTCTCACTGTTTTAATCAAGTAAAGTTCAACAAGTTTCTAAAAATGACAGACATAGCCTCCATTAATACAAAGTCTTGTTCTTGTGTATATTGATTTATAGAATGTGCGATTTATTTTTAACAACATATGAAAGGAATCCTTTCAGAGATGCCTAATTGAATAGCCATTAATAAGTTTTTCACTCACTGTAGGTAAGTTACATCATTAAGAAAGTAGTGGGAATATAAGGAGAAGTGCATCATGATGACATAGTGTCCAGACTTAGCTTTTATAGAGAGAGATCGTACATTTTGTCTAAGTCACATTGACAGTAGAATTGCAGAGACCTTGCCTGTAGAAATAATAATGTCATTGGTTTGCTTAGAGAGATGCTTCACCAGTTGAGAGGATAAAGATTGGGCTCATAGCACCTACATCTGCTTACCTCCCTACTTATCCCCAGTTCCAAAGGCTCTGACATACTCCTCATGTTTTCATGGGCACCAGACATATACATGATGCATACAGTCAAAACACTGATTCACATAAAAATTAATGCATACACATTGTACATAGACATATACACAGTCAAAACACAGAATAATATTAAAACAAACTATAAATAATGGCATATGGTGCTATAATATAAACCACACCTCACATACTAAAAGTACTCAACAAATGTTAGGTACTACTGTGAAAGTTTTATCATTTAACTTTAAAAAAAGTAACATGGGTTGTATATTATAGGCAATGGAAGT
Organism: Apodemus sylvaticus; assembly: GCF_947179515.1. Lineage (NCBI taxonomy): Eukaryota > Metazoa > Chordata > Mammalia > Rodentia > Muridae > Apodemus > Apodemus sylvaticus. Next base: position 87,340,575 of record NC_067481.1, on the reverse strand, counting down.
TAAGTACAGAGAGATAATTTCCCAACTGCCTCACTAATCTCCAATAGAGGTGGGCTTAACTTTTGACAGTGTCCAAGTCCATGCTCTATCTCTTCCTTTTATACTTCCCCATGTATAAAATATCATTTAAATGCCAACAGCACTGATGATGCACAAGTTACATCAAATAGGGAGAGTGTTAATAAAGTAGACTTTTACCAGGAGGAAGAATTTTCTTCTTACAGAAAAAAAAATGCAGTAAGGTCCCTGGGTTAGTAGCAGGAAACCATGACCTTGATGCTGACATTATTAATATAACTTTTTCAGACAAAAACCACAGGGCAGTTTTAGGTGTGTTTAGTTATATTTTGTAGCAATAACCTTGACCATACTTCTGATGTGAAGGTTCCCTTCCTCCTCCACATTTTCCATTGTGCCTATAAGAAGGTAGTTTATTTCCCATCTTAATAGAAATGCACAATCTTCTCATGGCTGCTTTGACATAAAATAAAAAAGAAAAGTGAAGCTATTTGAACCTTTCTGTCCCTATGTGTGCTAGATAGTGCTAGATAGTCCTCTAGAGAAACAGAAGAAATAGAGCTGCATTTTCAAAAGAGATAGCAAATTATAAGCATTTGGCTTATAAGATGTTAGGTGTTAGTGAGCCTGAAATCTAGAAACCTGAGCCTCATCGAAGGGTTAATGTACTAGAGTTGATTCCCAAGGCAGCATGGAGTCAATATTCATTTCTGTCTGTGAACACCACACTTGAGAAGAATCTCTCTTATCCAAAGACTACATTGTTAGAAGCAAATTACATTTTTAAAATGTACCCACATAGAAACACCTGTCATGGTGCTTGGCCAAGCAATGGGTGCTACAGCCATTTCAAGATGACTTGTAAACATAACCATTTTACATATATTGAAGTAAACATGGCAAAAATAATAAAATATTCAAACGGGCCTTAGAGCAATTGCTGCCTATAGCAGCATCTAAGCTTTTTCTTTTTCTTTCTTTTTCTTTTCTTTGTATTTCTTTTCTTTGTATTTCTTTTCTCTCCTTCCTTCTTTCCTTCCTTCCTTCCTCCCTTCCTCCCTCCCTTTCTCTCTCTTTCTTTCTTTCTTTCTTTCTTTCTTTCTTTCTTTCTTTCTTTCTTTCTTTTTTTCTTTCTTTCTTTCTAGGGTTTCAAGTAGTTTTATATTTGTTACTGATGGTGAGATATTTTCCCTTCAATATACTCCATCATTTACATTTGAGACTGGGCCTCTCCCTGGCCTGAAACTCTGCATTAGGGTTAGCTGGCCAGTGATCCTCATGGGTCTGTTTGTGTTAGGTCCTAGGCACTCTGCAGGCACTGCAGTTCCAGGCACATGCCACCTATACCCAGCAATTTTTGATCTTTAGGGATCAACCTCAGGCCCCTATGAGTGATGTCCTTTACTGACTGAGCTGTCTTTCCAGCTTCCTACCTAGACTTTTAAAGCACAGTAGGTATGTTTACAGTAGAATCGACACAAGTATATAAGCAATGATTTTCACTACACTATGTGCTCCCAATGGCACCAACTTAGAGAAAGATTTCAATGTTATCTTTAAAATGTGCTGGCACATTTGTAGTCTGCTACGGCCTAAAGTGTCAATGACATTACTAATGTCAGCCTTATACATTTCCAAAAATTTCCTATGTGCACACATACATAAATGTATGGACGTTCTTAATCTAAAAGCAAGATGGAGAAAATTAAATTTACAAACAGATACTTCATTCAATAGAACAAGCTTGAGAGCATAAAGCTGTTAAATCACTGATGCCTGCTCTTAGACTCTTTAATATTCCATTAAGTAGTAGAACATAGATGGTGTATTTTTTTTCTGATTTGTATATAGTTTTTGTTGTATAAGAGAGGTGTTGCTATTTTGCTTAAAATATCATCAAATTCTTCACAATCTTACCTCAGTCTCCTCTGTATTTGGAATAAATACACATCACCATGTTTACCTGTTTGTTTTTGAGAGGTTATTTTCTCATGTAGCTCAGACTGGTCCCAAACTTGGGCTTTGAGAATACTACTGCTTAGCTGTCTGTGCAGCTGGAACTATAAGCAAACGTCACTGTGTTTAGCAGTCATCTTTGGGTATTCGAAAATTGAGTGACAGAATAAGGATCTGAGAGCTATTTGAATTTTGTAGTAACTTGTTGGAAAATGATACAGTGGTGAAAAATGTAGATTCTCCTGTCATATATCTCACTGGGTATTGTGTCTATATGAGCTTGGGAAAGTGTCTCTCCTTGAGCATCACAGCTTTCTTTTATAGAAGGAAGTGATGTGGATACTTACTAAATTGCAATTAGGATAGAAATTGGATTATGCAAATGAATAATTTAGTATGGGAGTTAAAATAAAGTAAGTATTCAATAAATACCAAATAAAAACTAAAATCAGCAATGTTTATAAAGAGATAGAATCATTGCTTTTTGAATTTTGTTTTGTTTTTGTATGAAATCATTGTATAGCTCTAGCTTGCCTAGATCTTGCTGTGCAGACCAGGATGGCCTCAAACTTACAAAGATCCTCTCTCTTTGTCCTCTGTGTTCTTCTATTAAAAGAGTGCACAGCAGTTACTAGAAATATTTTTTTAAAAATATTTTAAATTCATAATAAAGAAAGCTAAGCAGGAGCATGAAGCACACTGATTTATATTTTAAAATTACTGCTTTGATGCTTGGGTTTAAAAATACATAGGGAGGAGCAAGCCAAAAAATTGCTAAGAGAGGGAAGCTGTTTAAAAACAGGACATATGTGCACAGTGACAGAGATGAAGAGAAATCAATTTATTTGAGAAATATTTGTAAGCTATCAATCACTGAAGTGATGACAGTTTAGATATGGGAGGCAGGGATCAGCAGTTAAAAAGATGGAAGAAAATGGAGAATGATATCAGCTTTTCTGGAAATCTTTAGTAAACAATGGTGGCACAAAATTACATTAAGAAGACCATGGGAGTCTGTCTATCTATCTATCTATCTATCTATCTATCTATCTATCTATCTATCTATGTGATATATATATATATATATAATATGTAAATGCACACACATATATGTGTATGTATTACACACATATCAAAATGATGTATAAATATATATTTATATATCAAAGAAATATATAAATAATATAACAAGGCAGATTAACATCTGACCCTCACAAAAGTGAAGAGCATGAGCATAAGTTTTGATTCCCCCACATTGTGGGAAATTAAAGTTGCAGGGGGCTGGGAAGAAGGTCTGGAAGTGAGAATGCTAGGTGTATAAGCTGTTGAAATAAAGGAGTGTAGATGAAAACATTTGGAACAGATGTTTATCCTGCCACAATTCCACAGGCTGGGAGGCATAACCCAAAGTGTCAGCAGTACTTGGCTGAAGCTCCCCCACATCCAAAATTGCCTCATTCTGATGTTTTGAACCTCCTCTTCAAAGACCTAGCTAGGTATAAAGACCTGGAATTATGATTTTGTGTAGCACCTTTTACTTTTCACTATAAGGTAGAGCATGAGAATTGTAGAGCTGAAAGTTTATGGAAAAGAAGAACCCACTGAGTATTAGATGCTTCTTCGGAAGAGGAGGTGTGCTGGGTAGTTTGGTGTCAACTTGACACAAGCCAAAGTCAACTGAGAGGGGAGAATCACAATTAAGAAAATGCCTCTATAAGTTCGGACTTCAGGCAAGCCTGTGGGAGAGTTTCTTAATTAATGATGGATAGATAGGAAAGGGTCTGGTCATTGAGGGTGATGCTATCCCTGGGTTGGTGGTGCTGAATTTTATAACAGATAGCAGGCTGAGAAAGCTACAATGAGTCAGCCAGTTAGTAGCAATCCTCCATGGTGTCAACATCAGTTCTTACCTCCCCAGTTTCCTGCCCTATTTGAGTTTCTTTTCTAACTTCCTTTGATGATGCAGAGTGCTATGGAAATGTAAACTAAATAAACTTTCTCCTTCCCAATTTGGTTTTGGATCATGGTTATTTTGGCTGGTAATCAATGGTACCATCTGCCATAAGAGAAAAAAGTGAGCAAGAACTTGGAGCAAATGGTCAAACTATATGTACAGTCAGAAGGAAGAAAACAGTAAATACTTAGAGCCATCTTTTGCCTTTTTTATATCGTTTACAATTCCAGCCAAGAGTATTGTGCCACCCTCCATGGGAGGTTGGCAGGGGGTGCATCTTTCCACCTAGTACATATAATCCCTCATAGGCATGCTCAGAGGATAGCCTAACCAGGTAATCCAGATGTTATCATAGGCCTGTTTCTTAGATGATTTTAGATATTCTCAAATACACAATACTAAAAATAGTGTTCAAGTCCTGTTACTGGTTTCCTGCTGTTGAAAAAAAAAACATAATTATTTCCTAGAGATACAGTTTGGCCTAAATGAAAATTATTGTCATGGAAATATTTTGCTGTTAACTGATGATGCTTAAATAAACTTTAAAAATTGGTCATATGAAGCAATTTAATTCATAGTGTCTTTATTGTAAATGGGAGATTCATTTGAAAGTCTGTTTTAGGATATTTTTGATATTTTAACTTGCATAAATGTAGTAAAATTTGCTTTTCAAGAGGATCAAATAAAGCTTTTATCTATTAGAGAAATGCCTGGAGTGGTGAGTAGAATCTCTCCTCTGATGAACACTTTGAGAAATAGTGACTTAAATTGCTCTTCTAAAAGATTTCTAACATATAAAATTAAATAAATATAATGAAACATAAATATATATAATTAAGATAAAATAAGACAAATGGAGTATAGATTAGTATTATAGACTAATATGACAATATATGTGCATGTAAATATATATTTATGCATAATGAATTTGTGTATGTTTGTATGTGTGTGTGTGTGTGTATGTGTGAGAGAGAGAGAGACAGAGAGACAGACAGACAGACAGACAAAGACAGACTACTTGGGTCATTTATAATCTCACTTTTCTGAGTGGGATTTGAAACTCATTCTTTACTGCTGAAATTCTTAGCAATGTTTTTAAAGCTCAGGGAGATAAAATTTCAAAAATTCTAAACGGCTTAAAACAGCCTAGAACTTTTTTGAACTAATTCTATGTCCAATACTTTAAGCTTGATATGGGCACACACTCATTTATCATGTTGTCATTAGGATGACTTGTAGAATCAGGTTCCCCAAAGCATCTTAGATTAATGGATATGATAGACTCTAATCAGTCATACATTTATATTAGTAAACATATTGACCTTAAAAGTACCCAAAGATATGTAAGTACGAAAATGCTTGAAATCACATATTTTTGGTTGTGAGCCTAGCCTTTAATGGCTGAGCTATCCTCTAGAACATGCCAGAGACACTGGATGGGAGGGGCTCCAGGGAGTAACTCTTGTTGAGACTCTTAGTACTGGGGGATATGGAAGCTGACGTGGCCACTCCTGTAGCCAGACAGGACTCCCAGTGGAAGGACTCCCAGTGGGAACAACCGACCCACATAATTTTTCAATCCAAAATTTTTCGTGCAAGGACAAAGATGTCACATAGACTGAGGGATGGCCAATTAATGACTGGCCCAACTTAAGATCCATCCCGTGGGCAAGAACCAATCCCTGGCACTGTTAAGGAGACTCTGCTATGCTAGGAGGTGGCCTAGCCTTGCAGATAGGAGCCTGTCCTCTGAGAAGCTCTACTCAGCAGCTGACGAAAACAGAAGCCGAGACCCAAAGCCAAATATTAGAACTTGGGAAGTCTTGTGGAATAGGAAGGAAGCAGACTCCAGAAGTTCAACGGAGTGAATTAACCTGGACCCTTAGGGGTTCCCACAGACTGAACCACTAATGAAAGAACATACAAGGCCTGGGTCTAGCACCTGCACAACACACACATGTGCAAGCTGATCTTCATACAAATCCCCCAACAACTAGAGCAGGGTGTTTGCCTTGACTCTGTCACCTGCCTATGGATACTGCTCCCCTAACTGTGCTGATTTGTCTCTTCTCAGTGGGAGAAAATGTGTCTAGTTTTGCAGTGACTTGGTGCCAGGGTGGTTTGGTACCCAGATAGTCCTTCCCCTTCTCAGAGGTGAAGGGGAAGGTGAAATGCAGGAGGGGCTGTGTGAGGAGGAGACTGAAGGAGGGAGGCTTTGATCCAGACACAAAGTGAAAGAAAAAAAAAAGAATGTAAAACATAAAACAAAGCAAAACAAAACAAAACAAAAAGCCTCATATTTTTAGACCTGGATATATACATGGAAGAAAGGGAGATCTTATGCTAATAGTTATATACATATCTATGTGTGATTTTCAGTTTAAAGTCAACAGATATTGAATCATGAATTATGAAAGCATTAAACATGAAATGAATAAAGGAAGTGTTTTATATATTTAAAGATATATTTATACGTATCCAAAATCTAAAGGAGAGTTTAAAAAAAAGTTTACAAAGAATAGTAAAACTAACAAAATCAAAATTCCAAATTATTATGCTCACATCAATTTGGTAAAAACAGAACATAGTAAAGTAGAAGAAATGGTAGTCTACAATAGTTATTAATATTCTTGTACTGTGGAAAATATCATTCTAAGTGAGGTAGCCCAATCACAAAAGAACACACATGGAATGCAGTCATTGATAAGTGGATATTAGCCCAGAAGCTCTAAATACCCAAGACACAATTCACATATCAAATGATTCCCAAGAAGAAGGAAGGAGAGGGCCCTGGTACTGGAAAAGCTTGATGCAGCAATGTAGGGGAGTACCAGGACAGAGAAGAGGGAAGGGGGTGATTGGGGAATGGGCAGAGGGAAGAGGGCTTATGGGACTTATGGGGAGGGGGGAACCAGGAAAGGGGAAATCATTTGGATGTAAACAAAGAATATAGAAAATAAAGAAAATAAAATAAAATAAATATTCTTGTACTGTAATGTAATAATTCCTATGATCCCAATGCTTTGGTGGCTGAGGCAGAAAGATTACATATTCACAGAACATCAGTTATATAGATAGTGTCAGGCAAATGTCAATTATGTGGTGAAACCCAGTGTTCAGAAACCCTTAGTGTACAGCTGAAGATGTAGCTAAACAAAAGAGGGCATTTCTTTTTCTTGAGCAGAAAAATAATAAAATTCCCATTTTTAGGATCGGGTTTCCAGATCTTGAACTTGGTTTTCTCAGTCAATGATTTTTAAAGTGGTCTAAGATCATCTTAGTGCTGGACCACCCACATTTGTACACAAACCAGCCACATTGTTTTCAACTGGTAGATAGAGCACTAACAACTATGGCTACAGCACATTCTGTGCTAGAATCAGATTCTTCCATATTACAAGAAAGTACATGGCCTCGAAGCACACACATTTTACCCCTGGTCTGCTTGGACTATCTATATTTTAAACCAGTTATAGGCAAAGCAAGACTGTTGGTCAGCCGTCATGTAGTAGTACAAGGCAATGAATAAAATATTAACTTATTGTGCCTAGAGTACTCAGAATATCTCTGGGGATGTTTTCTAACTAAATTCAAGCTTTTAATTTTATAGTTATTAAATATAAAGTATTGGAGCAAATAAAAAATTGTAACTGCAAATTAAATCTTTCCCATTTAGTTTGTATGCCTTTGGATGAATTATTTCTCCATTAACTAGGAGTATGAAAGAAAGGCCAGGTCTCAGCCCATCCCAAACTGACTGGATCAAAATCTACCTTTTAATCAACATCTACATAAAATTTTGAAGCCGTGGTAATGAACAAATATCTGGTTTCTAGAGTTACCCCCATGACCTTAAGTTGTTTCTAGCCCACTGCGGAGTCTTTAGGCTTTCTACCTGGATGTTTTTTAGTATTTAGGCTTTGAGTGTGATCTTGGTTAAAATATCTCCACACATTTTTGTTGTATATTAAGAGTCGAGAATTCTAATTTAAAACACACATGATTAAATACTAACTATTATCCTAATAATTTTCTCAGTTCCTGTACATATCTTTTCCCTAAAACTTATAGGCATTGCTATGATGGTATATATGTCAAGCTATAAAGGATAAGAACAAGATTCGCCGGAATGAAGTTTTCTGGGGTGTACCTATTGAAGCTTAGTTTCAGGAGACAACATCTTGATATATGGTAAACTTCAGAGGAAAATGCAATCTTTTATTTCAATGATTATATTTTCAGAACGATTATGTAGACCTGACTCCGACATCAAATTATCTAAGGCTGAATAAATAGTTCCACCTGCAAGCGAGATGGTTTTTGGATTAACCTCCTTTTGTAACTAAATCTGACATTCTTCATATATGAAAAACAAACAAACAAACAAAGAGGTATTTTGCATAAACCATAGTGTTTGTCCTCTGAAAATGTTCCTGAAAATATGTTATCACTTTCAACTTCCCAAATAATAAGTTCATTTTCATAAATAATTAACATGCTCTTTTGCATGTTAGCCTTAGAATAATCATATTTTGCCAAATGCAGGGTTTATAGAATCCTATGAATTATAAAAAAGATCAGAGCAGCAATTAATGGTGAGGGAAAAAATAAGATGTGCAGCCATCTCTTCTTTTGTGCGGTGACAAAGCTCCCTGAATTCTTAGAGTATAGAAATTTGTTTAAACTGGAAGATTGCACATTTAAATTTAGGATTAAATATTATCTAGAATCTTCTCTGAGAAACACAGCCTCAGTGACTTATTTCTGTGCTTTGATTTATCAATGCCAATAAATACTCCCACAAATTAATCAGCATTTTCAGTGGAAAGGTAGTGTGGTATCTAATAAAGAATTGTATGAGAATGGATGGAACAATGTCACACAATTGAAGGGGGGTTAAGAACAATGAACAAAAGACAATGTTCTATTTGTGTACACAAGACTACATGAAAAATGGTTTAACCAGCTTTCTTGTAAAGTCCAGATAATGGGGCTATAACTCATTGCTTGAAGTTTGATGAGCCACAGAGAACAATTTCCAACCTGTAAGACTAAAACGTTTTACAAGTACATCTGAAAATATATTGTAATGACCTTTTTTATTAGATGCAAGGCAACCACTGGGCCTAAATGCATCTAAAATATAACCTTTAATTTAGGAAATAATTAATAAAATAATTATTGTTTAAAATACCTACCATTCTACTAACTTCTAAGGTAATATTATTGCTTAAAAGTTTATAATTATGAAAACACACACACACACACACACGCACACACACACCTTGTTTTCAGAGCAGACCATTTGGTATTGGATTATCAGTTTGTACACTCTTCTCTGAAGAAGACTCGTCTTCTATTCTTAGGATGCTATAGTGATTTGTAGTTCTTTGTGTAAGGATGAGGCCTAACAGTACTTCCCCACTGGCTTTGCCATGTCTATTGGTTTTGTCCTTCTTCAGTTCAGGTTTAGTTATTCATGTTGGTGAGACTTTCTGGGTGTCCCTTTTGACATTCCTAAGAGACACGCTCCAATAGCAATCTCTCTGTTCCTCTGACTCTAACAATTTTTCTAACAATTTTCTAACAATTCTTTCTACTTCTTCCTCAATAAGCCCCAAGCCTTATGTGCAGGAAAGTATTGCATATGGACCCGGCAATACAACTCTGCATTTTGATTTGTTGTGGTTTTCTATAGGGATTTTCATCTGTTGCAAAGAGAAGTTGCTGTCATGAGGGGTGAGGACTAAACTTCCCTATGGGTATAATAATACATGTTTAGATTGTTGTTGGGTATTGTGCTGATTTGGAAAATTGCTGGTTTTAGGTTTTCCGCCAAGATCCATGAATTCACTATACCTGAGTAGTTAACTATCCAGTTGGTTTTCATTACTAGTCATGGTTCCTCTCTTGTTGAACATGTACAAATTGGAAAGCTTCTGGTTACACTATGTTACATGTATCACTATCCCACTCTTTGGGTTATTATGCCATACTGTTTTTTAATGTGGTTCATAGGTGTTGTACCTGGCAGAGATGCTAAGGCTACCCTCCCTTGGAAGCCAATATGGCAGCTTCTGGTGTTATGAAAGTTATTCTTTAGGTAGGAAGCATTCAGTGACCTATGATTTTTATAACTTGACTAATTCTAGGTACTATTTTGACCCTTCCTTACGATCTCAGTTGGATGCCCTCATTTAAATCATCTCAAATCAAAATCATGGTATATGTGAACTCTTCCATCTCCTTGCTCTCCAAATTAATCTCAGAGCACATTTCTCACTTGATAAATGTCATTTCTATCTTTTTACTTCCTGCTTTAAAAACATTACCTTACTCTTTCTCCTTATCTCAAATTTAAGTCCTTACCAAACTTGACTTATTTCTTCTTAAGTATATTCAGAATTTGGTCTCAGCCAATGGTTCTCATTGTTATTGGTAGTTGAAAAAAATATCAACCATTGTCTACGCATTTGCATCTTCCAGCTAGATTTTCTGATTTTCATCCTAATGGCTGAATATATAGGCTCACAGAGAGGCCAGAGTTATCTTAGCAGAAATCAGATCTCAACAGGAAAGGTGCTAAAACTCTAAAACAATACAAAAACCTTCATTTTTATTATAATGAACTGCCAACCATTGTTTAATCCCTCTACTGTCATATTCCTTTTTCCCCTCCTACCTGTGGCCCAGACTTCTTCTATTTCTGCTCCCTTCTTCATCATTCACAAGTCCCTGACTGTCTTCTTCTTGCAATACACTAACGTTTCTCACCCTACAATTTCTAATTCCTGTGCTTGAAACATAATTTCATCACATTTAGCTACATGGCTTCTCTAACTTTGCTTGTGTCTTTCCTTAATGGTAACTCTTAAGGATTCCATATTGACTACCTTTGAGTAAAAATCAGTTCTATTATTTAATTTATTCTTAACCTATATAGCACACACAGACATTAGCATTATCTAATATATGATTTTATTTCATTATTATGTTTTCCCACTTCAGGTTCTGTTGTTATTTTCTCATTAGAGAAAATGGGAGCACATAGTAGGCATCGATAAATGTTTCCAGAATGATTGGGTAAAATACCAGCTGTTTTCAAGCCTCTACCTCAAACCCCATATATAATTCAGTTTCTATAAATAATCTCCTATTTGCAAGAGTCATCATAATGATTTAGGTACATTTCTAAGATGACTTACCCCAATTAGATTCCCTTTTATAGATCTAAATAAAGTAGAAACAATATCAAATTTTATCAGCTGTTACCCAAGTATTCCTTTTTGGAACTAACTAGAAATGGATGAGAATCTCTTTCTCAACATGTTCCATGGTCAGGGATGGCATGCCGGAGGCATGTGAGACACCTGCGACAAAGGCCCTGGTTACAGGGCTCACATATTTAATTGGCATTTTGTTTTATTTCCTCTTGGAACTGGTGACACCCCATTCACTTCTATGTTTATGATGTGCTAGCATCAAATGTCTGGGAAAGTCAAAAGCAAACCCAAAGAATGACAACAAAATTGCCTATTGCTAAAACAAAAGGCCATTGTTACTCTATATTGCAGTTGCTTAAAGTATCTCCTATCCTAATTGACTTCTGCTCTCCTCAAGAGTCTCACAAGGTGGCTAGTTTGAAATCTTGATGTATGATTTAAGAGAAAGGAAACTGTGTGAGCTAAGGCTAAAAATAGGCAAGTCTTGTTTTATTCTGACATTTCAGTCTGCAACTTCAGCCCTCTACTGGGAAAACAAGTATCAAACAGGAGGACAGGGGCTCTGTTGCTTGTTTATAGTCTATGGGGACCTGCTGATGGCTGACAACAGTTGAACAATTTAAAGAGCCCGACCTCTATGCTCCAGAAGCATTTCAGTGAATATGTAAAAGTCTCCGTGAGGACTCTAGTGTTTGGAAACAGAATGGCAAGATTTTGATTGAGGCCCAGTATTGATTAACCTCTTTAAAGTTCTGGCAGCGACATTTCTCCCACTAAGCAGTTTGCCCATGCACTTAATACTATGAGAGCTGAGCAGCAGTGGTCAAGGGCTTCATAAGAAAGAATCCCTTTGTCTCTTTCACGTTCCCCTTCAGAAAATACAGACTCCCCCATATTCATTTAGCCACTATCCAAAGAGCATGCTGGAGTTCAGGAACAAGAGGGAAGTCTCTGAAAGAGCCTTGAAAGAGAAGATGGGAGATCAAACTCCTTTTTCTGCCTCTCCTAACTTTTACCTCCTACTTCATAAATCACTAGAGTGCTCCATGCTTTCCCTTCTTATCTGTATAATGTGAGAGATTAAACCTACACTCCTTCTCAAAGGTATTTTCTCAGAAGGAATAATTCTGGTATTATGGAAAGAAATGGACTGTTTGACTGTGACCTTGGACTAAAGGGACATCTTGTATTTCCTAGACCCAAACTGGTGACAACTGAAGAACACTTCCAGGCCTGGCTTCCAGTTTTGTGGCATCATTGGTAATAAGAAGAAACATTTAGAATAATTTGAAGAGTACCTTTGTCAAATTATAATTCATAGTAAGAAGCAACTAAAGAAATCCGTTATTAGTGTCACATTGTATATTTGAAAGTAATGAAACACCAAAGAGTTAAGGAGCCAGCCTCAATCCGTAAGGTAATTAAGTGATAGAAAGAACATACTATCACTGAAGCAAGGCTATTTTATTGTTACATCAACTTATTTTTATCTTGTCTCTGTGTAGCATATTCCTTGAAGTCTGGTGCCTTCATTTAATTTTCATGCCTTTTGGTATCTCTGGCTACAGAACTAAGAAGATTGAGAATAAATACACAAACCTTAGTAAACTTTGGCCCCAGGTAGTCAGTGTCTCATGGTTATAAATCTTATTTTCAAATGTGCATATCCCAGATCTTTATTTTTCTTGTTACAACTGAATGAATTTTAAGCCCTAAACTTAGACAATGCATAATGAATCACAAAATAAATTGCAGTGGCATACTCAAAGAAACAATGATAGTGGAACAAAGATGTTACAATCTTTGAGGGCAGGAGAGTCACTGAGAAAAGGTAGGACAAAGGGAATTCTTTTGGGATGCTGATGTTAGCCTTATTGTTAGCAAATGTACTTCTTTAACATTGGGTACACTGACTCAAGCATATTGACCGTTTCTTAAAGGAAACTAATTTTCTACTATTTCTCTAAGTGTACATAATAATAAAGCAACTCCTGCTTGCCTCTTGCTTTCCCCATAGATTCAACCATCATAAGAACAGCTTCTTTTTCTGATATATGGTAATTAACAAAGAAATCTACAACTGGATGATATGGACTGGTGGGTGGTTTACTTGGAACAGTGAGTTGCAAAGAGATGATGTCTATATTATATCTTCCCATCAAGGCTCAGGGATCTGAGTCAAATAGGAAGCACAAAGATTATGAGAGCCAGAGGTAGTGGAAATAGCATTTTTGATATACAACAGGGCTGATGCATATGAGAATTCCCAAAGATTAGGGTAGCATGCATAAGTCCCAAGTCAAGCAAAAACCAAGGATGGCTTAAAATAGTAGACACAAAATGACAAAATGACACTACTAGCCAAGAGACTATTTGTGGCAGAGAGCTTCTGCAAGAGAGAGAATCAGCTTTTTTTTTCAATGATGAGATACTGGGTGTAAGATTTTCACTTGAAATCAGGCTCCATGCTCAGGAGAAGCTGGCTATAACAAGCCAGACTCCACAGCATTGTAAGATAGAGAAAGAATATGAGGTTGGGTGAGGAAGAAGGTAGAGAGAATATGAGAGGATTCAGGGAAAGAGAAGGAATATGATCAAAATATATGGTAGGAATTCTGAGATGAACAAGAGACAAACAAAACCATTTAAAAAACCATTCTGTTTATATGACATATGAGTCAATAAAATGTTTATATATAATACATATTATACATATAAATTCATTTCTGCAAGTTTTATGTCTGATATAAGTGCCTGTAGAGTTAACTGGTATTCAAGCTCATATATTCTCTGTGTAAGGAAAACTAAGGCAAGTTTTTTTTTTATATTTAAATAAGTATAAACTTATTTATACTTTGTAACCTACATTTTGGTGCTCTGTAGGCTTTGGGGAGTCAGATATTTTAAGTCCAGTGAACAGAAAAGGATATTCATTTCTAAATTAGCATCCCTGGATATGACTGATAAAGTATCTGAAATCTTTCAGCATACATGTCCCAGAAATGGCTTCTTCTGATCCAGGTTGGCAATGCTAAGGAAGGCTCATGTTGCCCTAAGGGAATAAGTTCCCTAGTTGCTAATCAGGATGGATTTTGTGTGCTCTGGACATATGTCTAAGAGGAATGGATGAAGACTGCCATGTCTTTGACACCTAGGACACAACAGCCCTCAGATAGTACTGATTTCTGTCAGAGCCAACCCTCCACAGACAGACAGTAAGAAGTGACTTTGAGTTGAAAGGGCCCATCTTCTGTCCCTAATCCCTGTCCTCTTCTTTTGACATATAAGATGTTTCATTCTTCATTGACACGAGATAGCAAAAGTGGTCTCCTACTTAAATCTGAAGTGATCCAGGTAAACAAGCATAGAGAAGTTTCTTTAGATATCCAAGTGAAAAGGTTAAATGTTTTGTTATAAGCCTATTGTTTTGCTTATTGTGTAGAAATTGGTCACCTCACGGAAGCAACTACAAGAGGGAAGGAAAATATACTGCTAAACCAAGAGAATGTTTATAAGCAATGCACAAATCTGGATATAATTTAGTTTTCCTGGATCTTGGATACATGAATATTTTATAAACTAGTAATATCAGAGCTTTTTTTTTCTGTCCTTAAATATCTGTCCAAAATATTTTATGTCATATGTTGGCAAATGATTTTAACATTCACTGTTCACCTGATATATCTTTGCGCTTGTACAATTCATTTCAGAGGCATAACTTGTTTTCTTTGCTAAGATTTCATTTCCTCCCATCTCAGAATTTGATGAAATCTATTTCTTAGTTCCTCGTCTCCCTCTGAAAGCTGACAACAAGTATCAGGGCAAATGTAGCTGTCCCACGTGAAGTCATTCATTCCTGTCAAAGATTAGACATTATTTTTTTTTCTTGGCATAAGATGACTGATATTGTTCCATTAGATCCCAGAGGTACAACTTAACCACTTAAGAACTAAAACTCATTTTAAGCAATGCATCTAGCCATAGGATTCCGTTTCCTTTTCGAGGTCAGATGTAAAGCTCAGTGGACACACTGAATAATAATGGATATGCTAAAGGGAGAGTGATTTAAAATTAATATTATCACAGGCCAGAAGCAGTTAAAGACAGTTCTGGCCTTCAAAATGTTTTTAATGACTTTTCTGTTCCGATGTTGTGATTGGGAATTCATGGTCATTCCTATGGTGTGCCTTCAGTATCTTGAGCAACTGTGGAGCCCAGTCTGGCTCATTTAAAGTAAGGTAAAGCCAAGGGATCTGTGACAACACAGTGAAGTCCTCAGATGGCCTGCTTTATTAGGTGGAAGGTAGTTTTCAAAGACAAAAATCCCAGATAAGGCAATGAGCCCCGTAAGCTGAGACACATGTTCTTTTACATTTATTTCACAGCACTTTAACAGAGCTTGTTGTTTGAAAGAAAAAAAAAATAAGGGTTTAGTTGCCTTGGTCAGTTAGTGAACCCATCTGAGGACCTGAGGAGTGGAGGCTCTGAAGGTCGCACTCATCTTCATGCCTCTCGAGCACAGCAGCTCAGCTTGTTTGAATTTATGGGACGAAATTCTTTGTAATAGTTGACTCAGGGAGTCCAAGTGCCAAAAACAAGCCAAGGAGGACTCCAGATAAGCAGATATCTTGGAAAATGATAAAAATTGAAATAAGTACAAAGGAAAAATAAACCTAAAGACGTCATTTGTCTGTGCATTCCTTGCTACTATGTGGAGCAATACCGCCATATACCAGGTGGTAATCTCGTCCCTGTGTGATCAGGGAGTTACTCTCTTCCCCCAGTGTCACTATCGCTGTGCTTTCTTCCATCCATGTTACTACAGGGAAGTGCTGTATTGTTACTACAGGGAAGTGTGTTGCCATCTGGTGTCCCTCCCTCCCACCTGCATGCATGGAAATCAGCTAGTAATCTCCCTCCTCCTTTGATGGTACCACTACAGGGTCCTTTCTCCATCTTGCTAATGTCAGACAGCAGAATAAATGGAAATAGACAATGTCCAGAGGTGGGAGGTGGAAGGACCCTCTAGAATGTACCAGAGATGTGGGAGGTGAGAGACTCTCAGGACTCAAAGGGAGGGAGGGACCTTAAATGAACTGCCCAATCATCAGTAGGGAGAGGGAACTTATAGAATCCATCTCCAGTAGAAAGACAGGGCATCAAGTGGAAGGATGGGGCTGCCATCCTACATTCAAAAACTCTGACCGAGAACTGTTCCTGTCTGAAGGAGTGGCGAGGTCCAAAATAGAGAAGCAACTGAGGGATAGGACGTCCATTGGGATCCCGCTCAAGGGAGGCTCGAAAGCTTGACGCTATTACTGATGATATGATGTGCTTACAGACAAGAGCCTAGCATGGCTACCCTGCGAGAGGCTCAACAAGCAGTGGACCCAGACAGATTCAGACATACCAAACCTCTGTGGTTGAATTTGGGAAAAACTGGAAGAAGCTAAGGATGAGACCCCGTAGGAAGACAACAGCCTCAAGTAACCTGGATCCTGGAGAGATCTCTTAGACAGTGAGCCACCAACCAAGCAGCATACCCGAGCTGGTCCGAGGACCCCAACACACATACAGCAGAGGACTGCAGGCTCTGACCTCAGAGAGAGAAGATGCCCTAAACTTAGAGACTGGAGGCACCAGGGAGTGGTGTGGCCTGGCAGAGTGGCGGGTTGGGGACATGCTTTTGGAGAAACATGGGAGGAAGAATGGGATGAGAAACTATGGGAGGATAGACTAGGAGGGGTTAATGACTGAACTGTAAAAAGATAAAAGCAATAAAAAATCAAAACCAGAAACAAACAAATAAATAAATAAAGAGAAAGTCAACACTCCAAAGTTTACATTTACATATACATTTGTGCTGTGGCATGTGCATGGCAGTACTTACATATAAAGATAGACACAGAGACAGACATACATATACATATTATTAATAATAGTAATAAATAATAATATTAAAAGCTTAAGTTTGCACTGATTCATGTGAAACAAAATTCTCTAATATGTCTTGGATCTTGGAAAAATTAGTCTTAATTAGTTATTTTTTGGCATTATTTCCTGATAATATATAGTATGTGCTCTAACATTGGATCTGATTCTTTCTTTATCCTTGTTAGCTAGTCTACTGCCACTCACCTTCCAGTAAGCTTATTGCTTTCTGGAACACTTATAACTGGGCATTTATACTCATTAAATTTTATATTTCAGTTTTGTGCACTTTAGCCAAGAGCCCCCTATTCAATGCCAGTGTTTGTTGTTATTTTAGTGACAACATACATATTTCCAGCTGTCAATTGGTCAGCCCTCACTTAAACAGTGCCTCGCTACCACATACTGCATCAGGAATAGACAACTGAACTTTGGTTCTCAATTTAAAAAACCAAATGGTTTATATTCAAAGAAAAATTTACTCTGAACTCTAAGGTTGCCTGTAGATATGTTGTATTTAAGCATATGTAGTTATGATTTGTAGAAAGGCTGATTGTCTGGATTTATTTAATTTTTAAATAATGAGTAATACTCTCACTCACATGAATATGTACTCTGTGCAATGGAATATACTACATAATAATTTTTAAAATATATCCCGAGACTCCTCTTTTGATCATGTACCAGGTACAATACATTTTTCTTTATAATGCAGGAACATCTAATTTTCAAATTCTTAATGAAAATTATTGAAATGAGAGGCATTGTCCTGTGTCTCTGATTCAGAGTTGCAATTTTCCACTAAGATTTACAGACCGCAAAAATCTCAATTCTTTTTGTTGATTTATGAGCTAGGAAATTATGTTTTCTGGATATCTTAACACTTCTTCAAATATACTGAAAAATCAATCTTAATCCTGTTCAGGTAATTGAGGTCCTGCTTTCATTCTTCCAAAATCCACACATAGATATTTTCATATCTTATCAACTAGGAAAAAAAAAGGCATAACATACTTTTACTTATAAGGGTGCCCTGACACCAGGTTTAGTTTTTGGTTGAAGATTTTTTTAGTATATACTCTGTACTTATGCTCTGCATTCAATATATATTTTTTGCCAATATTCATAGTGCAGGCTAATGGCAGTGTATTTCATTAATTTCCTTCAAATATAGTCTGTACAGTGGCTAGATTTTTATTTTACATTGCTCTCAATACTGGAGAAATTCATTGTCCCATAGAGGTTTTTCATGGAGTCATGGTTTACTAACAATTAGGTTTAAAAATCTGCCACACATAAAAATATTTATGCTTAGTTTATGTACACCTCCCTGGAGAGAGACTGGTACTACTGTACATTATCTCCCCTTGAGATGATGCTGCACTCCATTACATTCAGCTATCTTTAGTTTGATAGTGTTCTGGCTTGCTCAGTAGGCAGAAATGTGCCCTTTCCTACAAGCCTTAGTAATTGCTGATTTTCCTACTACTATGTTCCTGTTTATTCATGTATACAACTGCACTCACACCTAGGCACTGCCAAAGACTGTCAGGTGGATGGTATTTACAGTAGTGTAAAATCAGTATAGACTGTGTAGACAATTTTTTTAGAGTTGTCTTTGAAAAGATGCTCAGATTGAATTATTTTCCAGTACCATTATTTAAAAGTTAGAAACAATGATAAATTTAAAGACAAGCAATATTGAAGCCTTGTCTGTTAGAAAACCATCAGTGATAGATATCTGAGCATTCTTTTGCTAGCCATAAACTCTTTTATAGTAATTGTAGATCAAAGATTTTTAAAATTCAGTATGAACATACTTACATTGTCCCACCTGCCCACTTTACAACTTGATTTAAAAACCATGTAAGTTGGATTTTTCTCTTTGGAATCACTTTGGCTCTTAATATATGATATGAAAGCTGGCTAAATTAACAATAAACATGGAATCATATTTAATATCCAAGCCTATATAACTTTAAATATTACTCTAGCTACATATCACAATTGGGAGAAATTAATATTCTTTATATACACAAGAGGAACATACATGTATTTGTTACTTGTTTTTGTTCTAATTAAATAGCTTATTGGAAGGCAAATGGGCAATCTATCTAAATCACCATATATTTATTTCTCTCTATAAGCATCTGAATCTAACAACATAAGAGAGACAACTATATAGGCGAAATGGTTAATACAAAATCAATCTGTAATGTATTCTACTATTGCATTGGCTGTGTGATCTAATAAACAGTCTCTGTCTTCTTTATAGTTAAATGCAATGATCCTAGAGAATATAGCATGCTAAGTGTTCAATTTGTGTACTGAATAATGGATACTTTGGAGACAATATAGGGGATTTGAGGAAATAATGAGCACTCTTCAAAAGAAGCATGCATTTCTTTGAAGACCAGGCTAGTGGACTCTGTAAACTAGCAGTGTGTTCAGAGAAGTGATATCATCTACATATTTAAGTCAGTTTAATGAGGTTTTAGTAATTTCAAAAATTCATTTTGAAAAGTCAAGCTATTAGAGGAAGAGTTTTCTTTAATCCTGCAGATCTGTGTATGTTCAGGGTGTAGTATGTAAATGCACATGTGTTTCCATGGGAATAGAGATCAGAAGAGTATATAGGATCTCCTGGGGTTGGAGTTACAGGAGGTGGCAATCTTGCCTGACAAAGATGTTGGGGGGCATAGTTATGTTCTCTGAAAGAGCTATATAAGTGTTTGACTATTCCATCCTAGAACAATGAAGATTATTGTATACTTATGTATATCAAGATCTATTATTAATATGAATGTAAAAAGAGACTGTTGATCCAATATCACTTTCAAAGTCCATTTTGCTCCCCAGAAATATTTTCTAGGAAGGGAATACAGAAACCAATGAAAAGGTAAAGCAACAAAAGAAAACAAGGAGGAGACTTTTCCTTGAAGTAGAAAAGATAATTAAATGCATTTACCCTTGAAGAATTATTCAAACAGGTCTAAACTAAAAAAATATGTATATGTATATAAATGTATATATATTATACCTGCAGTATCAGTCTCTTAGAGAGGATTCATACTAGAACCCACAGATGTGTAAATTGCAAAATAACTTGAGAGCAAGATTTGAAATATTTGATAGACATCAAAAGACATTTGAGATGAGACAAACCTTCAAGGAGAACCCAATGATCCTTTCTTTTGCACACACATCCTCTCCGTGTAAATGTGTAAATGTATGTTGAAGACACCAAGTCAACAAAATCACTGTGGCAAAGGTAACAGAATGACACTCACTGAATGAAACTTTGAAATACTGTATAGTCTGTCTCATGCACCCTGAAGTGTCCTCTCTTGCATTCTTTGACTTGAAAGAAGTCACTTACCATTTTATAATCCAGCCTTCTGGAGACATCCATGTGACAATGGAATAAAGCCTGTTGACAAATACATCTCTGGGTACAGGAGCAGATGCTCTGGTTTCCTGTCAATTCCTCAGACAAGGCTGCAGCCCCAGCTGTTACAATATGGGAAAACTTGAGCACCAACTATTAACATACCAGGATTTTTTTCCCATAGAAACTTGAGATAAAATTGTCTATTGATTTCTATCACCATGATTAGAGATAACTATGCAGCAATTCATAATTAATACATGGAGCATATTTATAGTAAAATCATAAATATGACAATAGAAGATATTTCTGGATTTTTATTTTATTGAATATAGTTTAATAAGGTAATGGATTATAATAGATGAAACAGAGTTTCAGAGTCATCAGAGCTAACATAGTTTGGATAGTGGAGAAACCAGTGGTGACTAATTAGAGTCAAAAGAAAACAGTATTTAGAGTCAAATATGCAGAGAAGCAAGTGAAAAAGGATGAGTAAAAAATAGTACATAAGGGAGAATTATTTGTAATGGGTTCTAAAAGATTTCATATGGCAGAAACAAATTTGTTTATTCCTTTGATAATTTCTGAAAATTAGTATGTAAAATATATTATTATAAGATTATTTTGTAATATAAAACCTGAAAATTCTAGAGGAGGTTATAAGAAGACATTTTTAATTCTAGTGTTCTATAACAATCAAAATGCTGACAAATTTTTTTCAAAAGAATTATTTTTTTAATTTAGTTAGTTCAAAATTTTAGTAACAAGGCATTTTATGTACACAAAAGTTCTTCTTATACATAAGATTATGTATGGTTAAGTAAGCAAAAGACACATAAAGCAAGGGGCATTATCAGAAGGATCTGTTGTCACAAAGCATTTGCATAACCTAGCAATCAGTATTCTGTGGGGTTAATGAGTAATAGTTGAACCATTTTTATCTACTCTCAACAATGTGCTTAACTTATTTTTGCATGTGTTTGCATGTGTGTATTTGTACCTGCACTTCATTCATATATATGTATGATATATATACATCTATGTCTCTATGTATCTATCTATGTATCTATGTATAGATCTATCTGTGTATCTATGTATCTATGTATCTATGTATCTGTGTATCTATGTATCTATCTACCTATCTATCTACCCATCTATCTACCTACATGTATATCCCTATTTCTTCAACTTTAAGATCTCTTACCTGCACGTGAAAGGCTAAGTCCCTTGGGTGCACATCCTATACTAATCAGAAGAGTATAAATACATGTTGAATACCGCCTGTGC
Organism: Apodemus sylvaticus; assembly: GCF_947179515.1. Taxonomy (NCBI): domain Eukaryota; kingdom Metazoa; phylum Chordata; class Mammalia; order Rodentia; family Muridae; genus Apodemus; species Apodemus sylvaticus. The sequence goes on along the minus strand of NC_067481.1, from coordinate 87,318,818 downwards.
AGCATCCCAGGTTTCAGACATTCATCTATTTCAAACATTATCACATTAATTCCTCATTTTAATAAGCCAGAAGCTTGGAAAATGATTCCATTATCCATACAAAGAAATCAAGAGCAGGTGTTAAATAACATGTCTGAAGTCACACAGATCTTATGCATCCAGTCAAAAGTGATTTCAAACTCTTCCAACCCAAGTTACCCCCTTGTTAAGCAACCAAGACTTTCGTTATCCAGATCTGTTGACATAGCAAATTGCTTTGAACGACACTTTGTTATTGTCACAGATATTTTTAACCTATACTTTATATAGTTTTAATCATTTTGTCCTAACTTGATCTGTTTGAATCTTTTCCTCACCCAAGCAAATATCTTGATTCTTGCACTAGCTTCCAGAAGCATTTTATTTTATATTAAGCAATAAGCTTTCTGTTAACTGATATAATAGTTTCTCCTAAGAGAGGAATGATAATGTTGTAGATTGCAACCTCTCTCTCCTTTCCATGCTACTAGATGCAGGGAATCATGTGGTATACTCTACAGACCACAGGAGTCCCTGACATTTGGACTGGTCTCCCACACATCCACATAACAAGCAACCTTTTCTGAATTTCAAAGTGATCATTAACCATGCGGGGCTCGCTAATACTTCTTCCTTTCTAAGCCATACACTCTGTACTCCAAATGCCCAGTATGCTGACCAAACAACCAGTGATCATCACCTTTCTGCCTTCATTAAGCTCAGATACACTCTGGGCACTTCCTGCCTAATTGCTCTTCCTTGCCTGATTACTGTCAGCTGGTGGTGTGCCTTTGCTAAGTACAGTATCAAAGGGCTCAAATATACCTTATTTTCTTACATAATCACTCTCTGCCCACGAGAATCAAGAACACAACGTGCCAAATTACTATGATTGTTGGGATATCATTTGGGAAGCATGGTCTAAAAAAGATGCTCGGTGGGTTACTATTGCCTAAATTGCATTTTTTTTCTTTTCTTTTCTCCTTTTTGTTTTAGCATATAACTATGCAAGAGGGTAGAAGAGTGAAAAGTCTAACTCTTTGCAAGTCGGAGGAAACAAAGCTAAAGCCAGACTGTAGCCTTATTCTCCCACTGAAATATGTAAGAATAAGAGTGCCGTATGAAAGCTCTACTGGCATTCCAGAGGTTCCTCTTTGAGATGTCTCAGCAAAAGAGAAACATCAATACTCTTCTTTAGAAGGCTATTGTATACATCATTCTTTCCAAACAAAAGTCCTTCTGAATATAGCTATGAGAGATCACATCCATTTTGCATCTTATCACACAAAACCTGTGATCCAGTTGTCGAGTTAATATTGTTAAATACTGTACTGTTTTATGTTCCTGGGAGGATCAATGAATAATAGAGACTCTGATTCTTGTTCGCCAGTCAGGTAGTAAAGACAGACAATAAACAATAGGCAGACTATACCTACCAAGCAGGCAATTTGGAGAATAATGAGTTTGTAATAATGGTGGCAATCATGCATGTGAATCAGTCAGGGATCTGAATGTCTGGTGACAGCAGGTGGGCGTGTTCCATGAGACCACACTCAAGGTAGGGATCACTGCAAAGATCAGATAAGAAGTAAGAGGTAAGAGACAATGATTCTGAAGAGAGAAAAGGCTCTTGTTTGTGGGCATCTAGAGCATATAAGGACCTGAAGGAAAACAGTAGGCTACAGAATAGAAAGCGATGAAGTGTAGCTGTGAAATAGTCAGCAAGGTTAGGGTGCCATAACTCCACGGCAGGGATTTAGCTTCCATTATCCATTGCTCTCTGATTATTTTCAACAAAGGCACAATGCTATTTCACTTGCTTTGGTCATAACAGACTGTATAAAGTCCTTGCCACTAGGGCAGCATGTGGAAAGGGAAGGAAGGACTGTGGGTCACATCTAATAGCAGTGGGGAGATCAATACACAAAGAGAAAACCCTATATGCTGTAAGAGCAAAAGAAGAAACCATCTTGGAAATCCAGGAGAGAAGACAGATGAAAACAAAGACCATATGTAAAACAGGCGGAAGATTAATTGTCATTGAATGTGAATCTTGGTCCAGATGTCTGTTTGTTCAGAGACCTGGTGCTCAGGAGAGGATAAAGATTGTGGTCAAGTCTGACTGTGCACCTTCCATGTGGCAATCCTTTCATGGGGGAGGGCTACATTCCATTTGGGAGGGCTGCTTTCTATGGAAGCAGAGATATCAGTAATTTGTCCTAGCTGGTTTATTAGGTTATGCTGCTAGGCAAAACTCAGTATCACCAAAGCTTTGGGTTTCAAAAACAAAACAAAAAAATAAACAACAAAAACCTGAGGATCTGGGCTCGTCAAAGAAATTTTCAACCTTTAAATCATTGGAGGAGGATAGATCACTACATATGTCAGACAAGACATACCTACATGTATTATATAAACAAAGGTCCAAATTTTGGAATGTGCATCTTCTGAATTAGAAGAGAACACACCAAAGAGGAGCTATGGTTCTTCCACAGTGTGTTTTGAATTCAGGATTAAGTTTTACATAATTATTTTTCTTTTACTTTTCTCCAATGATATATCTTTTGCTAAGGATGCTTTGTCTATTAAATTTCTAAGAAATCTGAGACAATCCAAATTGATCAAATATTTATTGTTGGGTTATTACATTTGCACAAGGAGAAATAGCAATTGAATACCATTAAGACCAACTGAAAAATAAGTAGTCTATTGTGTTTTTGCTAGAGTGAAATGTTTTAAATGGATGGAAGACAGATTTTGGGATAAATTCCTCTGTCACCTGGGTTCTTTCTAGTAGGAACACATTGCAACGTATATGCTGTTTATGCAGAAAAGCTAGAGCAATAATGATGTCATGCTTTTGAATTCACCATCTGCTTACCATAATCATATTTATAATTCTCACTGGGGAAAATAAAAGATTCTTCTTAATTGAATTCCTATTTTTTGTTTTCAGCTGGAAAGTTGAGGCACAGCATCTCCATTTTACTATAGCTCAAAAGAAAGAAACTGCAACCCTGCAAGTCTGTCTATGTACTGAAGCCCAACCGTGCCCTGGCTCCCTTAAAAAATCACTAAAGGAACTCTAAGAAATAATATCCTTTGAAATGGAAATTATATAATGTCTATGCTCAATTCTTAGCAAGTTTATTTTTTTTCCTCATAGATGATATGTTTTCAATATGATTTCTCCTAGACCCTACTTCCTTTCGCTTTACCTCTAGGTTTAATCCCAATCAAAGCTAGCAAGTCCCATCCCTGTGGGGCACTAAAGAGAATTGTTTCACATTGTTACTGGGAGGATTTGTGACTTTAATTATTTTTGCAATTATTTGCTACAATTCAACTGTGATTTTATTCTATAATCACAGTTTTACTTCCTGATCAATTATTTGATGCCTCTTCAAAACAACTCAGCTAATCTAAGTTCAGCCTTGCACATTGTGTTGCTTCCTAAAGTGTTCATGTCTTGCTTTCCTGGACTACTTCAGAAAAGCAATAAACCTTCCCTCAGGGTACACAAACACACACACACACACACACACACACACAATGCAACTTTTTGGTAACAGTTTAATTAGCAAAAAATTTAGAAAGACACTTCACATCATCTTGACAGTTCAGCTCAATTTGTGTTTCAGCGAAGAATACACCCTTCAGTTGCCACATGTCTCCTCAAGCATGATCTCTTGGCCATGGGCAAATTATCACATAGAAGGGTGCATACACATTCACAAGAGCACAGAAATATGATTATTTTTAAGTTTGCAATGAGAAAATATCTCTCCTGCTATCTCTGAATACTTTCATTGAAAAATGTCCATTAATAAATTTCTCTCTACTGGCCTTTATTTTGATAAACAGCAGTTTCTGTCTTAATAAAACTTGCGGCCCATTTTCTCAGAATAGAAAGAACTTCTTAAAAACTGAGACAAAAGTAATCTTGTAGATGTGGATGTGCATGAACATAAGCACACCTATACCTATGTCCGATTATACATATTTAAAATTGAATATAATGTACTTATAGATTATGCATATATTTATATAAGTTAAGTTTCATGTTAGTTATTAGGCATTGAATTTCAAAACATGACAATTTCTCTTTTAAATTATCATTGTCATCATTCGGGATTATCATTGGACAATTATTTAGCAATTAATTTAAGCTGATATTTTCAGAGCCTCATAAAATACCCATTGTTCCTTATAACAGAAATGTAATTTGGCCAGGCCCAATAACCCAACTCTGCCTACAAACCTGATCAGTCAACTTAATTATTTATCTCTAGGATTTTAGACTTCCAGCCTTAGGTTGATTCATTATGCATTTCTACCCAGGTTGGCAACAAACAAAACAAAACTTGAAGCTGTTAGAAGCAGTATAGGGGAATACCAGAACAGGGAAGTGGGAAGGGGCAGATGGGGCAACAGGGGGAGGGAAGAGGGCTTATGGGACTTTCCGGGAGTGGGGAGCCAGAAAAGGGGAAATCATTTGAAATGTAAATAAAAAATATATCGAATAAAAAAAAAAAGAAGCAACAAAACCTTTAATGAGTATCTTTTCTTTCTATTGCTGCTGAAAAAATTTAAAAAATTCCGTAAATCCAGGATCTTAAATCAACAGGAGTTTATTATCCTTCAGTTATTCAGGTAAAGAAGTCAAAATGGTTTCTACTTGGCTAAAGTCCAAATGTCAGCATGTCTAAATTTCTCAATATGAATTATAAGGGATATCATTTATGTTTTCCTCAGACTGAAGAGCCTTCTTCTCTTTTTGTTTTATACACTCTTTCCTACATCTTTAAAGCCAGAGACACATAATTTTGTCTAAGAGTAGGTCACTCTCTAACCCTAACTCTCCTACTCAGCACCCTCTCATTCCTTCAAAGGATGTTGTAACTACACTGGAATTGCCTGGGTGATCCAGGATACTTTAATGAAATTCTGTTAACTATGAATGTTGATGTCTTCTGTAACCTTCAGAACCCAAGGTTATATTTACACAATATAATATATTTCCTGATTCTGGAGCCTACAGCATGTCTGATATTTAGTGGTCATTTTCCCACCCTGTGAAGAATAATAAGCTTTTAAGTATGATCTTCAAAGACAGAAAGCATGCCCATCCAAAATCTTGACAAATGCCAAGTACTGGTGCACTTTACAGACCTTTTGAAAGTCACTTGTACTCCATACTCTTATTTGTTTCATTACGAATAAGCTAATGCAAGAATGAGTGCTTTGAGCCTTGCATAAATCTTTGTAATTATATCACCATTTTAAAAACATAACTTATGTTTATAATGTGAACACACCTTGCCTAAATTCAACTAAACATTGTACAGGCAAGTGCCTACTGATGTTATGATACTACATATGGAAACTTGTCTACAATTGGAAGTACAGATGTGTATTTTTCAACAGGGAAATATATCATATGCTGACAGGGAATGTAATTTGCTTTCAGGACATCAAGGAATAAATATATTTAGATAAATCTAAGACTGTACCCTTTATTACACACCTAGTTTCAGGGGCATATTGTGTCATGTTCTCAGCATGTCCTTTCATGCTCCTGTTTTATTAGCTAATAACTTTATACTAGGAACATTCAGGGGTGGCGAACTTAAACTAAGAACAGAATACACTTACAGCCTTTTTGTTATTTGCTATTTGTATATCTATGTACCTGAATTATCACCATTATTCAAAATTAAAATATCACAGTGTAAGACAACAGATCTGCCAGTCTGTCTATGTCTCTTACATGTCCTTTCTAACCATATACTCACTGTTATCAGCTATTACTTCCATGAAACAAATAATGACAAGAACAACTAATCCCACATAAACAACAAGAAAAACCTGAGAAATGGGGCTTATAAAAAGATTTTTTTCAAACTTTAAAACATTGGCTGAGGAGGAATCACTACATATTTTGGACTGTTTTCCCTTTATCCATTTGATATACATTTTGTTTTACATTTAAGGAAAATAATCTTTCTACATTAAGTTTTTGAAGAGCTCTTATGTGCATATATGGCATGTATGTAATTTTTACCCTGCCCCTAAACTCCTCTCATACCCCTCTCAATTCATCTTCTTTAATAATTATTGTATATGTATATATATACACAGAGGAGTGTGGACAGACACACAGACCCATGAATACACAATCATCATACTGAATGCATTTGATGTTGTTCATTGTATATAAAGCTACCTACTCAATGGCTCCTATTTTCCAAGCTACCTACTTGAGATTAGACAGCGTATGTGGCAGACTTTACTTATTAGAAATAGATTCTCCCTCACTCAGTGACCATAGACCACCTTTAACATACTATGTGAGGATTTATAGTACGTGAACTATAAGTTACCTTAACAGATTTTAAATTAAAAACAATAAAAACATATTTATTTGGCTGGTGAACTAGAAATATAAACCAAACACCTATGTCTTGTCTCCATGCAGGAAACACCAGGCACAGTATATCCCAACTGTGCCAAAACAGGCTAGTATTTGAATATCTTACCAATCTTGGATTTCACATTCCTAGCTTGACAAACATACCCCATTTCTATCAATGCACCAATTAATTTAATGGCAACATGGTACCACAAGTTGTAACAGGTTGGCAGATATATCTTCAATAAACATTAAAAATGTTATAATCCATAGAAAGCCTTTTTCTATGTAGAAGCTCTGTTTCCATACAAGCATATTCCAGTAAATGTCGTAAAAGCCAGGATGGGTCTATCAAGCACTGTCAGGATTTGGGTCCATATGTAATAAGCTAAACTGTGTATTCTGGAGTAAAATCTAAAGAGAATTTACTTATATATGCTTATATAAAGCTGGGCTTATGGGGGATTAAAACCACATGAATCAAGGGACAAGAGATGTACAATAAATAAAGGTTCACGTAAAGCCAAAGAGTGTCAATCAGAATAGAAAATCACTCCAGCTGCATCTGCAGCAATCTGGCCTTTCTTCTCTTGGAGTCAGTCAAAGGAAGCCACAGAAGGCCTTCAACGCTTTTGGGAACTCTGTCAGATACAACTGTTTTTCTTAGCAATGCATCTAAAATGAGTGCTTTCACATTGTTCTCAATAAAACTGTTTGCACGCATGTGTGTGTGTGTGTGTGTGTGTGTGTCTTTTTCCAACTGTCTGAAAAAGCACCCAGAACCTGGAAATATACAGAATGTGACCACTAGTACAAATTCTATCCAAATTGATGCAGGTAACTATAAAAGTGTAAAACTATCTTCATAGAAATAATAAGAGGATATCTTTCACATTCTTTCTACAGAGCATAAAACTTCAAATGATTAAACACATACCGAAAATAAAATGTGCCACTCTCATACATACATATTTATGCAAATCAGCAAATAAAATTTTATGGCATGAAATCCTGTAACAAAGGAAATACATCATAAACAAGATTTGTTCCTGGAATTCAAAGACGGTTCTATTGCAATTCGATGAAATGCATTAATGCGTCCTCATATTAATGTTGCAGGAAAATAAAAACCTTTGCATATGTCCGTGCATATGTGAAAGCACGTTATCCCCAAATCAGTTTTTCAAATATAGCAAGATTAAAGAGACGTGTGACTACACACCTGGCTTACCACTACTGAGGAGACTGAGAGGAGAATCTCAGGATTGAGGCCCCATGTCAGGCTGGACTTGGTGGTGAAGGCTGTTTCCCAACAAACACACAAACAGAATTCTCTGAGTTAAGATCGATATTCACTTCCATAATATGAAAGAATCATGTATTTCAGTTCAATGGTAGAGCCAAAAAGAATGTAAAATCCTGAGTAGTAGCGAAGATTTTAAGAGACTACCACTGGGGCCTGAAAAGTGGTTCAGCAGATGGTGACAATACTAACCCTGGGACCCTGGGGACTTGAGTCTGATCCACAAGGCCTACTGATACATTAAACTGATACTTTAAGTTGTCCTTTAATCTCTCTCTCTCTCTCTCTCTCTCTCTCTCTCTCTCTCTCTCTCTCTCATATATATACATAAACACACACACACACACATATATATATATATGCACATGATCCCTCTCTATAAAAATGTAAAGTATAACCAAAATTTAAAACTATTATCACTGTTACTTTATAGAATATTTCTTAGTGATATAACATTAATTTATACATATATCCTAGATATAGACAACCATGCAAAACAAAAAGAGGAAGAGAGGAAGTGGCAGGTAAGATGAATATTTACAGAAGCATTTATACAGTGTACCTATGAACCTAAAGAAACAAATAAGGAAATGCCATATATGCTCCCTAGAATAATATGAAGTTAATTAAAGTTACATAAGAAATAAAGTACAAAATAAATTAATATAAGCCACCAGAAAAAAACCCAGCAAATTTAAAATAATGTATGATAATAACCAGAGCATAGGAAAAGAAATATGTATTACATATTTGAAGCACATTTTAAAACACCAATGACGAGTATAAAAATGTTGACCAGACAAAAGAATACACTGAGGTTTTGCCAAACACTTTGCAATCTGTAAATATAGTTCCCCATGTTTTGCTTTAGCAATTGAATTGGGTCTTTATAACATAATCCACATGTTTCAAAGCAACTAAGATGACATTAAATATGTATAGGTATTTGAATTAATAAAGATCCTCAGAAATCACAAATGGAGGTTACATAAGAGAAAATAGGAATCCTGAAGGGCCTTGGCCTTAAGTTTGGTATTCCTGAATCATCTACAGAAAACTTAAAAAGAATTATCTATAGAAAGCATAAGAAAGCTCAGGAACTTCATTGAGGGGTCATTGCTAGGATAAAGGAATAGCTTGAATGGGAATGAAATCATTAGTTTAAATGTATAGTTTTCAGCATGGCAGTGGTGGTATATACCTTTAATACTAGAACTTGGGAGATAGAGGCAGACAGATCTCTGAGTTTGAGGCCAGCCTGGTCTACAGAAAGAATTATAGGATAACCAAGACACACAGAGAATAAAATCACTATCTTGAACAAAAACCTAAAAGTAGTATAACCAATACAATAAGTAGTATAACCTTAATACAATAAAGTAAAATACAATAAATTCATGCTTCAAAGTATAAAACAAAAAGACACTTTAATATGTATAAATACATACCTTAAATCTCTGTGACCTTATATTCCTAGTACCATATAAATTGGGCATGGTGGAAGATGCCTCTAATCTCTCATTTGTAAGTTTGTGACAGCAGTATCAAAATAATTAAGGTCTGCCTCAGCTACTTAAGCCAGCCTGAGATATATGAGATTCTTTCTTCATAAAATGTACAAGACAAAATGAGTCAGACATTTGAATACATACTTTACAGAAAAGTAAAATAGAGTTTAACAAATGAAAGATATTTGATATTAATAGTATTAATAAAATTAAAGTTCACCACTATACTTACCACTGTTTTTTACCTATCATTTTAGCTGTAAATGAAAATTCAATAATGAATCCTATTGAAAATGATCTGTGGAAACTCATACTTTCATAAATAGCTAGAAGAAGTAAAAATTAATGATCTATCTATATAAAGTAATTTAGCAATAATTATCAGCATTATAAGTATATAACATTTGACCTAGCAATTATAATATCATAAACATGTCCTAGAAATGTACTGTTTTCTGGCAGGTGACCTGTGCACAAAACTATTCATTGAAGTAGCTGCAAAATATTTTCTGTAAATAAAAGCTGTTTTAATGTATCTCTATTTTCATGACATGCAAAAAATACAAGGGCAAGAAAAATGTGCAACTTGAATCAATAAAATGAAGAATCTGTATTTGAAGCCATGCAACTTGAAGAGACATAGGGATGACACAGGATATATGCATAGGAATGGGCTCATAGGTCAGAAGAAACTCCAACAAAGAAAGAAGAAAGAGAACATTTACATAAGAGAGCTTTGCATGTTGTTGTAGAAGAATATGAATATGGTTTTCATCTAAAAACTTAATTGAAAAGAACAAAGAAAAACGTCCAGTTTCCTTTACGTTTTCAAGGATTGAGTACTGCATTTCTCTAAAGATACTGCTTGCCCCAATAACAGAAATTGAAGGTGCTTTAACACCTAAAAGAACAGAGAAAATATTCACTAAATATAGAATCAAATAGTAATATGGAAAATAATTAGTCCATTCAGATTTGGGTATTCCAGATCGAGATAAATATGTATTAGTGATTTACAAAAAGACACTGTTATAAGACTCACATGTTCCCTCTTTAGTTCAAGAAGAAGCATCTCTCTTTGTACTGATAGGACAAGGCATTAGAACTGTAGTCCAAACCCGATTCAGAAGTTTTGTTTATTTGTTATGTCTGACAATAAGAGAAGAGCTTTCTTCCTTGTCATCATCAATCTTGTCTGTGATACATTGTATCTTAGGAACATGAAGGCAGACCACACAGGAAGAAACTGTAATGCAAGTCAATCTGCCACTCAGTACACTAATCCTCTAAACATCTCCACTGTCAAGAAACAGATACTTGGGTACACCTGGGCTGCAGATAAGAAAAATTATTGGGCAAAGAAATGAAAGTTCCAGAGAAAAGCTAGACGCACTTGTCTTCACGCAAGCTTTTCATTTCAAGTGCTAAAATGGAAAATGCGCTAGTAGCTAAACCTTATGTAGCAAAAACATGCATACAGATATTATGTAGGGCAACTCTATAAAGCACTTCAGAGTGAACCATTTAAAACCTCCAGTAAACATGCAAAGTCAACATTGGCACACATTTTTTTAAAATTTTATTTTAGATTTTCATACTGTTCATTTTGAGCTGCACAAATTCAAGCCAGGTAAAATTTTAGCACAGAGGAGAAAAATTACAGATGGAGGTCACCTGTAAGCAAAAGTTATTTGCAATGGATGCCCACTGGGGGAGGGCAAGTCAGATTTTTTTTTTTCCCAATGGAGTGTCACTGGGTTTACCAGCCATATTTCAGGGAAGGCCTAGGAGGTGATGGCTAACCCAAAATGGAAGGATTCATTTGAAAAGGTGACAATGGTGCTCAGGTACAATGACAAAGTAGGTCAAGGTTAAAAGCATTAGAGTGGAGATTGAAATCCCAGCTCCCTTTAATTCAGGACACACCTTCCATTATTTTCTGCTACAAAGAGCATCATGTGACATTTGCATCTATCTTTACTCATTATATCACAACACACTATCAGAAGCATTCCAGGAGACAACTTGTTCAATGAAAATAGCAGTGTTTGATAACTTGAGAGAAAAGAATATATTCTCAATTAGTTAAGTGTTATATTGTACCCATATATAAGGTGAAAGACATTTGAATATCCAGAAAAAAAAAGGGTATTGATAGAGGACTACTACTCTGATTCCCTTTTTAATTTTTTTATATTTTACTTATAGTTGAGGAAAATCCAAATTGCTTTAAACAACATAGGAAAGTAATGCTTCAAACTGCTCTGAGAAGCAATTACATTATTGAAGTCAATATAATATAGATCATCATTTTATATAATTAAATATCCTGATTATGTCTGTTAGACATTGTCTTGGCTACTGATGATTTTTATTTACATGAAAATATTGTATTTTGAAAAGAAATAATGGCTAAATTATTAAACAGAAAACCCTAATTTGTACTTTGATAGAAAGCAACAATATCTCACTTTCTTGTGTTTTCGTTTTGTGCTTGATTTTCAATGTCACTTAAATATTTGACTAACAAAGAAATAAACGCAGTTAACTGGATTCTATATACCTAGGTACTAAGTAAAGAACCTTCTAATATATTTTCAGAGCTAAACCAGGTTCTGCAGCTTTTTGTTTTTCTTAAGAGCCTCATCGTTTGGTTTGTAATCTCACACTACCCTGAATAGCGGCCATTCGTTAAGATGGGATTCTATGGTTTATGTAAAGAAAAATGAATGAGCACTGGAGTGAAGTTGCCAATGGCTTTTAAATTGTACCAAACTGAGTCAGAAATAACCATGATCTCTAAGTACCTGCATACTTTCTCCTTCATCTTCTCCTTCTGCCTTTACCTTAGATCCTTCTTTCTGTGTTTTTGACAATTGTAGGTCAGCATACATAACATCATGTAAAAGAACAGACCATTTTTCTATAGAGCCTCTTGCTGTATAGTCCTTCCTTCTTTGAAAACATAGCCCAAAATAAGTCCCATGCCTGGTCTCTGTGAACGTCAACTTTGTTGCTGTTACGACTTGGTGTTTTACATAAACAATTTTAGAGAAAAGCTTATGTTATGTATTGGCTTCGGCAGCACCATTCTTTGATGGTGGGGATTTGTTCCAGGACACAGCTGTTCCTACCATGGAATCCAGAAAAATAGAAAGCAGCCAGGGCAAGGCATTCTCTCCAGTAACACCCTCTGCTGAGCTGGCCACTTCCTCCATCTAGACGCAACCATCTACATTCCATCACCTCCAAAACTGACATATTATGGATACAAGGGAGGATTAAGTCATTGATCACATCACAGCTTACACGATCTAATTATCTTTGGAAATGCCCTCACAGTCCCACTTTCCCAAGATATGTGTTATACTCTATCCCTAGATATCCCAGAATTCAATAGATTGACATTAGAAGCTAGTTACCAGTCTTCTCGACTTCTTTAGTCAAGACCCTTTAAGGGACTCAATACTTCAGAGATTTCACCCCCACACCCACAGTTTGGAAACCTTTATCAACCAAGGCACTATCTATTATATCTTACTTCACTATATTTAGAAAATACTTTGTGATATATGCATACAAATATATTATTGTGTATATGTACACACATATTACTAATTTAATTATAGCATGTGTGGTGGTCAGATGACAATTTGAAAGAGACAGTTATGTCATTTCATATGAATAATAGTGAGTCATAAGGCTTGGCAGCAAATGCAATTAACCAAATAAGGTCTCTTACAGATAGATACATAGATAGATAGATAGATAGATAGACAGACAGACAGATAGATAGATAGATACATACATACATATATACTAACCTACATACATAGATATACATAGATATAGATGCATAATATATATGTATATATGTGATATATATCATGTTTTAATGTTTCCATTACAATGTAAATACCTTTTCTTGTACATCCCCAGACCTGAGACACTTAGACATCATTACAACATAACTGTATAATAGGTATTTATCACATCAACATTTTAAAATGACTTCTTAAAAATAAGGTATGGAAAATTAGAACAGAAAGAAAATGTGTTCTCATAAGTTATATACACACTATAACTACACATATAAATGCATATTTTATATAGAGAAAGAAATGTTTCATATATACACAACCACAATTCCTTTCCTGTCCATTTCTAGTAGAGGCTAATACATCTTGTAATAGGAGTAATGTCATTGGCTTCATGTATGTACCTATGAACTCAGTGCTCCTCTATCTATAAAGTTAATACCCTTGTACTCAACGCTGTCTTTTTTATTTGTAGACATGCCTAAAAAGTCGTTATAGTGCCCTGTGTCTTTATTTTATTTTAAGAAGTTTAAAAATTTCCTTATAGTATTGAAGAATCTCAGTGAACCTACACATCAAACCTTCCCTTTGAACGAGAGTAATCCCAGCTCTCAGGGGACAAGGAGCGAACAAGCAGAAGGTTAATGTCATTCTTGGCTACTTAGGCAGTGGAAGGCTAGCTAGAATATGTAAGACCATTTAAAAAAAAGAATCAAAAAATAGGTTGGCATGTTTGGGATAAAAAGCAAAGACTGCAGCACATATTTAAGTTGAATTTTTATTAGGAAAGTACTTGCAACATCAAAGCTGCTGTAGTCAATTTTTTGCACATTTTCTGAAAGCCCCTAGAGCAGTAGACATGTTTTTAATGACTCAAAAAGTAGAAACTGCCAATTTATTTTTCCTCAAATAATTAAATCCTTAATTATTTTCACATATAGTTAGTAATAAGCATCATCCCAGTTTTGAACTTTCGAGGATCCCTCAGTTTGCTTTTAGCACGCTTCTGCGCTTGCTGCGACTACTTAAGTCTTATGATCAGTTGGAGGATAGCTCTCAAACTTTCACTTCTTAAAAAAAAATAAAGCACATTCCAAATGATACAGGGAACTGTTGAGTCAAGAGATACAAATTATATGAAACCATAAAGTGGCATAATTGAGCAAAGCAATTTGGGTGAGAAACTAAAAAGGAGGGGAAATCATGTAAATGTGATTATTTCTAATTAGAAACAATGACTAACTAAATCAAATTATACAATGAGGATTTGATTTAGATCCCTGGAGGAAAGCAAGGCATGCATTTGCATCAGTCTTCAGCTTTTCCTCTCCCCTTATTGCTTCTCAATGCTTTCTTAGACCCTTAATTGTAAGTAAGATGGCTGTTAGTCTAGATCTTTAGAATAATTCTGCACATGTAGTTTCATATTCCAGCAACGATTTGTGTTCTTTGAGCATACTGCTCACCAAAAGCTCCCTGGGTACTTGCAACACATGGAGGGCTGGTACTAGGTGCTCTGTAGTGACACAGAAAGAGCACAAAACTATGAGACTGTCTTTTCCCTGATGTCTCTACATGAAGCAGAAGTGCTGCCATTTACAGTAAGACTAGGAATTGCTACTAATTTGTGATTGCTAGCTATATAACCCTGGATAAATTATTTACGCTCTAATACCCTCCCAGTGTGTATGTGTGCAAGAGCATCAGGAGAAGTTTAGGATAACTCTACTGACAAGAATCCTTGCGGAGTA